>NC_133868.1:14460043-14543467 GCF_044706935.1 Curcuma longa
TACAAGAAACTATAAAAATAGCGACGAAATATTAGCGACGAATTTTATTTTCGCCGCTAATGCAGATAATTGCGACGAAAATATTTTTCGTCGCTAAAATAGCCATTTTACGACGAAAATATTATTTCGTCCCTAAATATTAGCGACGAAAGTTGTTAATTCGTCGCTAATTGTTTTTTTTGCGGCGGAAATTGATTTTCGTCGTTAACATTTATCGGGAAAAAAATAAAAACCTTTGTTAGCCCTTTTATTAGCGACGAAATGAAACTTTCGCCGCTAACCCTAAAACCTAGCCAATCCCGCGGCGTTTTTTAATTTTCGTTGGGGGAAAATGTTAGCGACGAATGAGTTAAAATCATCGTTAAACATTAATATTAGCGACGAAATGAAACTTTCGCCGCTAACCATCGGCCTAACCAATCCCGTGGCGCGTTTTTAATTTTCGTTGGGGAAAAATTTTAACGACGAAATTAAAGCTTCGCCGCTAACCCTAAAGCCTAGCCCCGCGTCGTTTTTTTATTTTCGATGGAAAAAATATTTAGCGACGAAAAAATTAGAAAACGTCGCTAAACAATAAATATTTGCGGCGAAATGTATTAATCTCATCGCTAATCTTCGTCTATACCCACTCTTACCCCCGTGCCCTATCCCCGTGCCCTATCTCTGCGCCATTTCTCCCCTTCGAGCCTCCGTCTCCTTTCTCCTGCTCGTCTCTTCCCCCTCCGCCGCCTGCCCGTGTCCGCCGCTTGCTGTTCGCGAGTCCGCCGGCTGTGGTGCCCCCTCCGCCTCCCTCCTGTGCCGCCCGTGTCCGCCGGCTCTGCCTCCAGTGCTGCCCCCCTCAGCCTCCCGTGTCTGCCGCCTGCTCTTCCCTCTTCTTCCTCCACTCTTCTTCACGTGTCCGGCTACAGCAAGGAGAGGTTTGATCATTTTGGTGCACTTCTCGTCTGAGTCTTCTGTGTCAGCCTTCTTTGCATTCTTCTCATCTTTAGTTTTCTTGATTCGCTCTTTGATTTCACTGCAAATTTTTGAGAGAACCAGAAGCACAGGGAAGTTATTTGCCAATCAAACAGACAACGAAAACCACCTCTTGAGCAAATAATGTAACACATACACAGCATATAGTTTTAACAGTTGTATAAAAGAACAAACCTTTGAAAGTTATGAAATCTACAACATTAGATCAAGCTAATTACTGTACAAAAAATTTCTTATATTTCAAATGGGAATATGGGGCAGTACCTAGTTTTTAGTAAAACTTTGGGCTAATATATGACCTGTGAAAAATCTTAACATCCAGTCTCTGATTTCTACATATAGAATGCTTTTAAAAAACCAGCATATACCAATTCAAGAAATTTTCTCATGGCGGATTAATTCAGTATACATTCTCTAATGTATACCCATGTGTCAACTCGATATCACATATCCATGACTTGTAAGATCAAGTCATCCAGTTGACCTATATACTAGTCTCAGCGCATTAATATCGTCCCTGAATATTAACACTTGACTAGGAATGATTAAGAGTAGTGTTCTCTATATCATCTTACTATCGATTTAAACAATCGATATAGTATAGATTAGAACTAGCTACCCAAGGATATTATAATATTTAGTTATTTGACACAAATAAAAAGTAAGTATAATAATCAAAATTATATCTTTATTAATAATAGAATATGATATAAAAGTCCTTAATCAATTATCACATAATTGGTTCTAGGGCTTCTACTAATAACACCATCCCAGTCTTTAGCCTTGTCTCCCAACTCGATATCCCCGCTTCCTACCTAGTAGCTATCTTGCTCGATAACTTTGCCTTTTCGCTCGACACCTCCTTGCTCAACATTCTGGCTCGGTAGTTTGGCAACTCAGTTGGGGCTCTTATTCGGTAGCTTCATGCCCACCCTCCTTGCTCGATAGTTTGGAAGTTCTCTGCTTGGCCTCCACTTGATATATAGTTCTCTGCCCAATATTTTAGCTCAACGGCTTGGCCTCGTTGCTTGGCATCTCGATGCTCGAGCATTTGGGCTACTTAGTCCACTTGACCCATTTGGGTCACTCGAGCCACTCAACACAATAGGTCGACTACTCGGCTATTCCAATAGTTTTATCTTCCCTACTAGCTCATCCATATCAAGGAGCTTAGCTTTCTCATTTCGACCTACCAAATATATCAAAATTTAAATTCTATAATTTTATTACGTCCGAGGTAATATCTTCAACATATTGTTCGGAATCCTGGGGAGGCTTTTCTCAATGTGGTCCCACGTGACGACGGTAGCTTTACCATAATTAACTAATAATTAAGCAGCATCGTATCGTTATCGTACGCTGGTGCAGTCCTGCTTTTGCTTTCCTCACTCGATTCTTTGGCTCCGACGAGCAAGCCACTCACCCCCCTTCACATGGATTGTGTAAGCCTTCACTGCTCAGTCATTCCCTTTTTCTTTAATTGTTGTTCTATTATTTTCTTTCCTTCGATTCTCTCCCTAAATAAAATAAAATAAAATCATTCATATATAGTGTGCACAGACCAGATCGAGGAGGGAGGCTTGCTAGCTTCCTAGCTAGATGCATATCTAGCATGATGAGCAGCGGCAACCCCAGCACGACGAGCATCCACGTGACGGCCCTCGATGGGCTGGTGAACGTGAACTCGCTTTTCACCGTCGCCGTCTTCGTGGGGCTGTCCATCGCCTCCCCGGGGCAGCGCAGCCTCGAGGACCAGTCGGCGTGCGACGCCGGCCCCGCCGTCGCCCGTAACCTCCTCGTCTTCGAGGTCGTCTCCTTCAGCTTCTTCCTCTTCTCCAGCCTCGTCGCGCAGGGGCTCAAGCTCGCCATCAACCTCCTCAACAGCAACGACGTCGACGAGGCTTTCCGCGCCCACATCGACGCCCGCGTCCTCCGTCTTGCCATGCTCGCCTCCGCCGTCGGATCCATCATTGGCTCCCTCTTCCTCCTCCTTTCCATGGTTAATGTCGTCCAGATCCGCCTCGGCTTGCTCTCCTGCGGCAGCCATTCCGCTGTCCGCGCTGTAGCCGCACTTATCACCCTCGTCTGCACATCCCTCTCCGTCTACATCGCCACGATCTTCTACGCCTTCACTCACTAACTGAACCAAGATTAATTATATTCATCAATGGAAGACAACCTTCGATTGTCAATCCTAATCGTGTTTTCTTCTTCTTTTTCTTCTTCTTTTACTTGAATAAGTTCAAAACCGATCCATTCTCGGCCTAAATAAGATCGCTTAAATGAAAAATGACAGATGATCGAATCATTGAACAGCAGGGCATTAAAGAAATCTTTAAAACGTTATTAATACGCAGTCTGATTAATTAATTGCTTCGCAGGCAGCAAAATTGCAAACATTTTGATCTTTTGCATTAAAACAACAATTTTGTAGTTTAATTTTATTGGTGGATGTCGGGGAGGATTGATGTGGATGTTTTATGTGGAAATTTTTTATTTATATATATTTTTCCTTATTTATTGTGTCACTTATACTCATCAAAATTATAATTAATTATTTATTTACCAAACCTCTAACTATCGCTAAAGTAGTATAGAGAGGTCCAAATCGTCTCTCTCACGGACTCAATGATCGAAAATTATTATAGACAGATGGTGCAAAATTTTATTATATTTTATTCCTAACAATATATATAATCCTCTTATTCCCAATTTAATCCTATAATTTACACAAGAATAATAAGTATACATAATATACATTCCTAACCGTACATTTATTCAAACAACAACACATTTATACAACATGGGTTTTATTATCATGCAACATACATCAATTACAAAATATAGATGTCATTCCTACCACATGTACAGACATACAACATAAATTTCATACATGCATTATACAACAACAATATTCATCATACAACATCATACAACCAACCTAAAATCTACAACATGAATTCTACAAATCTTATAACATGTACAATTGATTTAACATACAATATGTTCTTCATACAACATGTACAACATCACACAACTATATACATCATTTTGAATAAACATACAACAACTATTACTTTCAACATCTATCATATATGACATATCATACAAAATATGTTCACAACCAATTATTCAACAATTATTACACGAATTGGGTTCATACAAGTTCAAAACACAACATACTTTCCTTTACATAACATACACTACTCAAACAGACATTGTACCAATACCATAACATACAACATACAACAATATATACAAATTACAATCCCCAATTCTGTATTCACAAGCATTACTCAAATCCAAAATACAACAAGCTCTCATTTACATAATCTACAATCATGAATTCAAACTCATACAACAATAAATAACATAGCATACAATCCAAAATAATTTCACAGCACTTTATTCATAACATGAATCCATTATACAAAAACTATTTACAAGTGATCACACTCAATACATATCCTATAGCCAGCTAACAACCTTCCCAAGCAACTCAAGTTCACCACAATGTACTATGGTTCAACAGACACTACAAGTTACAAATTGGCATTCAATCCCAAACCAACACCAACATTGTTTCATTAAAAACAAACCAACTTTGTATCATTCACAACAAACCAAATCAACAGCATACTAATCTGCATTCAATTTCCTCCTTCATACATGGGACAAGTTATTTGCAATCCAAGTTTCAAATCATTCATCCAACCCTTTTTGACAACAGAACCAATCTAGAGAATAGGGTTTCATTTATTCCATCGGCTAATAATAAGTTAACATTAAACAACCGAATAAGCACAACACTTCATCATCCGAACCAATTTCACCTTCACAGAATCAGGTTCTACAACCAAATCAAAAGATTGAAGCAACTAGCTAACAACAAGAAACAATAAATTAATTAACTTCAAAGCTAAGTTAGGAATTAGGGTTAGAATGAATTAGGGTCATGGTTAAGAACACAATTAGGGTTAGGATTAGAAATTGCCAAGTATTTACAGTGTAACAAGGAGGGGGGTTTCGATTCAACGTTAATAGAAACAAAACATAAACGAACAGCTAAGAGTAATGGATTGAAAATCAAGCTAGGGTTTAAGTGGGGATTCCCTGATTCATCACTGAATGGAGCCAAACAACCAGATGAAGCCTTGCGTCGGTGGAGACGATTCTCGCTGGGGTGGTTATCGGGAGAGACGGTCGGAGCAGACGAAGCTTGTATCCTTGCCCACAGCTCTTTTCCCTACTACAAATCACCACCAGGGATTAGAAACCACGAATGAAAACCCTTACTTGTCCTTTTCAGTGACGGCAGAGAACGAAGCCATCCAAGGTGCTCAGTTACAACCGCAGACCAAGCCCGGTGTGGAGTCCCAGCTACAACCGCAGATTAGGTCCGGTTACCTGTCGGAGGTTCTGTGGATGCGGGGGAGCGGCTGTCGTCAGCCCTCCACAGCTAGAGAACCCTCACAATAGTGGAGAACGAAGCGACAAGGAAGAGCGGAGGATTAGCGACGAAGAACCCTTCGGGATGTCGGCCCGTTCAGCTTTGAGCAGGGATCGGGGGAAGAAGATGCGGCGGAGGAAGAATGGAGGAGGCTCGCCAACGACGAAAACAGAGGAAGAATGGGGAAAACAGAGGAAAAAATCGCGCGAGGAGGAAAGAACAGTAACCTGATAACTAGCATCTTTACCGGATAGATTAGGGTTATTTTAGACCGGTTTGATCAGATTTCATGGCATAAATTGGGTTTTTAGCATATTCTTTATCTTTGATGAAATGTTAATCTTCATTCTATTTTTTTTATTATTTTGAGGTAATTATGGACATTAATTTATGGTATTTAATTTTGCAGGAAATTAAGATGGTCGTAGTTCGAGTTGGACTCAAATCATGATTTAATTCGCTCAACCAGGTTAAAAATTAGGTTCAAATTCAAATCAGGGTTCAAATTCGATTTAATTTGGGTCCGATCCAAGAAGTTTTATCAGATCAATTCATTCCATTCCTATTCAGCCTATTCCTATTCACTTGGCCCGGCCCACTTCACTTAGCCCACTTCATTAAGCCCAAATCCATTTAAATCCAGTCCAAATCAACCATTAGTCGGTTCAATTTCAATTCCATTAGTCGGTTCAATTGTAGGCCGGTTCAAGGCTAGGTTAAAAGGTTCGCCGGTTCACAGAAGGAAAGGGGGGGGGGGGGGGGGGCTCGAGATCGCGACACTGTGCTCTTCTCATCCACGTTCTTCACTTTTCTTCATCTCAGTCGAGCTCCCGCATCCTCCTTCTTCCTTCCCGATCAACACAGAGCATGGCAGCAGCAGCCGAGGAAGACGAGCGTCAACCCTCCGCACGGATGTGCACCGCGAGCGAAGCGTTCCGGGGAGATTTCCCCTTCCATGTCTGTTGTGCTCCACCGCTGAGTAGCGGTTGTTCCAGCTCATGCGACGCCAGCGACAGCTCTCCTCCACATCCACAGAAGAGCCGAGGGGTAGCCGATTCTCCCTAGCGGCGATTTGTAGCAGGGAAACCGGTCTCTAGCGGTGATTTGTAGCAAAGAACCTCCGGTCATCTTCAACCTCTGTCATCACCGGGAAAGGACAAGTAACTTGGTTTTAACTCTCTCTACTGATGTGCTGGCGGCGATTTGTAGCAGAACATCATATGCAGAGGCTGCGGATCCTGTTGCTTCATCCTCCCTGATCGAGTCTTGCCATGAGCGCAGTGGCGAGATCCACGGTCCCTTTGGCGTGACTCCACTGAAGCTATGCTCCTTATTCTAAGCTAGTCTGAGAGCACCATCCTTCCGCATCCTTCCCCCTGCTTCTCCTTCCTTCAGTTGGTGCTGGCGCCATTGAGGGAAGATTCATCCCCTAACCCTAGCTCCAGTTTAATCGCTCTATTTCCTTAGATGCAACTCTATTACTCCCTGTTTCCATTCACAGATCAAAAACCCTTTGATAACACTGTACATATGTTCTAACCTTAACCCTAATCTTGTTCTAACTTGTAAATACCTAACCCTAATTCTAACCCTTACTTCCTAACTGATCTCTAATGTTAACTGATTCTTTGCTAATGGTATTAGAACTGTGGGTTAACTTTTCCATGTAGAATGTAAACTTTAAATTCAAATTTTGTGTTGTGCTGTTACGTGAAGAAGATGTGTGACAATCTTGAATTTTTGTTGTTGATATGTGATTCATTTGCATGTTTGGTTGTTGTTGATGAGATTTGGTTTTGAGGAATGGGATGTTAATTGTTTAAGGTTCTGTTAGCAAGATGGCTGGAGGTTGAACACTATTGAATTTGTGATGAGGATTGGAATTCATGTTGATTATCGAACTCATGCTATCACTAATTAAATGGGTTGTTGTAGTGCACATTTGTGAACTTGTTCAAGATGAGTGGGATTGTAACTGGTTACAAAAATGTTGTATGCTTGATTTTTGAAATGAATTGTTGAACATGTATGTTGTTAGAATTGGATTTGTTTTGTTATTATGTGTGATATGATGTTGAGTTGTGTGGTTAGATGGTTAACAAGGCTAATGTGGGTAATTGAATTGTGATCATTTGGAATTTTGTTAATGCTCTAGCTATTAGAACCGGTTCTATGATTGTTTAGATGTTGGATTCATGTGCACATGTGTTAGTTTGTTGTTTGAGTAGTGTGAATATGTTTTGTATGTATTATGATGTATGATGTGAATTTAGTGTAGATTGTATGTTGTTGTAAGTTGAATAAATGAACTTCATATTGTATAGTGAATTTGTGTTAATAAATGGAATTCATATACAATAAGTTGTTTATATGTGATGTTGTACTTTTTAATTGTAAATGATGTATACTTAGTATTCTTCTATTAATTGTAGGATTTAATTATCAATAAATAGAATTTATAGATAGGAATAAAGTTGAAATAAGTAGAACCCTGCACCAAATATTGTCTAAAATAACTTTCGGTCATTGAGTCCAAGAGAGACGACTCGGACCTCTCTATACCACTTAAGGCGATAATTAGGCATTTGGTAAATAAATAATTAATTTTGATGGGTGTTAGTGACAATAAATAAGGGAAATATATAAATAAAAACATCCCACAAAACATCCACATCAAAATTTTGGCGCCGTTGCCGGGGATTCATTTGATTGTTGTATATTTTAGACTGTATAATGGTATTTTTATTTGTTTATTCATTTCATCTGTTTGTTTATTCATTTATTTATTCATTGATTGATGATTTATTGATTTATTTATTCATTTATTGTAATTATTTCATTCTTTTGTTCTAATTACTTTGAGGATGTTGGTTTCAGTGACGCTAAAGCTTGTTGTGGCTTTTCTATATTGGAGAAGCACACGAAAGTGTAGGGAATTGCACTGGGAGCAATATCCCTAGGATCACTTTCATTGATGTTGACTGGATATAGTTGCAGAGTTGAGACGGAATCAAGGGACTCCTCTTGCAACGATCCATTTCCCGGTGAAACGGGAGTAATCTCTTTCACCTTGTTTTGTATATACTGTTTTATTTTCTTTTAAATTTATTTTTTGTTAAGTAGGATGTGTATAATTTTATTTTATTTTTGTTAAGTAGGATGTGTATATATATTCTTTATTGTTTGTTTTGTTTCTTTGTACATATTACTTTGGTTAGTTTAGGATGTATATAACTATTATTTATCATTCTTTCTTAGCTTAGAATGTGTATATATTTAATAACTTAGTTTAGGATGTATATTTAGTTATTTATCATTCTTTCACAATAAATTTTCCTCCTGCATGACTTGATCATCTTAGGAATTATGATAACTTAATTATCTAGGTTTGTCGAGTTTTAGAGGTTCATAGACATGAAAGAGTTCTTAGATTACGTGAGGATGCAATTTAGTGATGGATTCTGCCTTGAATAGTTGAGAATGATAACTTATTTTTACCTAGTGAGGACTAAGCCTGATTTTTATTTGTTGTGTGACACTTACGGTAAATGTTACTCTAGAACTTGCTCTAATTCTATCGAGACCACATTACCATGAGGTTGCATAATTTCATGAAGGTGATTTTTTTATTCTTTTATTCATTCATTCTTTCCTCTTAGTATAGGTTATCGAATAATCCATCTCTCGTTGCCATTTCTTTTCCCTTACCATCTTTTTCATTTCTTTTCCTTGGAAGTGGGAACCTTGAATGCTGAGATGAGAGTTTTGCCCGAGATGGACAAAAGTTCAAGAGTGGGGGTGTGATTAGGAGTTCACCATTCGCAAACCATTTGTTTTGTTTTGTTGCTCTTTGTTTTTTTTATTGTATTTTTATTTTTTATTTCATACATTTTTAGATAGGTAAAAAAAAGTGAAAAAAATCAAAAAAATAAAAAAAAAAGTGAAAAAAATCAAAAAAAAGAGAAAGGAATAGATTTGAAAAAAAATAAAACATAAAAAAAAGAGTTTCTGTTTCTTTGAAAAGAAATAATAATAATATGGTTGTAGATAGGTTTTTTTTTATTTTGTTGTATTTCATATTTTTTATTGTGTTGTATTCTTTGTAAAAAAAAATATGGATGGGGAAATCTCACCGGAACACTTCGCTCATGGTGGACATCCATGCGGAGGGTTGGCGCTTGTCTTCCTCGGCTGCTGCCACCGTGCTCTGTGTTGATCGGGAAGGAAGAAGGAGGACGCAGGAGCTCGGCGGAGAAGAAGAATAGTGAAGAATCGCGGATGAGAAGAGCACAGTGTCACGATCTCGAGCCCCCCCTTTCGTTCTGTGAACCGGCAAACCTTTTAACCTAGCCTTGAACTGGCTTGCAATTGAACCAGCTAATGGAATTGAAATTGAACCAACTAATGGTTGATTTGGACCGGGTTTAAATGGATTTGGGCTTAGTGAAGTGGGCTAAGTGAAGTGGGTCGGGCCAAGTGAATAGGAATAGGCTGAATAGGAATGGAATGAATTGATCTGATCAAACTTCTTGGATCGGACCCAAATTAAATCGAATTTGAACCCTGATTTGAATTTGAACCCAATTTTTAACCTGGTTGAGCGAATTAACTCATGATTTGAGTCCAACTCGAACCAGGACCATCTTAATTTCTTGCAAAATTAAATACCACAAATTAATGTCCATAATTACCTCAAAATAATAAGAAAAATAGAATGAAGATTAACATTTCATCAAAGACAAAGAATACGCTAAAAACCCAATTTAACATTCCATTTTATTCTTTTTATTCTTTTATACATTGCTTCCATCGGCTGGCTGCTACTCGTGACCATGGCTAGCGGATGGATGGATCGAGCGATGCCTTCCTCTACCGATACTCGCCTCTGATTAGCCACCACCTGCCGGAGAAGCAAGAAGTTGATTCCTTCTTCTTCATGCTGCTGCCTCTGATAACTTCCGATCGCCGTTACTAGGGAGGAAGGAGGAGGAGGCTATGGCTATCCCGATCTCTTTTATCTCTCTGTTTGTTGCTGTGAAAGATCACCGGCAATGCCTTGTTCTTCTTTCCTTGTGACCTGCTGCCGGAGAAACCAGAAGCTGTAAAAACTGTGGGATACATGATGAGTTAGAGTTTTATTGATTTTTAATCGATTTATTTTTGGGCTTTTGCATGAAAATGATTATTTATTGAATCGATTTCATCATGTTTGTGCTATATTGCATGATTTAAGGCTTGATATAATTTTTGTGATTTAATGGTGAATTTTTGGCATTAATTGGATTTTAAATTGATTTTAGGGTTAAATCGGATCCGACTCGAGCTCAACCGCGGTCAAATCAAGTCAAATTTGTCAAATTGATCAAGCCAACATGAAGGACATGATCTGGATCGAGCCCGATCAAAATCCCAAAATTTTTTGGAAGCCCTAAGAAGCCCTAAAGCCTTAGATCAGTTCTGGCCGTTGGATTCAAAGTGGACGACCCAGATTTTGCAATTAATCAGAGTATAAAATCCCGGATTAAAGGAATGAACAGTGCCGCCGCACTGTGCTTCGTCCCGACGCGCTCCCTCTGTTGAGGAGCGTAACTCACGGCGTGCCCTCTTCCTCCGAATCAAATTCCGTTGCATTCCTTGGTCTCTGAGGAGCTCGAATCCGGTTCTTTGGGTATCTTCCGACAGCTGGTTCCGGCGCGGCGGAGAGGGTTTCTTCACCGGCCAACACCCTGTTTTTTCGAGTTCCGGCCATCCACAGCGCCATCCGACGCCGCGAGTCCTCTGAGGGGTTCTCTAAGGAGCTTGCAGCACACCGGAGCCACGAGAAACTCAATCGGAGCAAGAGAAGCCAGGGAATCCAGTAATTGCCAGCTGAAAACGCATCGTACAGTGTCTGACTTGGCCGGAGAGGGTTTTTCCGGGCAATTCGTGGTGCTGGCGGCGAGCGAAACACTCCGGAGACCAGAATCAAGCTCCAGAGGGATCAGTGAACCTGAAATATTGGTTTACCAGCTTGTTTGACAAACAAGTTGTGAAGATGAAATGGAAAATGAGAAGGAGGGATGAGTTTCTGATTGTTTCTGTTAAATTTGGTTTTTCTGATTTCGATAGCTTTGAATTTGCAGCTATCAAGTTCTTTCAATTCCATTTCTCAGCAACTTAGTTAACATGGTTATGGTTAATGCTTAGTTTTGTTTGAATCCAAATTTGCTTTAGGAATTGGTGTGCCTTGTGTTATCCTTTTGTTCTAGCCACTGAAACTTAGCACTGTTATGTGCCAAAGTTGCTGTCCGTATCAGATAACCACTTAGCTAGGTTCAAGCCCGTTAAAAACCTTTGAATGCCGTGTGTTTTGGTTAATGCATGATGTTAGTATAGTTAGTTAGTGTTGTGCCAATTTGATTCTTTACTCAATCACTGTTCCGTGCCACATTAGTGGTGTGCCAATGTGTTGATTTAGGTTAACCTAGTTTAAGCCTTTTCCATTGCATTTTAGGAATTTCCTTAGAGTATAACTAGGGTAGGTTTCATTCTCTTACGGTGCATCGAATTGCATTTTAGGTTTACTTTGATACCTTTGTTTTATAGTTTCATTTTTTGCATTTTTCACTTATTTACCGATTTTAATTTGCATTTCATTTCAAAAATACAAAACCCCCATTTTTATGTGAAAACCCCAAAAATACGACACTTAAGCTCAATTCATTCAATTTTCTACTAGTCCTTGGAAAAATACGACTCGAGGCCCCTATACTTCATTTATTTGCATTAATTGTGGGTTTTCGATAATTATAAATTCTAATTTGCAACCCTACTCGTGACATTTCCATAGCAAATCTAGGGTTGTCAAATTTTGGCGCCGTTGCCGGGGAATAACTAGTAGGAATTGTTTGATTTGAGCTTATGAATAATTTCCTTTATTGTTGCTTTGATAATTGTTGGTTTCTAAGATGTATGGAAATTCTTTTTATCAACAACCATCTTACCAACAATCTGATCAACACAATTTTTATTTGCAGGAGCCATATCAAAGTTTTCCAAATGTGGATCAACAATTTCAACCTCAGAACCAGAATTTTCAGAGTGGGCAGTTTCAACAAAATTACAATAATTTTCAGCCCCAATTTCAGTATTCACAGCTTCAATTTCAACAACAATTTCAGCAACCATTTCAAAATTTTGAGGAGCCCATTCAAAGCTTCCAAAATCAGAATTTTCAATAATTTTCAAGTAATTTTCAGCAGCCCCAAAATCAAAATTTTCAAGGAAATAATTTTCAGCAACATTCATGGAATTTTCAAGGGAATTTTCAGCATCAAAATGCTTCTTTTCAAGCCCAAAATCAATGTCAATCATCATTTTCTCAAAGCGGTCAGATTTGTAATCAAATTCAGCAGCCCACCTATTTTCAAGATCAACAAAACTCATACCCAATCCAAGAAGACTATGAAAATTCTATTGAGTTTATTCAACAATAACAACGGCTTGAGGAGATGATGCAACAAATGCTACTGCAACAACAAGCTCAACAAAGGGCTGCTACAACATTGCAAAATCTTGAGAGGCAACTTGGACAGCTTGTAAGTAGCATGAACCAAATACAAGCTCAAAGATCAAGCACTCAAGAATCAGAATTTCATGAAGAAATTTCAGCAACTCCTTCTCCCATACAAATTAGCCTCGAATTGGATTTTACAGTGTCACGGGTTGAGTTTAGTTTGGAGGATGCATTGGTTACTGAGGAAGATGACATATAGCTTATTTCTGATGCAATTGCAGTTGAAGATGTTAAAATGGGTGTAGGGGATTGCACTGAGCCCCAGGGACCACCACTTTTGATTGAGGTATCAGAGGATTTTGAGGATAATTTAAACATGTTCAATTTGAATTTAACACTACACCAACACCACATTACCATAATAAGTTGAGAAAGTTTATTACACATCTCACATCAACTAAACAATTTCCATTTTCCATATGTACAACACTTAATCCTATCACAATCGAATCGAAGATAACTAATTGCACAACCAGCCAACGGTCAGTTGGCGCCGCCAGTGGCTAGCAGTTGCCGGCAGTGGCCAGCCCCCGCCAGCGGCCAGCCCCCGCCAGCGGCCAGCCCCCGCCAGCGGCCAGCCTCGGCTAGTCCCCGCCAGCAGCCAGCAGCGGCCAGCCCCGGCAAGGGCCTCCCAGCATCGGCCAGAGGCTGCCAGCGCCGGCCAGCGGTGGCCAACGCCTGCCAAATGCTGCCAGCGCCGGCCAGCGGTGGCCAACACCGGCCAGCAACGGCCGTGTGGCCAGCTGCCAGCGCCGATGCAGCCAGCAACAGCCGCGTGGCCAGCGGCCAGCGGCCGCGCAACCAGCGTCGGCCACCGCAGGCCAACAGAGGCCAACACGGGCCGCACGGCCAGCCACCACGATCCGCATCGAGCATCCCCTGCAGTAGTCCGTCGGCGAAAACAATAGAGAAGAATGAAGGAAAAAGGAGGAAAGCAACTTACCACACCCGAGGAGGGAGGCAAGATCGGGCTAACAATGAGAAGGAGGCGAGGAAGGAGACGCAGACGGAAGGAGGTAGCGGCTGGTTCTCGAGAGAAAGAAAGAGTAAAGGAGAAGGGGTATCAGATCTAGGTTAATGGAAATTTGGTGATGAAAGTTTTTCATCACCAATTTCGTTGTCAAATTGGTGATGAACAATGTGGTTCGTCACCAAATTGGTGACGAACGCACTGTTCATCACCGATTTGGCGACGAACGCGTTGTTCGTCGCTTATTCATCGCCAAATTGATGATGAACAGCGCGTTCATCATCGATTTTGAAGATCATATTTTGATTTGGCGACAAAAAAAATTTTCGTTGCAAATTTACGACGACTATGATTTTCGTCACTAATTTACAATGAATTTGGCAACAAATTTTTTTTTCCAACGAAATTTATGATGAAAATAATATGTTGCTAAATTAAGTACATATTATTTTTCATCATAAATTTCATTGCAAATTAGCGACGAAATATAAGTTCATTGCAAAATCTATTGCAAATTTGCGATGAAAAAAATTCGTCGTAAAAATTCATCCCTAAAATCTTATTTTTTTTGTAGTGTAGGCAGGAAATCCTAGTAGGTCAGATAGACCGAGGGGCAGGAAGTCCTAGTAGGTCGGGTGGACCGAGGGACAGAAAGTCCTGGTGGGTCGAGAATTAGGGTGCAAACATAGTCTCACATCTGAAACACATGAAAAAGATCATGTGTTTAAAAGGATGAAAGATATCTCCATTGAAATGAGGTCTTTTGGGTTGAGTCTAAGAACAAAATCATAAGAGCTTAGGCCCAAAGTGGACAATATCATGTCATTGTGGAGATATTTTGATTCCTTCGATTCTAACAACTTCCATCTCCAGGTTCTTGCAAGACAAACATACAACAACAAACAAACAACCTAGTCTACTCCTGTAGTCTGTCTAATCTATTAGACTTACCTAAGTCTTAGTCTGTAAGTTTAACCTATTAGGCTTCATGCTTGGAGTTCTTCCAAGAATTCTCACCGCCTAGGGTTCATTATGTCATATTTGGATTAACTCTTGGTCAAACTAACCAGACATAGGTATACTATTAAACATCAAAATTTCACAAGTTGATTGCACCCACAGGATTTTCTCAAGTTGAAATGCTTAAGGAAGAAAATTCTATGTTAAAATTGCAAGTGGATAAGTTGAAGAAGGAGATGGCATGATTCATGTTGGGTTCCAAATATTTAAACATGATAACTTGAAAGTCAACATGCCATTTATTGCATAGCTAGTGTAGGGTATAGGCAAGATTAAAAGAAAACTTATATCTATTTGGTTGATAGAAACTCATCTTTTTTGTATAAGAATACAAATACATTTAGGGGTGTTAGGAAGGGAAAGGTTGTTAAGAAGGGAAAGGTTGTTAAGACTTAGGTACCTAAAAAATTTTTAGATAACACTTGCAAAGCCAATGTTTGAGTACTAAAGAGTTGCATTTTTCTTGTTTAGGTACATGGTTTGGAGGAGCTCATGGATGAATGGTTGGTCAATAGTGGATGTTCAAAGTACATGACCAGGAATATAAATGGTCAATAGTGGATGTTCAAAGTACATGACCAGGAATATAAAAAAGTTCACCACATTCAAACATAAAGATAAATAAAATATCTTATTTGGTAATATTGGAGAACTCAAGGTACCAATATAGTTAATATTGAGCTAATTTCAAATTTTATTATTAAGAAAGTTTTGTTAGTTAAACGTTCAATGTTCAACTTATTGAGTTTGAGCCATTCATGTGATGCTAAGTACAAGGTTTAGTTTCACTAAACTAAGTGCTTGATAAAGTACAATGAGCTCAACACTATCATGTTAGTAGGCTATAGAAAGGATGACATTTATAATATAAATCTTCCTTGTGTTACTAAGCCTTCTACTAAGTGTTTCATGAGCAAGGAAGAAGAAATTTGGTTATGACATAAGTGGTTAGCTCACACCAACATGAGGCAATTGACCAAGGTGGCAATAGGAGAGTTGATGAAAAGCCTAGCAAAATAGAATCACATTTATATGTTAATATTGCTATTCACCCTCCTAGCTTGCCCATCCGGTCCTAACATGTTAGATCAATGGTGATGTTAGAAAAGGTGAATAACTGATCACTTTGAATGCTTGCTCAATTTTACAATTAGAGCTAATTTGCAATGGAAATAAAATAAAAACAAACAAACAAACAATATTAAGACGGAAACTTTACATGGTTTGGAATCTTGGCTCCTACTACATTGCTTATGATTCATCGGTGAGTCACTCCTTATAATACACTATCTTTCTCGTTTTAGAAAATCTTTTAGAGGTGGTAAAATCTCTTACTCTTTTCTCATGAGTTGTGTGGGAGAGATGGGAGTGTTTTCAAGATAGAAATGAAGATGAAAAAGAGGTACAAGATTGGAGTAATTGAGCACAAAGAAAATTGAGACAAGAATTTGTGAATGTGAGCACTTAAATAGTTTGCTTGTTGATCCTTTTATTAATATTTATAGGCAAACAATTCAGCTAATGACTTGATTTCATCATCCTTAACCTCAATTGATTGGATCAACAATCAGACTACTAAAGTGTTGTAGTTTCTCCCTTTAATTGACTGGATCATCATCTCAAACCATTTCTAAAATGAAATCCTCACATAAGTCTAATCACATGCATAACCTTTATATAGGTGCACTCAAATCTCAACTTCACAAGAAATTACTTACCAAGAGGTTGTGGCTCCAAGACTTCATGTGCTAAGAAACGTTGCTTTTGAGTCCTCTACGACAAGAGACTTTATCTCTAGTCTATCAAACATATAATCAATCTCAACCTATCAGAACTTTCATTATCAAACCCCTAATCATCCTTAACCTACCTAAACTTTCATGTGTCAAGCATCCAATCGACTTCTACCTGCTAGAACTTTCACTTGTCAAGTATTCGATCCTTGACCTACTTATATATTTTTTTGCTAAGTGTCTAATCGACCTCGACCCACTTAGACTCCACCCATTGAATCTCAATATCAAGTTACTTGCACCTACATACTTGACATACCATATCAATAATCATAATATAGTCCAAATTTACATATTTACTCAAACATCAAAAACTAAGGACATGATTACACCAACAAACTAGGCAATATCCTCAATTAGGTTTAGGCTATTGTTTTGTTAATTGGTTGACTCAAGCTAGAATAATAAGTCCAAAATTGAAAAAGTCAAACTTTAAGATTAAGATTTGATTATTTAGAAAAGATCTAAGAGAAGTTTACTAATGGGTTTAAGGGATTGAATATGGCTCTAGGAAAATAAGATACAACCATGATAGATTTTATTTGTGATACAAATCATCAGCACCAAAGGCCAATGACCCAACATATGTTAAGGTAGCATTTGATTGTAGTATAGATAAACCATTTAGGTTTAGAAAGACATTTGAACTTAGAAGAGTGACTAGAAA
Organism: Curcuma longa; assembly: GCF_044706935.1. Lineage (NCBI taxonomy): Eukaryota > Viridiplantae > Streptophyta > Magnoliopsida > Zingiberales > Zingiberaceae > Curcuma > Curcuma longa. The sequence goes on from NC_133868.1 coordinate 14,477,474, forward strand.
TGCTACCTCTAGTGAATTTTAAAAATTGACACATTTATGTAATTTAGAAGCAAGTCAACTATCTTAGATACAAGTTGGTTAGCTTTGAGTTGAGGAGACTAGTAGTAGGCAGAACAATGTTTGCCTTTGTTAGTAAATCTTTTTTGATGCGTGTTAAAGGGGGAAAGGGGAAGATATTTAAATTAAAAATCTCACCATTGGGAGAAGGGAAGAGATTTGGAAACCACATCGCTTCTTGGGAAAATTTCAAATTATAGGGGAACTTAAGTGTAGAGGTGGTCTAATTTAGGTCTTATTTCATTTACTAGTTTTCTAATTTAAACAAATTATCAAATATCAAACAAGAAAGTTTGTTTAGACAATCATGTCTTAAGTGATCGTACAAAATCTTGAGTTTTGATATTTGAATAAAAAGTTTAAATTATGTCTTGCATATGTGTGTTAAGTTGTATGAAAACTTAGAAGAACACACATTGAACATGTGGAGCTTCTACCTAACCAAGTCGAGTATGGATGATGACTTGACATAGCCGAGGCATACATTCAATGGTTTGGAGGTCCGATGAAATTTTGAAATTGTATGAGGCATCCGAGGGACCATAGGACAAGAAACATTAAGGTGGTATTGGAGTAGATCATGAAGCTTGACTTGGTGCAACTAAGTTTGTTGACTCGATGACTTTAAGGTCCACTTGAGATCAGAGAAGGATAATATGAGATATTCAAGGAATCATAGGACGAGATGCATTGAGGCACAGCGTTGACGATAATTGAAAAAAAGTGAGTCATGAGCTTGATGCTTCCGAGGGATAAGTAACCTAGAAGGAGACAACATTAGTGGTGAAGTCATGTTATGAAAGGTGCACTCTTGTGTGAGCTATGAGAGTTAAAAAAAAATTGTATCCATGGGAGACAATAAATCTCTACTTAGTCAAATACTCAATGATTAGGAAGAATTGTAGCTATGATTCTAAATGACTAGAGTTAGTTCTAATTGATTAGTAAGCTAAGTTAACTAAGAAGTTAATTTAGGTTTGGTGGCTGATGAATAGAATATTTTTGTTCATAGTTAAGTCAATTAGACATTCGATTCATCGAGTTCAATTAATTGATGATGGACTTCAATTAATTGATGACTTAGTAAAAATACTAAAATGAGCTATTGATTGGTTGACCTAAGATCTATAGGAGAAAAGTTGATTGATGATGAAAATCAATCAACTTAGGTAATCATCGATAGGAGATAGATTGTAGGCAAAAATGATTTTAAAAATAATTGACTGATGATGAGTCGAGTGGATCCAGACAATTAACGAGTGATGAAATAGTAGAATTTTAAGTGAAAAATAAAAAATAATTAAAAACTACAAGAGAATTAAAAAAAACGGTTGAAAGTTAACAAAAATATTAATTGTATAATATTTAGAATCTTTCTATAAGAATATTGATTTAGGGAAAAAAAACTTGAATTTTGATCTAACATGATCAATTAACGTCATCATTAGATCAAACAGTGTAAGTCATTTGGACCCCATTGGAGACATTTGCTCAGGGCATTGGATGATCTACTCGAGAATGATTAATACTATTGTTTTTTTCTTTACAACAACCACTAGGAAGAAGGCAGTGAGCCCACAAAGTTAAAAGTGGACATTGCATGGGGCTGCCTTGGTAACATGGTGGTGAGAGGAGGGCCAGCCTTTGTCCTTCCCAGGGCCAACACCGGGAGTCAACCTTCAGCCCGCATGTTTCGGGAGCCCAGCACGCTTCCATTACTTCTCAACCTTCCACATGCCTCTGTTTCTTCCCTCCTCTATTTATATCTCCAAACAAAGATCTTCGCTGCATCCACCCCCACTCTTCTTCTTCTTCTTCTTCTTCTTCGTCTTTGGAGACGTACTAAACATGGGGAAGCCTGCCATCAAGCAGATTCTGAAGCGGTGCTCGAGCCTGGGCCGCAAGCAGGGCGCGGCAGGGGAGGCGCCGGACGTGCCGCGGGGGCACTTCGCGGTGTACGTGGGCGAGAAGCGGAGCCGCTTCGTGGTGCCCATCTCCTTCCTCACCCACCCGGAGTTCCAGCGCTTGCTGCAGCAGGCGGAGGAGGAGTTCGGGTTCGACCACGAGCGGGGCCTCACTATCCCCTGCGAGGAGGTCGCCTTTAGGACCCTGTTCACCGCCGCCCTCCGGTGAACCGAGGCCGTCAATTCTTTTTCGTTATCTTCCTGCTAGATTATGTACATGTGTTCTGGTTCTCTAGTGTACATGAGATGAGATGAGATGAGATGACGAGGAAAAAGACAGCCAAGTCGCCACAATGTTCGCAACCTCTGTCCATCTTCGGTTAATTCTCCATCTTCTCAAGATGAACTAAGCATCAATAACTTAAATTGCTCGGACCATCAGAACCACTGTTTTCTTTTACAGTGCCCAAAAGATCAACAGCTACTTTGCATGTCTTAATTAAGATCAAAGTTTTATGAGGGTAAAAAAACACAGTGCAGCAACAAGGCCTCTCTGTCTGTTGGCACAAAAGTAGCTTTTGGACTGGGGATCCTGTGGCTAAAGTTCCAATGGGCAAAGAACAGACGTCGAAAAGAGAGCTCCTTGATTGGCGGTATGCACGACTTCAAGCCTACTCTAATCCCTGAATGTGGCATCGTTTGACGAACTTTAGTCCAATAAAGAAGGGAAAGATAGATCGGATGACGTGACGCGAGACGGCGACGCAACGCTGATCCAGTAGTGGAATTCTTGCATAACTAAATCCCTTTTTTTTGTGTGTTCCAAAATTACTGCAACTTTTCGGCGCTGAGTTTTGTGGATTTATTTGGTTGTAATTTGATAGCAAGTCCATGTTCTGCTTCCATTAATTTCGATTAAGACAATTAGTTGTGTTTCAAAGAAGTAGGGCCAAGGGGTTTTGTGTGGGGAAATATGAGAAGGACCCATCTAGGCTTCATTTGTCAACTTACTTTTAGTTGGCTGTTGACCTTTTTGCCTAATCATAATTATTATACCTTGAATCATTTCGTATAGTTTTAGCAACAGTTTTATTTCAATTTACCTATTTACATATGGTTATAGGATCGATTATATGAAATTGCTAGGGTAGTAGATTTCACCTAACAACCTTATTAATTCAATTGACCAAATCACTTGGACTTTAGAAAATTTAAAAAATATTTTTAATTGAAAAAAAAAATCTAAATAATATCTCATCTTATTTTTCATCCAAAATTCTTTTGATTCAGTAGTTTTATAATAATTTTGACCAAATTATTATAATATATAACAATTTTAATCAAAATTATTACAAACAAATTAAACTCTACTATAGTTAACAAAATTGAAAGTTTAAGTTAGAATTCTTATAACAATGTTAAAATAAATTTAACAATATTAGAGTGCCTTAATTAAATTGGAATAGTTTTGATCAACTTAAATTAGTTTTAATAAAAATTAAAAAATAGTTTTAAGTAACGTTATTTGGAATATTTTTTATTCTACGTGCACATTTGACCAAAATTAGCATTTTTTAATGAAAATATAAAAGAACATTTTGATATTTTTTTCATTTTACATGCAACATAATAAATAAATAAATAATTCTCAAAATTTATAATATAATGAATTAATTAGTATAACCTTTGTACCTTGCTTTAAATCCAACATAAAATTTTAAAAAAATCACTTCTAGCTAGCTTAACATTTTTTTTCAAATATTTATAAATTAAATTTTCATCATCTAATTAATTATGAAAATGACAATGCAGTGCTAACGTGTCATTATGTCACATCTGCAAAAAGAAAAAAGTGTGTATATTGTGTCAAATGCATAAAATATAATCTTCCTTGCGATCTAATTTGCTTTAGATCTGATTACCTAGAAAATCTATTTTTAAACTTTGATATTTGAGTTTTTGATGTGCATGCAACCTATTTGTTGATACGATATAATGTCACATTAGCACCATATTGTTACTTAATGTTTGCTATATTCAAAATTAAAAAAATACATTATAATGTTTTTTAATGCCCAGTTTACTTGGAGGTGCGTGAAAAGGGAAACTGAGAAAAGTTTTCCTTTGCATGTATACATCCACTGTTTACTTTTTTTTAATTTTTATGAGAGGAGAGAAAACTAATCCATCTGTTGATGAGTTTTCTGCCAAAATTGGTTCCTTCCAAATCGGACGGAAAGCAAAAGATGGAAATAAAAATGACATAAATGTCCTCTGTCTCTCTCTTCCGGGCTCTCGCTTCGTCCTGCTCCAAATCGGGCGGAGCACAGCAGTTTCGAACTTGAGGAGGCGGAGGGCGGCGTGAGACTTCTGTTTGTTAGCTGGTGAGCACGGCGGAAGGATCGGAAGGGTTGAGGATAGATGACGCCGAAGAAGAGGAGAAGGCGCGAAGGTGCAGTTGGCGCCGGAGCTGGCTACGAACTAAGGCGGCGACTGCCATGGCGACCCCAGAGAGAGAGAGAGGATGTCCTCTGTCTCTCTCTTCCGGGCCGTGCGCAAGTGGAGAATCGGACGAAGCGAGAGTCCGGAAGAGCCCTTTGCAGCAGCGTCGACCACCCGCCGCTGGCTTCGCCGAAGCTCTGGTCGTCGACGCCCTTTGCAGCAGCGTCGACCACCCGCCGCGGCTTCGCAGAAGCTCTGGTCGCCGACGCCCTTTGCAGAGGGTGGCTTCGACGCGAGAAAGAAGAAGGTGGCTTCGACGCGAGGAAGAAGACCACCCGCCGCCGACGTCTTATTCCGTGTCAGCGCCGCTATTCAGAGGGTGGCTTCGACACGAGGAAGAAGAAGAAAGAGGAGGTATTCTTTACGGGTATTTTGGATAGGGATATTTTAGACAATAAAGATAAATTTTATTTTCCTTCCTTACTTGAGGTAAACAAAACAATTATAGGATGGATTTTATTCACCTTCCATTCCTTTTTCCTAGGTTTGTGTCATCCCTAGGTTTATGTCATCCCTCCATCATCCACTCCTCCAAGTAAACTGACGTAAAGGTTGTGCTAGATCATATAAACATTCATTTCATACTTGGATTAATTATTCTATCCTAAAACTTATTTGATGTGCATGTTTTGGTGTTCTTCCTTTGCCATAACATAATCAAATTGGATCTCATGCTCGCTTAATTTAAAAGGTAGAAATTGAACATGTAGGCTTATCGAGTCACAAGTTTCGTAAGCTCCGTGTGCATCCTACCAAGTCTTACACAACTTCATGACACATTAGTGACACTATAAATTCTAACTTTACTAATAACATCATGGTTGAGCACAACCACTTAGNNNNAGTTAGAGGCTATATCTGCTTGTCCAATTTGTGCTTTAAGTTTACCTATATAGTCTAATTGATAAAATGGATTGGCTAACAATTTAACCAAAGAGCTCAACTGTTAGAAAGAAAACTTTATATATATTTATATCCTTAATATTCGCCCTTCATTCATGCTTAGGTAAATATACTGCAATTGATTGATCCAAATGGGCATATACATTCAAGAGATAATATTAGTGTCTGAAAAAAAAATTGAAGCCATAGCCTCTGATATTAATTGGCTAATCACATTCAAAAAGCTTAAGCCATATGAAAGAGATGACAATTAAATAGTCCCTTTTGTACGAGTGGTCCCTTTCTTACAAACTAAGGTTTTGGAATAAAGTGACACAAAGTCTATCAATTCTTATATATGAGATGATAGTCTCAAATCAAGGATTGTTTGCAACCGCCTGTATGAAATTTCCATAGACAGTAGATAATTACCAAATGAGTTTTTAATAGCGAGCTACATTCAGTGAGTTGTTCACCAATCACCCCACCAAATATGTCTAACCATTACCATGCCCATAGACATGAGAACACTTACTGCTATCCAATAACAGAAACATAATATGTATTTATTTATTCGACACCCAATTTCAACATTTCTAATCCAAGAGATATTTAATATACTACTTAGATGCATTAGTATCATCTCACACTTTTTGATTTTGAATACACTAGTAGACTAGTATCATTTGGACTTGTTACAATTACGAAAATATATATAATAAAAGGCTAATTCTATTCATTCATAGTGGAATTACAAAAAAAATTGTGTATTCATACAGTATAGTATACAATATGATTGTCCTAGGGCACTCTCAAAAAAAAATGTTGGCATGAAAGTAGAGAAGTTTGATTGATATATTTATACAACCTCATTTCTCCATGAGTAAATGCTAGTAGATGCTTCAACCCATTTTCCTGTGGGGATATGACATAAGTTTTATAATCCACAATTATTATTGCTCCAATAGATATGCAGGTTAGATACCCATTCGTTAAGGTAATGTATGAGTTTCTCATTATTCTTTAGGTAATGTATGAGTCCTAATAATGAACATATAAGACCATATGGCCAACCAAATGTGACTTGATTAATATTGATTTAGTTATTAAATTTAAATTTAATTTGGATTGATAAATTATAACTATTAGTTTTTTTTAACACAAATTAGTTCATTATATCTTATCCGTGACCTTGATTTATTCCAAGTTCATAGCATTTGCACACATGACCTAGTTATTAAAGCATATGGTGGTGTTGAGTTAGTTACGCATAATTCTTAAACTCAACTAAATTAATAAATCTAGTAAGATATACCACCATAATAACCAATATGTATAAATATATAGGATGATACTAGTTAAAGATGTTGATTCAATATTTAATCTATAGGGAACTCAACATAAATTAACCAATCATTGCTATTTGATTATTTAACACAATATAACTTTATGCTTTTATTTATACCTTGATCGACCTATGATCTTCATAATAGAATAAAAGAACATGACCACTATGGTAAATTGATCGTAACCGACTTAATGCAAGATCTAATGATTAAGTCATGACTATTGATATTGTACTTCGTAAACTATACAAACACTCTTGAGGTACGATAATCTTAATTGCTACTCATGGTTGTGTTATAAGTCGGTGTAGTAACTCCTTAATAGTCCTCATTATATTGTCTTTAACCTGAACACTTGATATTGCTCTTATTTGACTTATAATAATGCACTCAACTTAGCATGCTTGAACAGTACTTGTTTTATGCCACAATTTTGTGAACTAGTATTAGTAGCACCATTATAGCCCCCATAACAAACTCTTTTATTTCCTTGTCTGCATTATTTATTTCCTTGTCTACATTTACATCCTTTAGGGAGATTAAGGAAAATATGACTAAGGCTTATGTTCTAAAACATTTTGACCTCTCTAAACGTTTTGAGGTGTTCTAAGTTGTCTCTAGGATATGGATAACAGGAACCTCAAGCCAAGAAAGGCATCTCATTGTATTTTTAGCAAAAATCTCTGAAATTTAAAAGTGATACTTAAGCTACGATAAAGAGTTTTGTGCTATCATTTAGGCCTTTAGGCCTTGACATCACTACTTATTACCTCTTGAGTACTCATCTTGTACTTTGAGCATAAGACATAGAGAATACTTTAAGAAAGCCTGTTATCTACCCTTAAACCAGCCTATTCACAACCCTATTTTCTTTTTACATGGGGAGGCCATATCTTGGAGTGATAGCATGAAGTTAATCCCAAATTTCCAATAGCACACCTTGAGAGCACGGTTGGTTTAGGATTATCATGATAACCTTAGTTATCTATCCAAGTTTATCAATAATAATCTTGTTTGATTTATATTATCATCAATTCGCAAGTAATGTAGCATCCACCTCGTGAGGGTTGGATGGAGGCATTACTCTCATCAGAGTAACGCAGCGGAAGCGTGAGGACGACATGTGCGCCAAATATCTTTGTGTTTCTTAGGTATCCATTTTCCTTAGTTATTTTAATTTGGGGACCAAATTTTTTTTTGTGGGGGAGGATGTTATAATTGGTAAAAAAAAATAATAATAATAATAATAAAAACCCCGGTTTGGTCGGTTAAATAAGGAAATTAGGGTTTCAAAAATTGTAATTGGGGAGGGGGGTGTGCAACCGTGCGTTGAGCAAGAGGTGGCTACGGGTTGTCTTCACATGGGAAGCAACAACCAAAGGAAGCGGATGGCATGGGTTGATATTCAAGGAACTTGGAGGCGTCAGAGGAGGAAGGGGAGCTCTTATTCTCCAACATCGTGGGGTAGAAGAGGTGTTCAGTGGAAAAAGAGTCTCTGATCGCAGAATCAGCTATCGGTGTGGCAAGGAGAAAGTAAGCGGTCTATGCAGCGATAAGCACCAGTTGACGTTTCGCAGACAAACAGAGGAGCACAAGCGCGGCGGAGATAAATCAACCATAGAGAAAAATAAAACTTAATCGGATGAGGGTTTTTGCCACCGTTAGGAGGTTCGATGGAAGAAGATTTAGAAAGGGGATACTTGAAATTGGAGAAGGGGATTTACGTGTTAGGATTTTACTTAAGGGAGAAAAAGAGCCATAAGGTTTTAATCTAAAGAAGAGAAGGATCAAAGATTTTCTTGGTGCCAAATCTTAAGACAACACCCCTAAAAATAAAAAACCAATCAAAATTTTTTTTTCTAATGTCATAGTTATTACCTCGTCATAGCTTTTCTCTCAGATGGAGTCGTGATTATCATTAATTCTTCCGATGCTAACCATCGTAGCGTCTCAGCTCAGTTTTCCCACAAACAGCCAATAATATACCGTGGATGATTCAGACACCGGTTCAGAACTGCTGACGTACACACTCTTCGAAGAGAATCACCCAGAGAGATGAGAGGACCTGAAAAGTACTAAAAAAAGAGTTAGAATGACACCGAGAGTGGATCCCGACAAGTCACTCTGACGCTCAAGTTAGTGTTCAATGGAAGGAAAGAGTTTAATGACTTGGAGAAATTAGGATAGATGTGTGTATCCCTGTGCCCATGGGTATGAGCCACCTTTTTATAGTAGTTGATTTCTGAAATATTAGCGTCCGTTTAGGAAATATTCCATGATATCCGTTCTAGTTTTTTTAGAAAGATTTCTGAAATATTTGTTTAAAATATATTTTGAGATATTTTTCTTATTCTTCGGGTTAAACGGTGTTAGAGTTTCCTAATCTTAAAGATGAATCAGTTTTATGACTTTATCCCGCATGACACGTGGGGGTAATATATTTTCGTCGCATCACAAGCATCCCCAATTAGTCTAGTCGAAGGAGGCGTAGTCCGACTAACTGGACTGTGTTAAGTTGTCGTTGAGATACCTTGATGAGGTGTCATCGTCATCGCCCCCCTATCAATCTAAATAATAAATATAGTATTCAAATATCAAAATATAAATCTTGATTTGTTGATATTAATTTAGGCCTGATTACAAAATTCTGATCTTGAGAGGACTTTTGAGCTATCAAGCCAAAACTCTCATGATCGTGCTAAGTCAAGTTCGACAAGCTTGAAAAGATAAAAAAAGATTGTATTTCATAATTAATTATAGAGTGGCGGATTTGCTGCAAGAACATTTCCACTGCTTCGCCGCCAGATGCCCTGTTGCTCCTCCCGTCGCCATCCCAGTCTCATCTGACCCTTACTTTTCCGTTTTAAAATTCATGTTGAGAATATCCCTAATACGGGAACCTCTCTCCACAACTTAGTTTTAACGAGCGCGCCCTCCATTTTTTTCCCGCTTTAAAAAAAGCAAAAAAAAACAACGTTTTGGGTTCCGGGCGTCCGACGTGGCGCGATGCTTAACGGCGTAACTTCCACGACATCGACTAAGCTGCAGCCCGTCAATGGGCGCTTGCCACGTCAAATTCCACCATCGTGGGCGTCGAGTCCGTTAGGGTTCTGTTTCTGATCTCGCGTCGTTCCCAATCTCGCCGTTCAACCCGCGCTGCTCGCTGTACGCCAAAATATTGGCGCGTATCCTCGACGAATTCGAAAAAGGAAGGATAAAAAGTTATCGCTCTCGATCTTTTGTTTTGCCTCCTCCGTGGCAGCCGACTTCCTTTGGCTTGCTACTGCTTTGTCGTGTTGGTTCGGATTTAGGGTCTCGGGATTTGATTTCTCGCAGACCAAGGTTGTGTTGTGTGGCATTTCGGCTGTGTTGCTTCACTTTCTCCCATTTTTCTCTTTCGATTTCTTTGTTGATATTGATTTTTGTCAGCTTTAACAGGAGTTGCCAGCTCTTGATGTTTTTAGTTGCAGGTGAAGGAGGCTGGATTTGTGCTAAAGCTATTTCTCATTGTAAGCCATTTCGTTGATTTCTCTGTTCAAGATCGCATTTAAGCAGTCGTTCTGGTATTACCTGTCTTTATTTATTTATTTTTTGATTCAAGCGTTTCGTGGTTTAGAAAATGCAGAATCACATGAAAAATGTAATTCTGACCAGGGTTGTTGTAGCTAGTGCAACTTGTTTACGTTTCGTAGATGTTGAAGGTTTTTTTTTTTTGGTAGATCCACATACGGGAGGGATTTGAATATGGAGTACTTGTTGCCAAATAGGGAAATGGTTATTGGTTTTATTTAAATCTATTATATTTTCTGCATGAAATTTATTGTTACACGCAGTTTCATGCGTATTGATTTGATCATAATATACAGATCCCAGATGCGTAGATGCATATGGTGTTATTATTTACAAAATAGTTAGCATTAACTAATATTCATGCAAAGAAAGTGATTGAAAAAGTTGTATACAGTTTGTAATACATATCAATAAAAACGGCATGTGATACTTTTGCCAATATTTATTCTAGTATGAAATAGTTATTTCTTTTTTATTTATTGGATTGATAAGTCAAAAAATCTCTTCGTTAGTGATATATTAGATTAGTCTTTTGATAAAGGGACTAGTATTGAACTGTATTTTAAACATATGCACCAGTTGATTGTAAGGAAGCAACAGTGTTGAACAATTGGTTATGTAGGAAGCTCAAGCCCACTGCTTTGTCTTCATTTTGGTGATGTAGTAATTTTAGTTTGTTCAGTTATACTGCTTGATTTTAGTTTTAGCCACTGTAGATTTGATTTGCTGCTATGAAGAAACATGATATCGTTGGTTGGTTTTAAGTTACTTTCTTACCTATTCCAAATTCTTATGATATTCTACTATATCATAAATTCATTATAGAACTCTTTACTTGTCATTCTTGACCATCCTATCTGCTTCTATGTGTTTGTGTTTGAATACTATCCTCTTTCAAATCTTTAGGAATCACGGAAGTCAGTAGCAGCAGGTGAAGCATACTTACATTTCTAAGTTAGGTTTATGAGTTTGGAACCTATGACGTTCAAGCAAATGCAGAAAGTGAAGAAAAACAAAAACAAGTACCTAAAACCCGGCGCACTTGCACAAATGCGTCACAGAAGGATGTCAAACAAATTGTGCACTGTTATAGGAAAGAAAAGGATAGTATTGGAGACTGAGATGGCAAAGATTAGTCTGCTGAATCAGGCTGATGTTACTCAAGGTGATACACCAATGACCTCTCCAAACAGAATTCCACCTCAGCCTAATATTGTAGATGAGGTTAAACAGCAGAAACTTCCAGCAACACCTAAAACACCACAAAGTGTTGAATTTGACAGCCAATCAAGACTTGAATCTCTTCCCATGGATATCCTGGTATGTCACCAACGTGGGAGCTTTTTCCTATGACATGTTATACTTTGGTCCAAAGGTTTATGGTTTTTATTTCATAAGTAATCACATTTTTCTTATTTTCTGTATAAAGATCAAAATCCTCTGCCACTTGCATCATGATCAGTTAAGAGCTGTTTTCCATGTTTCCCACCGAATTCGAGCAGCTGTAAGTGTATTATTGTTCTTTGTATAACTGTTTAATTATGCTGTCACAATAGCAATTGATAGAAATATATGGAAAATTGATGTTAAGAATTCATTTTTTTCAATGAGTTCTATGGCATGGCAAGATTTAAATGTCTCGTTTTGATGTAGGAGCTGTTGTAATTTTGGTAATAATGGTTTACTCATGCTTTGTGATGCTGCATATCCTTGATCTTTGTTACAAGTAATATATGACATTTATTTATCTATTTTTTATCTGAAGTAGGGCAATGATCTAATGACATTTTTTTGAGAATTCAATTCTGAACCACAAGCCCTGATTTCTAGGAGATTTCACCACAATATAGCTGTGCTATTTTAATAAATAAGCAAGCTTCTAACTTTGGAAGTAGGCATTTGCCATGTTCACGTCTTTAGTGATCCCAAATTAGCAATAACATTTTGATCTTCAATGCACATGGGTTAATTTTACTTTTTTAAAAACAATTATCTAATAATTCTCATGCATATAGAAGTAGAAATATCTATAAATTATTATCTAATAAAAACAATTATCTAGTAACAAAGGCCCTTTAACTAACACATAACCTGATTATTTTGTCCTTTGCGTCGTGACTTTTGTGTTTATGCATATAACTTGTCTTCCTTAAATATGTACTTTAGATGCTTATCTATATTGTGCCCTGAGTAGAAAATTCCCTCAAATTGACCAATATTAACATGTGTCCTAGAAAAAGAATCTAGTAATGAGTTACCTGCCTTTGTTCAACATCAAATTTCTCAATGTCTGAAATCTTCATTGTCTTGTTGTTGTTTTTATTTCAAAAGTGGATCCAAGGCCCAACCAAAATGCTCTATTTCTATTCATTATTCTCTTTCACCTTATGTCTGCTCCATATAACAGGTTATCGCGGCCAGACAGTATCATTTCAATTACACTACTCCAGACAGATCACGGCAAGAAATCCTCAACACCAAGACTCCAGTGCCAACTGAACATTGGCCTTTTGTAAAGTGCATATTCTTGATCACATATCTTGTGATTATGCTTTTTAACTCACTTGCAATAATTTTCAACCCACCACCCTGTACATTTGCAGCAAGGCAGAAGGAAAACGGATTTGGGGATCTATCCCACATACACCAAAGGCTCCAAAGCATGGTGGTCCCCGCTCTCGCCTTCACTTGCTTGACATAAAGCAGATTGCAGCTGTTCTATTCCCAGATTCAGCATTACCTCAACCAAACATATTGCCACCAGGCTTGCCAAAGCCCATTCTCAAGCCTGTATCTTCTACAAGGGTTCTGTTCTATGAAGATGAGCTCTGTCAGGCAGTAGCTCAGAATAAGCTTCGCTGAGCCACCAGCTTCCAAGTTCTTGGCCATTCTGCATGATTCAATCCATCTGTTACTGTTATGTACATGTCTTTTTGTTTTTCAAATGCAGTAGCTTGGTTTTGCAGTCCGTCTTTAAAGGTCAGAATCTAGCAACCTGAACCTGGTTATAAGTCCTTTACATGTTCTATGTATAGTTTCCTCATATATAGTGTATGTTAGCTCAGATATAAATATCTTTTATAAAGTTCTACTTGTTGGCATCGGTGTCAGTTAGAGGCGGGGGTCAATAATTCTTTTTGCATTGATGGATTGCGTAGTGAAATTTTGAAATACAATTGATAATATAATATAAATATGGTCGGTTTACTTAGTTCATAATCTTTTAAGATTGTTATATTCAAAATTTAATCTTAGTGAATTATTATTATTAATCTTCTTTTCTCAAATATGTGAAGTTCTTATAATTTGTTTCTTACAAATAATATAATAAGAATTCAAAATATAATTATAAATAAAAGTGAAATAATTTTATTAGTGAAAATTTTACTTTGGATGTTAATTTTATTATTGTTTTGGATTGCTTTTTTTATAGTAGAAAATATAGCAATATTTCATTTTCAAACTATTAAGAATCAATTTTTTCAAACTTTTTTAAAATCTTTTTTTATAAGATTGCTATCAAGTTGATTTTTAGCTATCAGTTGATTGTTGTATTTCATAAGTTGACTATTGATTGTTGTAGAGGTTTGATTGTTGAACGGTTATTGAATTTTGATCTGTGTTTGATATTTGAACATCAATCGATTGCTAATTTGTATCAATCGAATGTTATCTTAACAATCAAATTTTACAATTGAGTTTCAAATCTTCTATAACAGCAAGTCATAGTAGTCGATTGATCATGAACAATTGAGTTGAACAATGTAGTTTCAAACTTTTTATTTATTGTTATAGTTTCATTAATTGATTGTTAAACTCTAATAGTCAATTGATGTGCTTAATAGTCAATCGATCAAGATCATCAATTGATTCATTGTGTAGCAAATCCTTTTTAATCCTTTAAATTTTGAATTCAGAATTTAAGATTTATCAATCAATTGTTACACTTAACAATCGATGGATATTGTTGTTTCAATCTTTCCAAAGCGGAAATCTCGTCTTGTCTAATATCCAATTGATTTCAACCTACTATGACTTTTTTGATTTAGTATTCGATCAATTTTGACCCTTTGAGATTTTTCGTTATCTAATATCTAGTCAACCTTGATTTGTTGAGATTTCATATGTTTAGCATCCAGTCTTCTTTGATCTACAAGGACTTCTATTCTAAACATTCGATTTTTCTTGATCTATTTAGATTTCTGCTCTCACTTAACATCTCGTTTTTCATGACCTGCTAGAACTTTTTATAGTTGTCTAACATTCAGTCATCCCTTATCTGTTAGGGCTTTTATCCATATGTTAAGTGTTTGATCTTTTATGATTCATTTGAACTTCATCCATCTCGTCATACAAAGTGTCTGGTCAGTATTAACCAACTTCGATTTCGCTTTTTATGCTTAGTGTTCAGTCCTCCATGATCTATTTAGATTTCGCTTCTCATGCAAGTGTTCGGTTCTCCATTACCCATTTGAATTTTCTTTTTTATGTCAAGTATTCGATCCTCCATGATCCATTTGAATTTTTCCATCATCAAGTATCCGATCAATGTTGACCTTCTTAATGTCTCACTCAACCAATTATTATATTGTCAAACATTGAAACTTAATACGAGTTAGTTCAAGCTTGATCAATCAAGTTTAGTCAACCAAACTTATCAACTCGATCAATCTTTAACAGTTGTAACAGTTGCATCCATACTATCCTTCGTAATACGTTGTTTTTCTTCCTATACTTTTCTAAGTTGTGGTTGATTTGATTTTTTTTTGTATAGTTGCCTCCTTCTTGTAATTCTTCTAATGCCAAAAAATAACAATTCAGTAATACAAATAAAGAAATATATCCGAATTCTCGCAGCTAAAATATCAAAATAATGATGGAAGAAATAAATTAATAATTACTCAATTTGGATAAAAAGATATCTTCTTTTCATAATTATTTTATCTTTCATTTGACCAAAAGAGAAAACACATTGATATTTTATTTTATTTTTTTGATGAAGATAAATATATATATCATTAAAGTAAAATGCACAAGCATACAAAAGAACCAATGACTCTATCTCACATCATGTCCGACGAAATGTCAGATTTGAGTAAGCATCAATGGTGCATCATAGATGTGCTCACATGTGTACCAACACTATCTGTATATCTCACACATTATTTATCATGCAGGTGCAGCTGCAAGAGCCTCCATCCTGCCCATGTCCGCTGCGCCCCTCTGTCACTAAGGCGCTCCCATCAGGTGTCAAGCGCCACCATCACCGCCAGATGGACTTCCCATCATTTGTCATCATCCCATCGCAAGCCACCAGCATCTGAAGACACAAGCGTCGCCAAGGGAAACATCACGGTACCCATCGGCAGCCCATCACATGCCACCAGCATCAGGTGTCACAAGCTCCGCCAAGGGAATGCCATAGTACTCATCAGCATCCCATCGTATGCTACCAGCATCAGATGACACAAGCATCGCCAAGGGAGCTTCACAGTACCCATCAGCATCCCATCACATGTCACCGTCGTCAACCGTCAGCAGCATCTCCCGAAGGTTGCCTCGTCCTCCTCTACAGGTCGCCACATGCCGCCTCATCCTCCTCCCGAACGTCGCATGTTGCCTCCTCCTCTACCAGCCCGCCCATGTTGCCAACCATCATCAATGTCCCCTACAACCACCATGCTCACCCACCTCCAACAAAACCTTGCACACTTTTAGCAAGTGGCCAGCTATGAACGGATTTGATGTGTCTTTACCGTAACCGTTACTACGAACTAGATGAGCCAAGTCGGAGGGCTCATTCACTCTCTTAGGCTTTTTGGCAAAGCTTCAGCCATCAATGGATTTGGAGCGTCTTTACCATGAGCCGTTTGTTGTGGATTAGATGGATCATTCAAGATAGATCCATTCACCATTTTTGTATGACTATGCATGTATGATCATGAATGAGAGATATGTATGTATGTAATGTAATGCTCTATGGAAGAAATAAATACATAGGACAAGTAATGTATGTGTGAATGTGACTATGTACATGTGTATGTGTGGGTGCATGATGTGACTCGCTACCTCTACCACTATTGATCTCCAATGCATGAGTGAGGTTAGCGAGAATGTATGCATACATAAGTAGCCCAAAAAATGCAAACGCTCCGGTGGATGCTACCCTTGTCGTAGCTCTCAATTTGTGTAGACGCCAAGTGACCTGTAGACGTGCGTCTGAACCCTCCGAAACAGCGTCTCCTCATCCAGTCGTCTCCCCTCATGCACACAGGCATTCCTAGCACGCTAGAGATGGTGCACTAGGGTTGCCATGGCCACATGCCTCGCTGAGGATGCAATGGAGATCCTCCTGTACAACCATCTGAATGTGTGTAGCATGCTCTAATATGTGGTCATCGTCGGTCTCATCTGTAGTCATTCTCGGGTCCTCCCCCATAGTCGGTCTGTGATGTCACACTGAAAGAAGAGGTGCTCCAACGTCTCCTCTACCTAGTGACAAAAGGTGCACTGACGATCAGGTAGGTAGTTCTGCCTAGCCCTCACCGGTAGGCGCCCTCGTGCCAAGAGCCATAGGGTGAATGCATGGCTCGGTTGAATGAAAGATTGTCAGACTGTTTGCACCCAAGGCTGAAGAGGTCGGGTACCTCGAAAGTGATCATATGCCCGTGCAACGCCCCTAGGCTGCTGAAACCAATCTGCCAGTAACTGCTCTGCTGCCGCTGGACTGCCTGTGTCATAGGAATGTTGTCGCGTATGTAAAGCAGCTGCTTGATGAGCGGTGAGTCACTATGTCGAACTGTCCATCCCGTATCCCTGTCCGCTGCAGATACGTGTGATGAACCCACTGGATCCAAAGTGTGTCCTGCTTGTCCTGGATACGCCACAGAACCTTTACCAGTAAGGCACGATTTCATGTGCTTAAGTTCCTCAAGCCAAGACCACCCTCCCTCCTCGACCGGCATAACTCAGCCCATGCAATCAACGGACGCGATGTGGTCAACATAAATGATCTGCAGATCTCATAAATACGATTAATAACTCCACTGGATATTGGCAGTACGAACATCCAATAGCACTCCATCTCCTGAAGAACTAAAGCCACCAGCTAGGCCTTCCCTGTATAAGACAATGTCGCCTTAGGCCAGGAAGTAACTCGCCTAGTCAAAGCATCCAGAAGTGTAGTATAGTCAAAAAATCGTAGCTTCTGAGAGGCGATGGGGATCCCCAAATATCTAAAAGGCATCTTCCCCAGTTGAAAACTAGTGATTTGTAGTAGCTGTTGTTTAATGGTCTCATCAATCTCCGCCATGTAGATGCTCGATTTGGCCAGGTTAGCCGTGAGGCCGACCATCTGGGCAAATCACTGTAAGCACTCGACTAATTGAGTACGATACATCCCCTTGAGAAAACAACAACAGATCATCGGCATACATCAAGTGTCCTATCCGTAGACTCTTACATATGGGGTGAAAGTGAAAATCAGATCTGACAGTGCAGTGCGCTAGTGAGCACGACAAATACTCCATGCAAAGCCCAAATAGATATGGAGAGAGGGGATCCCCCTATCGAAGTCCTCGACCACCTCAAAAAAATTCATACGTGCTGCCATTAATCACTATAGAGAACGACGTTGTGGTGACGCATTCTCTGATCCATGTAATAAATGTGGCAGGAAACTGAAGGGTAGTGAGCATCCTCTAGAAATCCCAATGGACAGAGTCAAAGGCCTTTTGCAGGTCTACCTTGAGTGTACAACGTGGTGAAATGCGCTTCCTCGTGTATCACCGAAATAACTCCTGTGCAAGGTAGATGTTATATGAGATGGCATGACCTTTAACAAAAGCTGTCTGAGCAGGGTGCAGGAAATGATCAGATATATCAGCTAGTCTACTAGCAAGAAGCTTTGAGATCACCTTATAGAAAACTGTGCAGCAGGAGATAGGTCTATATTCGGTCACTGTGGTAGCATGGGCTGTCTTAGGCACCAAAGCAATGAGTATGTGGTTCTAAGACCTGAGTAGTCTGCCATTAGTGAAAAACTCACGTATGACTGCAATGAAATCTTCTTTGATGATGCCCCAAGCTTGCTTGAAAATTTTAGAGTTGTACCCGTCTGGCCCTGGTGCTTTGAGATCTCCAATATCAAACAAATCTCTCCTGATCTCCTCCTTTGATGGTGGCCTGATGAGGCTGGTCTGCTGCTCACTAGTAAGTACTCTGCCAAATTGTATGCAATCTGACAGAAAATCAGAGTGGTTCACCTGGTGTTAGTGAAAGCCCTAGAGCCAATCATATGATGATTGTTGTATGGACTCATTGTATCATATTTCTATTTATAAAGACATATTTATGGTTATTATACTTACTTTTATTAGTGTCATATAACTAAGTATAATAATATCCTTGAGTAGATGGTTCGTATCTATATCAATCGATTGGTTGAATCGATAGTGAGATGATATAGAGAACACTACTCTAAATGATTCCTAGTCAAGTATTAACATTTAAGGACAATGTTAATGCGATGAGACTAGTATGTAGGTCAACATGATGACTTGATCTCACAAGTTATGGATATGAGATATCAAGTTGACACATGGGTATGCATTGGAGAATGTATACTGAATGACCCGCTATGAGAAAGTATCATGGATCGTTATATGAGTGTCATATACTTTCTCATGTGGCTATTGGTATGACTATTAGTCCTTAGACCTGAAGTCACCATGGTTCCCAACATAAGGAGTTGCATACTTTGGCTTCGTCAAACGTCACCCGTAACTGGGTGGACTATAAAGGCGATTACTGGGTGTGTAACAAATTATGTAGTGGGATGTGAGTGATGTAGATGGGATCTATCCCTCCCATATAACGGGAGTGATATCATAGTTCTTGATAGAGTTAGACCACTAAAGTGCATGACCATGCCCAAATGAGTCAACATGTGATGTTGAGCTCTTTTGATTGTAGTGAGTCTACTTGGAGTTCAAGACATAGATTGATTAGAGGATGACACGGTCTATGCCTCGGTTTAATCAATCATGATATCATGGATAGAAGGACATTGTCACATATTGTGAAGAGTCACAATTAGTAGTCACAATGGTGATGTTGGATCTCAACATTCTTGTAACTTGGGTAGTAGTGATGTGTTGCTAGATACCGCTCACTACTTATGTTTCTAAATCGGTTTAGAAGCATTGCCAACGTTACAAGAACCTATAGGGTCACACACAAAGGATAATTAGGTGGAGATTAGGTTCATATGATGAACCAAGAGGTTTAGATTCATGTGATGAATCAAGTTGGGTTAAGTGTAATCCAAACTAGACTAGTGGAGTTGATTTGATCAACTTTGGGAGATTAGAAGTCAAGTTTGACTTGACTTGAGAAGGAGAATTTTGGGAGTCAAGTTTGACTTGACTTTGTGCCATGTCATCATCCATGTTGACTTGACTTATGCCACCTCATGGTCAACGCTTGACTTGACCATTTGATTTTGCTGTGAGGTGGCATAAGAGGTGACCAATGGTGATGCTCCACATCATCATGGATGCCACATCATGGGGGTTACAATGTGAGTTTGTAACCTAAGGCTTGAATGACTTTAATGAGATTTAATTAGCCTTAAAATGCATGGATGTGACATGTCACAAGATGACAAATAGTGTGGTTTTTCATTCAACGTTGAGCACACTTTTATTCTCCCTCTTCTTGAGTTTTCTCCTCTCCTTCTCCTCTCCTCCATTGCCAAAACCTTCTTGAGTGCTAGCACACTTGTGGTTTTGGTTCTCCACAATTTTGTCCGTGTGGATACTTGTTGAGGAGCGGCACTTGACGCTCTCGAGATCCGGCCATCTTTTGGACGAGCGGGATACGCGAAGGGCACGCATCGAGGGTAAAGGTCCTTAAACATCGTAGATCTAGAGTAGATCTAGGAGTAGAAATGTGTATGTAATTTTTATTATTTTTGCACGGATCCGGTGGCATGGGTTTCGGGGTTTTCGCAACGTAAAAAGTGATTTTTACGGCCCGAAAAACCCAACACCTGGACCCTCAACTGAGCCTGAAAATGTCTCACAAACTCCTATGCAATATCCTCCTGATCTATGATGATGCTGCCCCCATGCTATGCTACTGCCACTATTTCTCTTCTCTTATTGTTTCTCTTAACCAAAGAGTGAAAAAAGAAGTGTTCTGGTCAACCTTCTTGAAATAAGTATGCTTGGCACGCTGTTGGTAGAAAAGATATTCTGCTTGCTTGAGTCTATCTGCTACTTTCCTCGCCGCCTTGTACTCCTCATCCGCCTGTCCCTAATCGAGGATTCACTGTTGGACCTCCTCTAGATGAATCTGTGCATGTCTGACCCTCTCTTGAATGTGCTGAAAATTCTGATGGTTGAGTTACTTGAGTGGATGTTTCAGATGATGTAGTTTTTCCATGAGTTTGTATTGGGTTGTCCCAGTCTCAATCCCTGCATCTGTGTGCTCCCAAAAGTCCTATACAATCTGGAGGAAATTCGGATGGCTAGTTCACATGTTGAAAAATTTGAACGGCTTAGGCTTCCTTCTACCAACATCCATAATAGAGACTGTGTAGATAGCATGATCGGAGAAAATTCCTGGGGGATGGAACTCTGCATAACTGCTCCTGTCCTGACCTAACCATAAGACATTAATCATGGTTCGATCTAACTTGCATACTACCTTTTCATTCGTCCATGTAAACTGACACCCAATAGAATGCAAATCCTGCACACTTGCAGTGGAAACAAAATATTGAAAATCTGCTGTGGCATATGTAGTCACATCAAGGTCGCTCCGCTTATCTGTTGAGGAGAGAGGGGAGTTAAAATCCCCTACCAGTAGCCAGGGCAAGCCCATGCCCTCTAAGATGCGTTGTAGCCCCTCCTACAATCGACGTCGACTCGTGATTGTGAGCTGCCCATATACGAAGGTCACTATATAAGAGGTCTGAATTCTCGTTGTATTGTCGTCTAAAATGAGCATATCAATTTAATTAATATCAAATTTCCTAAATAAAGCAGTATAAGGTAACTCGAGTCGTCTCCCAATGATTGTAGCCAGTGTACGGTAATCCTAGTGGTTATTAGATAATTGGAGATTTGGATTTTCTATTTGGATTGGACGGGGTATATTAAGTTCTAAATCTAAATAATGAAAAGAATACTAAACATTGTAAACAAAATTGCTAATATGAAAGTACTATGAATAAATTGCATCAACAAAGTAAAGAAGTGCATCAACAAAGTAAATAAGTGCAAGCTAGTGACAATCAACATCTAAAACTGTAAGGAAAAATTATACAAATATTTGACATGCAAAATCAAATCTATACTCAGAAATGTAAAGTAGAATAAATTTAGTGAATCTCCCTATGTCCCTAGCCGGATGTGGATGCGAAGCGAAGCTCAACGGAAGATGCAGGGAAGGAAGGAATTTCCAACTTTGATACAATCTCCGTAGATGATGCGGCTGGTGGAGAAGGGAATCCCCTTGATTCCTTGGTGGATGGAAGATGACTGGATGGAAGAAGGGAATCCCCTTAACTTCCTTCTAATGATGGCAGTCGTGAAGGTGAGCCCAAAGGGAAGAATGAGTCACTCCAAGCAATGTCAAGCTATTTTCTCCTCAACTCAACCCAAGTTGCCCCATGACCCTCTTGAACTTGGCCCAATTTCATGGTCCTTTAGGTGTCCTATAAAAATACATAGAAAATGTTAGATTCAACCCAAAATTTGTAAGAATAATCAATATAGTCCAAAATAAGTTCTTGCTCATAAAATGTATTAATACTCAATAGTTACACAACAAAATGATCAAAACATCAAGTATTAGGGTCAAAATAAACTATAAAAATGAGTGTTGTCAAGGTCCCTGTAACCTGGTGCTTTATAAGTGTGTGAATGTATTGCTCCGTCCAATCCTAGATCTCTAATGTAATGACTTTGCCATCCCAAAAAAGTAACATTCTGCTCTTACCAATATCTCTCACACGGTGATCACTATGCCACATCTGAAATCTGAATGTTTTAAGAGTGTGGTAGTACTCTGCAGTTAGCTTGGCTTCGATAATGCAAAGTGCACTCAATCTTTCTCTCAAGAGGAGATCCACAACCTTCTTCTGTTTGAGGCCTTTGTTGAGGCCTCGTATGTTCCATGCACCAATCTTCATGTGGGCAGAGCCCTCCGAGCAATAGCTTTTGTCTTCCTCTCTTGTTGCCCTCTCCTATCATGTGTTAGATCACCCTTGTGATGTCTTAGGGATGTACCGTCTCCGGATTGTAACCCGCTGCTCATCTTTAGTTCTCCACTGCATGTATCATGAGCTAGTCCATGAGTCCCTATGGGCCATTTGGAAGTTGCAAGTCCCACTATTATGGGTTTGGACTGTGCAGGGTCTTCATACAAAAGGCCAACTTCATCTTCACTGTTGTTAGGCTGTGATGGTTCCTCAATTGGTGATGTTATACCTTGCATAGAAAGCCCACCCGAGAGCTTGTTGGTATGTGAATGCCCATGTTGTTGTTGTGCAATTGACCTGTTTCCTACTAATCCTAGCTATGCTGGTGGGACAGTGGCTGTGCTACTGATGGAAATAGGAATGTTGCTTGGTTCTGTTGATCCAGAAGCCCAGATTTTCCCTTGATTGGAAGATCTAGCCCGAGTTTGAACTCTTGTGACAATGGAAGTTGGTTTGTCTGTCTGCTGATGGTGATTTCTAGTCTCAATTTCTCCTTCCTTCAATTTTATATTGATTACAAAACCTTGTTGTAAAGAAGGGGCCGATCTTGAGCATGAAGGGAGAGAAGTGTCATGGAGGTTGGCCAGAGCTCTCCTTCTAACTCTTGCTTGAGTCTGGACTTTAGCAAAGCTGTCTTCCAAGGCTTTCCCTATTGGTATGGCTGCTGAGAGTTTGTCAGCCCTTCTTCAAGTCCTTGGTATCAGGTGGTGTTTCAGTTTGGTGCTTGGCTTTGGTTGATCAGATCTTACAGCCTCTGCTAATCTGTATCTCTATCTGATCCATAGGTTGAATTTGAAGTGCAACTCATCGAATTGTTGGATTGATCAGAATCTTCAAAAATTTCAATAGCAGTGGTTGTATCAGAATGGGCTTGTTGATCCTCTCTAATTGGGGCTGAACTTTCCAATACTAAAAAGTGAGTTTCACTGTGATTAATGTTCTAATGTTGCTGATCTTTGGTTCTCAAAGGGGGGTTCTCAGACTGCAAAGGTTGTTCTAATGACTGTGTTAGAATGGAGTCATGTTTCCCATGCTGCTGTTATGCCATGGAAGTAGTCAGGAATGTATCATTCGTGCTAGGGATACCTCTTATCAGTCTGGCCTAAGCTTTCCAACTAGTCCTTTCTCTAGTCTGTACATTATCAGAGATGTCATCCTTGGTTGATTTGGTTGGTGTGGCTGCTGTAACACCAACCAAATAAGCCCTCCTGCAAAATTTGAGGTGGACTAGTTGCTGCTTGTTACCTACATGTGTCTTGTTTGCCTCAGTGCCCTCCGATTGATATGTGTCTCCATCTGAGCTAGAAGTTGAATTTGAATGGTAGTTCATATCAGTGTTAGAGTGAGCAGAAGGTGCAGAAACTTCCTTATTAGAGGCTGGCTCAAAATGTGGAAGTTGCTTCTCTACTGCAGGGGCTGAATTTTCCAAAACTGAGTGATGGCCTTCATTCTGTTGAAATTGGTCTGTGACTTCCTGAGAAGGGTTTCCAGGTTGCAATTGATGCTGGAATGGATGTTGTAGGGTGGAGGCTTGCTCCTCTTGCTGTTGCTGCTGTGCCACAGGAGTAGGCAGAAATGTGCTAGTCGTGCCAAAATTATCTCTTGTTAGTTGTACCATAGTGTCCAAATGTGATGTGTCATTGGTGCCAGTTCCCATTGATGACTCATTAGGGCAATGAATGGGTGGATGAGGTTCTAGTAGCTGTGTCAATTCAATTGAAACTGTCCCAATTGTGCTAGTAACTAAAAGTGTGTTGGGGGCCTGAAATTGCAGCTGGACTGAATCTGAATCTGAAAGTTTGGCATGGATCAGATGGCTAGCTGGGGCCTTCAGTGGAAACAACTCTAATCTATCTTGTTTCTGCCTTTGGGTGGTGCTAGTGCCCAGTTGTGTGTGTGTCAGAGGTGGCTAACTGAGCCTGCAGCCTCTGATACCTGCTTATTAAACTTGTTGGAGTTGCTGGTTGTTGTGCCTGTTCTTTCTAGCCAGTAATACAAACTGTTGCTGCCGCCTGAGTCCCTCCAACTGTCAGTAATGCTACTGGTTATGCTACTGTTGTATTCATTGGGGTGTTATGTGCCTTATTTGCCAATTGTGCATCCATGTAAGGTTCTGTTGTTTTCTTTTCATGCCGTGAGCTTAGTTCATGTGTGGCTGCTAATGACCTTGTGCCCTGAAATTGTGTGTAGTAATGCAGCTTTTAGACTCCAATGCTGATCCCTGATTACCCTGTGATCTCAGATTCAATAAGCTTCCACACTGTGCCATATCAAATTGGTGCAGATTTGTGGTCATCTGTTTGGGACCCGGTTGACTCTGTGTGGGCTGAGAAGACTTAGATTTAGGGTTGTTGAGGTGCCTAGTGCTTGTCCCCATGTGGGATTCACTATTGATCGTACTTATGCACAGTGTCTGTTCTTGATTTCTCTGGGTCTGGGATTAATTTTGAAACTGATTATCAAGTTGCAAATTGATGTTTAATTATGTCCGAATAGCTGATGGGAGTCTTCCAAATGCTACCCTCTTCCTTATAGACTGAGGTGTGTTCTTCAAAGGGGAGCAGGGCAAAGGATCGATGGCTGAGGGCAGCGTGCCATTTTCAGTATTACGTAACTGATTCTGCATGCCAGTTATATGTTTAGTATCCGCAGCTCGTGTGTCGCTAAACCTAGTTTTAGGTTGTGTTGATGATGATGATGCCTTCGCCTGGCCCTCAATGTCTGGATCAGTGCCGGTGATTGTGACACAGTTTGTCAGCCTTGACGCCAAATTTGAAAATTGGTCCTGCATGGTAGTAGGGTTATCAGAGGTCGTGCATTGCTTCTGTCCTTGCTTGATCAATCCGGTTGCTTGCGATGGGTTGTGACTGGCAATGGTTGGGTATTACTATCGCGAGAAGTGTTGGGTTGCAAGGGTGCAAACATAGTCTCACATCTAAAGTACATGAAAAAGATCATGGGGTTAAAAGGATGAAAAGTATCTCCATTGGTATGAGGCCTTTTGGGGAGAGCCAAAGAACAAAGCCATGAGGGCTTAGGCCCAAAGTGGACAATATCATACTATTGTGGAGATATTTTGATTTCATCGGTATTAACAAGTGGTATCAGAGCGTGACCGCTCTTCACCGGACTAACCGCCGGATGAGCCATGATCCAGATCTAACCATGTGGTTTAAACCTTAAACAAAGGAAGTGGGTACTCTCGTATCTGAATCAAGAGGACCAGACACCAACTGAGAAGTCTTAGTAGGTCAGGTGGACCGAGGGGCAAGTCCTAGTAGGTCAGGTGCATCAAGGGGCAAAAAGTAGCTGCGGCTAGGTGGGAAGTCCTAGTAGGTCGAGTGGACCGAGGGGCAAAAAGTCCTGGTAGGTCGAGGATTCAGACATCAAAAACGATGTTAAGGGAGACCTGTGGTCTTTTGTTTGAGGGGGGGATTGTTGAGTTGCAAGGGTGCAAACATAGTCCCACATCTAAAGTACATGGAAAAGATCATGGGATTAAAAGGATGGAAAGTATCTCCATTGGTATGAGGCCTTTTGGGGAGAGCCCAAGAACAAAGCCATGAGGGCTTAGGCCCAAAGTGGACAATATCATACTATTGTGGAGATATTTTGATTCCATCGGTACTAACAAGAAGTACTTCCAGGTCCCGACGCAGTCACCGGCGCTAAAGGTTGTCCTGGTGCTCAGCCACCTTTAGCTGGGCATTGCTGCTGGTAGTGTCCCAACTATCGGCAGGCTATACAGAGTCTCAGCACTGTTTCAAAATGGAGTGTTAAGGTAACCTCTCGGCCATCTGGTAGTGTGATAGGAATACTTGCCGGCGGTGCTTTAGTTATGTCAATCTCCACCAGCATCCGCGTGAAGTTAATCCGCTCTTCGCCTTGGTGAAATGATCTGTATATAGTGCCCGCCCAACAGCAGAGGTAATTTTGCTTAACCCCGAAGTGGACCAACAGTCAATAGGCAGACAATATATCTACATCCAAAGCGACAGTTGATCATGGATCACAGATTCAAAGGTGAAGCAGGCCGGCATTATCTTGAGATATAGGGGTAGTCGAATGCAATATAGGGTCCTCCTTTCAAAACCGTGTCGGAGCTCTGTTTGTCAGGGAATTTAAAAACTAGCCATGTGGAATCATGTGTAAGCATTTTGTGAGGTTTCCCCCACCTAGACGTTAGTGCAGTTACAGCTTTCCAACCAAGGAATTTGCCCAGAAATCACCCAACTAAACAATAGCCAATAGTGTCCTCAAGGGCCTCCTTATCCTCCACTGTGAGAGTGGTAGTATGACCAGTTGGCTCTAGAAATCATAGCACTGTGTCATCCATACAAATTTGATTTTGAGTGAAGAGCGTGGACCAGCGGCCCAGCATCCTTCACCGGTCATCTACCCTCCCAAGCCGGGGGGGGGGGGGGGGGGGGGGGGTATTTGTGGATGCAGTAGCTCTTTGCGGGTGCACCCTTGTGTCCATCATTGATGGGGGAGCAGAATGGTTGCTGAGTTCACGGCCATGTGTGTCACCTCCGTCCTTGGTCGTCGTCGTAGCCCTACTGGCTGTTTCTCGCCTCATCGTCGCATGTTGAGCCACCAAGCCCGTGTCAGATGGTAGCCCTACCCCAAAAGGTAGGGTCGTCCAGTGCCTGCCTCGTGGACGAGTTGTAGCGTTGCGAGCTAATCGGAGAAGATGGTGAACAACGCCAAATTCCTGATCGTCATCGTACGGTTGATAGCTCACGTTGACTAGGTGTGGCAATCGTGTCCGTGTGCCAAAGGTCAAAAGTCAAAGTAGCTGTGGGAGTCAAATTCACGCAACAGGGACTTCGTAAGTGGGATCCCTTCACGTAGGCTGATGACGGTAAGTTTAACAGGTTGCGGATCTCAATCTATCAACATTTCAAGATTGTGCACACCTGACCCGAAACCCGCTCAATTCAAATCGATCACCGTTTTTGTCTGTCTCGTGATTAGGGGGCCAGCTCAGCACGATGCTGCAAGGTGATTGGGATGTCCAAGTGTAATAGCTCCGCCCTCAAACGGCTCGAAGTCAGCGTTGTCAATGCCGCCACGCACCACTGGGGTTCATCTTCTCCGGGGCCAATCAGGGCTTTTTCTAGCAGGCCCTTCAATGAGATGGTGCTAGCCGGCTCCGACAAGCACCACAGTAGTTATCTCGTTTTACTGAAAGCCCCATGATGATCACGAGATACTCCGTTGCTCCGCTACCAACCGTTGTAACAACAATAATAAAACTAAAACTACGCACAGTTTCTCCAAAAAATCGCCGCCCGGTTCCAATATCCCTATGTGCCTACCGATGACTCCAAGAACTAGAAGAAACCTACCCCTCCCGTGTGGTCAGCCGACGCCCGTAACTAGCGGTATCTGTCACCCTCTCGGACAGAGGGGAAGGTGCACTTCCAGAACAGAGTCGTCCAGTACAGGCCAGCGTGTTTGTCGGGTAAGGGGAGGATTTGTCGATACAATTTAATGACATGGGTCCACTGAGATTTTTGAATGAATGGGCTAATTAGGTTCATGGATGATTGATTTGTTCTTGTGATTATATTCTTGGATACATTGATTCGATCTTAATTTATATATGGAGAATGATTTGTTCTTTATTCAGTAATTACAGTCTGAGAAAAGCCAACAAGCTTATTATTCTGTTTCTGTTTCGTATGAGCAATTGATCAAATGATATGCCTTGGATTATATAATTTTAAGAATTTGCTATTTGTAAGGGTTTATAAAAAATATGGCTTGTGTCATTTTAATCTTCTAAAAGCTTGAATAATAGATTTGAAATTAATTAAAAATGTGATTAGTAGATTTGGAACTAAAATCTATGTATTGTGTAAAATTTTGAAAATATAACAATTGATTTATGGAAGGTGTTGATTAATGTGTTAATTAATTATGTCCTTAATTATATGCTTAATCCCTTTATTTTCCGGTGGGATTATCCTAAATACATTCTCCCGTTTGAGGATGGCGGTATGGAGTGCTCGGCCGAGAGCGAGATCCTGTCGGTTGCCGGTGAGGCGGAGGAGGTGGCGCTGAGGCGAGAATCAGAGGATTAGGTGGCGCGGAGGCCGGAACTGGAGGAAAAAAATTCAACGAAAAAAATGATAATAATTTTTAAATTTCTTATTTTTCTATATTCAAAACTCTATGTAGAATATATTAAATATACAAAAATGATTATAACACCGACTTTCCTCGCTCTTTTATTATTATTATTTTTTTGCATCTTCTCAAAATGTTGAATTGCTCAGACTTTAATTTCTCTATTAAATTGTTTTTACTAGACTGAGAGTCTTAATTAGAATCTCTCATCTAATTCTCAAAATATTGCATCATTGGTTACACTCAAAGAGATAATTCAAAATATGATTTAAAATGTAGAATATACGAATCTTTTTATGAGAATTTCATTTGATATCCCTTGATAAATGGTGTAAAGATTAGATTATTTAGGTGATTTAAAATTTTATTTAGTTATATATAGTTTGATTAATGGTTAAGTTTACTTGGATAATATAAATAGTGTTAAATGAATATTATTTCTTATTAAGAAATTTTTAATATTTTAAATTTATTTGAAATTTATTATTATTTTTTATAAAATAATATGTAGATGAAAAATATAAAAATAGATTATAATATAAATTTAATGATATATTAATTTATAAATAGAACCGTTAATTAATCTTCTCACGCGGAGTTGCTCAACATCTCCATCTGATTTGTTTTTCTTTTCTTTTTATAGAAAATCTAAATCTATATATTAAATAGTATTAATTCGTAATCTTTGGAAATCTGGAATTGCATGATCAAATCTTGGGAAATAAAAATGCATGGTCAAAGCATGGAATCCGAAGAGGTACGTGTCACTGCATGCTGCATCACATTTCGGTGAAGGGTGAAGGTTAGAGCACTTAGAAGTTGATGAAGAAGCCTTGGTCTTAGCTTCTTTTATAGGACATGATCAATATACCGATTGCCTTGGGATTCAGATCCCAATCCGCTTGATCGGTGTACCGATCAAGTGAATCAGTCTACCGATCCGACCATCCTCCGATCATCGGTCACCATATCACATACTTGATAACTTTTTCTGCCATGTTAGTCAGTCAACAGTTATCTTTTCCCACATCAGCAAAATCGTTGTTATCTTGTGCCATGTCGAATGTCACGTCACGGTTGGTATACTGAACCTGCTGATCGATATACCGTTCCTATTCGGTCTACTGATCTAGCCAATTAGTATACCGATCCTGCAAAATTAACGTTAACATAAATCAAGACAGTGTCAGCATAATAATACAAAATTTAATGCATGAGTTTGACAATCTTTTGATCATTTGATCTCAACATCGGAACTCACGTAAATCTCTTAGTTAGATGAATGGTTAAGGATGTCCTCTGATCCCACCTAGTGTCCTCTGATCTACTAAAACTTTCTTGCCTAATCTCTGATTAAGACTTTGTATTGCCCAACTTCTAGTCAAATTTTTTTTTGTCTAATTTTCAATTATGACTTTATATTGCCTAATCTACAATTAAATTTTTTCCTTACCTAACTTTCAATTAAAACTTTTCTGACTTAACCTTTAATTAGGACTTTTTTAATTGTGCTATTTACACTTAATTTATTAGATCACAAATAAATTTAACTTTGACCCTTTACCTCTTTATCATTATTAAAACTTAGATTCAATTCTGATACTCCCAATACCAATAAACCTCCTAACAGTTAACTCCTAGTGAGTTGTGAGAGTTTAATAAACTTGTAATTAAAAAATTTAGGCGATGGCATCGACTTTATTTAATTTGTAATCAATGATCCAATCAACCGGTGGTTGATTTCAGTGGACTAATGTGTTAAACCAACTAGGGAGTTGGACTAAGGATGAATTGCTTAGAAACATTTCTATTTTATTTTATTGATTCCATAAACAAAATGTAACAGAAGGTGCAAGTTTTGTCAGAGTGGTCTAAAAACGAAAACCTTACTAATGAATGATTGAAGCTCGGTAAACATGCACCTGATACCTGAGTGCATGAGCTCAGGTTAGTTGATGCATCTAAAATTTGCTTGAGTCAAGATATTTATTAAAACAGATCCATCACATACAACTGTTGTATACCACAATCGACAGCCATAAATAAAAAAATACAAAAAACGAGAGAAAGAAACATAATATGCAGCATGTTTCTACGTGATGAAAGAGTATAGACAAATATGAAATATTAAGCTGAAGTCTAGCTTGGAGCCAACGGTTCCATCCCTCGGAGCACAACAACTGAAACCAATTCAGGCCCTCAAAAAGTAAAAGATGAAATGGTTTGAACCAAAAAAAAAGAGAACGAGGCAATTTAAGAATGTGCTAATGACCAGAGATAGACAGCAGTGGCGACACCCGTTCACCAAAAAACCTCATAATTATAGCTTGTATTGCTTTTTATCTTGTTTCCTTTTGCTATTCAAATTCCTCGTTCTATGGAATTTCTTCTTCCTATTATTCAGTCATAAAAGTCCTGCCATGGCAAACCATACTCATTGTTTGAACGAAGAGTGCACTTCAAAATGTGTCATTCCTCAGTAGGCTCCGTCCAGATGTGGTCTGATCTGAATCTGTGAGAGGACCATTCTCATCCCAGTTATGATTTACTGCCACTAGTATCTCGTTATTCAAATTCCCTGATGCTGATCTGCTAAATAAAATCCCACTATGATTTGCGATCCTCATGTTGTTCTGGTAAGTAGCTCCTGTTCCAAGAGTCTGAAAACGGGCTGCAAGATTATCGATGTTTGGTGATGCTGAAAATTGACTATCAGCATTACCAAACTGAGACTCACTTGGTGGCAAAATCCAATTCATCCAATCATGACGCTTCCTTATTTTGTCACCCTGAGATAAGCATGTATTAGAACAGATGAAAAATAGTAACTACATAAGTTAAAATGCTTGCAAACAAAAAACACCTCTAGGAGAATAATCTTCAGTTTCTTATCAAGTAGGAAATATATTGATTGAGAAGGTAATGGTTTTGTGGTCAAAATTAAATATTTCATCATAAGCATACAAAATGATTGAAAAGTATTCAGAGGTTTATATTGCTAACTTATAGTAAGCATCATATAAGCTGAGGTGCCAATAGAAGATACCTGCATTTCTACTACACTCGACAATTGCAGTGTATCCAAAATGAATTCTACGCTGTTAGTTAATTTCTTGACCTGCAAGACATGAAATGATTATTTTTTTCAGTGTAAGAAAATAATCAGGCAACAGAATGAATGAAGAGATATGAAACAAAAGATCAAATTCCATGAGACCAAAAATTGGTGGCCAATGACATTGATCCCATTATTGTGCATATTGGTACGAAAGCACAAGTAGTTTCTGAAGTAAAAAATTGTTAGATAAAGCAACACAATAAATACAAATAAGAGATAAGAGAATAAGAGACCACGTGAGGGAAGTATCAACTTTACCACGATGCTATTTAGTTGCCTATAGATGTGTTTGCAAATCGAGATTGCAGCAAATAACCTAGTTGCATTGGCTTAATTTCAGACAGTATATAATTTCATTTGCAGCTTAACCTTGAGAAATTGTAAATGCAACTTCTCACAAAGTGGCTACATGGCATATTTCAGTCTGTCAGAATAAAAATGTTAAAATATATCATTATTCTAAATATAGAAAAGGTAATATATTTCTACCCCATGTATTTTTATTAGTTTAATAAAATTAACAAAATACGATAAATTTAAGTAAATATTAAAATATATTTAAGTAAATGATATTAACAAAATATGATAAATTTAGGTTTAGCCTACTAAATGCAAAATTAGTATTAGAGAAGCAACCTTATCATGATAGAACTATTATTGCACTAATAGTCATTTTAAAAAGGGATGTCCTTGCATATCCATTCAAATAGTACTTATATTTGCATGCAATTAAATAATTCACAAATGTCATTTGTATCTGCATGCAATTGTTATTTGAAGGCATCAATAATTGTACGAAACCAGTTACTCCATTAAATCATTTCTGTAATAATGTCATCTTATTTTTCACAAAATATCATATCCAATGATATGAGCTTTGTATTAGCAAAGGACCTGACCAAATCAGTAACAAGGACTCAACAAGATGAACTAATCTGAAGAACTCGACCATGAAAGAGAAATCAGAGTAACTATAATTTCCATGAGACCCAGTTGTAAGTTTCACTATAAAATGCCATGATGTACCACTACAAAGAGCCAGAAATAACATTTAGTTCTCTCCTCACTATGACCCTTCTCTATCTTCCTGTTTCTATTCCTATATAAGTGGGGTATGTGAGTGTGTTCTGTGGGTCACTGCACCGTCATCACCCATCTCAACTCATCGCCTGCAACTCTATTTCTCTTAGTGTTTGTCTATTGCCCATTGCCGTTAGATGCAATAAATCTGTCTATGACTTCCCTTCCTCTGAACCAGACAACAGGAAATCCAGACAAAGATAAACTACCAGTTCTGTTTCCACATCATCTCTGAACCTGATTCAACACTAATGAATTAACATTGGAATCAAAGCTGTCAAAAATTAAAAATTGTATTCACTCAAAACTTATCAAATACATAGGATTCTAACCTTTTATAGATTAGGATGACTTATTCTTCATAAAATAAACCACTTTTCTAATAAAACTAATTATACTAATAAAGCTTGAAAACTAGCTATGCTGTGTTATCCCATAATTACCAAATCATGATCCTATAATTTACGAAATGATTTTGGCCTAATTTTTAGAAACATATATGAAAATTATGTTTCCCACAAAAGCCAACCATGAATGATGAAGTTCATGAAGAAAGTATAGGAAAAATATACCATAAAAATGGCGGAATGCAACAGAATTGGAAGAATGTATCACCATGTGTATGACACATATTAAGCAGTAGGATGACTAGAATGACACCATGTGGATCAAAATTCCTGGAAGGACAATGGTAAACTGAGATTGAGCAAGCAACCCAAGGTCAGGAAAGCTTATCCTAGGGTTCTCCCCCTTTTGATCACTCCAATGGTAGGTGCACGATTCTGAGCTCAAAGATTCAACTTTAATTATGAAGTGGAAGACCCACTTACATGACCATCAAGGTGTGACCACTTATTTAAACATCAAAGGACCCAAAAGGTTGAAAAGATAAATATTGCCTCCAACCACCTAGGAGATGCACAGGTATAATTTTTGAAAATTGAAAGAGATTTATTTGAACTAACACAGGCGCAATTTAAGAAGCTTTGCCACGACTATTTCAAACCAATGGATAGGGATGGGAATTCCTAAAATTGAACAAACTCCAACAAGCACACACACTCAACAAATACCTATGCAAGTTTCAAAGCCTTATTGCTTACATTGAACCATCGATGGCACACCAGGAGGTGGGTTTCTTTATCATTAGACTTTTACCTTCACCAACAAGCATAAGTGAAGGCAAAGGCACATTGCTCACAAGATCTGAGGAATCTGGCATGTCTAGTGTGCCTCTGAAAATAGAAATCATAGGGGCCCAGGGATCCACAACTATAAATATAATCACAGTCCAATCCACAACCTCACCACCTACACTTACCCAAATGGCTAGAAGACATGTCAAGGGTCTTTGCTTCAGTATCAAAAACTATTCTCAAATAGCTAGAAGAGCAAGTGCTTGTTAATGCTAGATGGAGTTGATGAAACCAAAAAGGCATAAGAACCTCTTGAATACTGGCTGATTGTTATCCATAAAGTCACACAAATTCCAACAATAGAAGTTCTGACCACCATCAAGTTACACACTGTTTCTATCCTTGATAGCAATTTCATTAGCGAGGACCTGTTCATCAAACTGAAGCTAAAACAAAATAAGGATGATAACCTCTCAGTTGTCATTCATGGGGAGCAACTAAGGCTCAAGGATCTATTGAAGTACCTACTACAAAAAACCCAAGGTCTAAGGCCTAGTATTCCATTAACAATTTTGATTATATACTAGGAACTGAATAGTTGAGCATGTAGAATCTCATCCTATCAGATGTCAATACCATAAGAATGGAATTCACTAAACAAGGAAGACAAGTCAAATTGCAAGTAAGACGAAGTTAACAACCTTTAAAGAAATATAACACGAATAATCAAATGAATACATCAACAAAAGAGCTTGATCACCTACTTGAGAGCTAGGAGGATTAACACTAAACAGAAGACCTCATGGAAGGAATAGGCTAAGTGCTAGTTGAGAAGCAAAACCATGTGGTTGAGAACGAGCATAATTTTTATGAGGTGAGACATGAGCTTTGAATCACTAAGGACCCAACAAATAGGGATTTGGTAAGACGAGCAAATCCAAAAAAACTCAATAATGGAACAAATCAGCAATCAGAATTTTGTTAAAGATAGAATTGCAAAAGTTCCCTATAAAATGTCACAATGTAACATACAGAAGACATCAAACACTAATAATTGCACTCAATTCTCTCTTCTCCCCGTTACTGTCTTTCTCTACCTTCTCTCTCCCTCAACTTTGTTACATGCTCCATCACACCATTGCCACTTATCTAAACTAATCACCCATAGTTATCTCTTCAAATGTGCATCTCTTGCTCACTTCCCTCCTCCAAACCGACCCAACGACATGGGAAATCAGTCCCAATAGTTGTTAGTCCCCATCATATCTAGTGATGTACCATACCGAACACACAACGAACAAACCTTAGAATATCGTTGTCACACAAAGGAAAAAAGGTTTCCAAACTTGATCCATCACCTAGACCCGACCTTGGGTCGGGTCTGAACCGGACCCCGCCCGGACCCGTAACCGAGTAAACGGGCCAGTTTGTTGGGATGTATACAAGAATCCTAGCTATCTATGTAAATAAACATTCTGAAATGAGAATTATTCTTTGGTCAATGTTTGCATTTAGTTTTTATGCAAGTGTCCACTTAATCTATATTGTAGATAAACATGGTGTGCGGAGTCACACACAGAACACCATGTTATCAGTTCCTTGTAGATTATAAACAGTGTTCACAACCAAGATGGATTGGACAAACCATTGGACTGGTTGTAGTGTAATTCGGTCTTAGTCTGTCTTGACTATAGAATTACACTAGTACACTTAGTGTGTATTGAGCAGGACCACCTGAGGATTGTTCGATTTATACTGACTATATAATCGAACTAAACCTCTGTTACTAGCGATGTACATGCTCTTAATCCCGATATAATAACAAATACATATACTTAGTATATATTTCTTTGATTCATCAACGGGTGAGATTTAGAGCGATAGATCAAAAGGCCCGATGAGTTGGGAAGTAGTATTATGTACATGGTGTGTTGTTGATTATAGAAGGAAACTGTGTCCTATAATCTAGGCTGATGATGTCCCCTTGAGGAGCTCATAAAGGATTATCATGTAAACCCTGCAGGTGGACTTAGTTCCGCATGATAACAAAGGTTGAGTGGTACTACTCTTGGATTAGAAGTTGATTAAATTTGAGTTGTCAGTAACTCATTTAAGTAACGGACATACGATATCTTAAACACAGGGAGATTAATGTACTTATAGTAAGAAGGAGCTCATATTATAATATGGATTGGTGCGGTAGTGCAATAATAACTCTCTAGTGGAATGAGTTATTATTGATGGACTTAAGCTGTGTGTTCAGAAGGAACATGGGAAGCTTAAGCCCATCGGAGGCCAAAACCAATTCCTCCTCGAGGTCCCTACTGTAGCCTCTGGAAATCCTCGAATCCACCTCAGGAAGAATTCATGGAGACCTTCGGAAGAATTCTTGAAAACCTTCGGAGACCTTCGGAAGAATTCTTGAAGACCTTGGAAGACCTCCGGATGAATTCTGAAAGAAAGAATTTTGTGAGAAATTTCGGATAGGAAATTCTATTTATAAAAGAAAATTTCTGAAATTTTATTTAGAATTTTTCCGAGAAAAATTCGGATAAGAAAGAAATTTTTTATAAGAATTTCCGCTAAGAAATTTCGTCTCTTCTCGTACAAAATTTTATTATAAAATTTTGTGAATTAATTTTGTTAAATTAACAAAATATTAATTATGGAATCTCGCTAAATATTAGTGAGATATAATTAAAAAGATTTTGTTAAAGATAAGAACAAAATTAATAGAATAGAAATTTATTAAAAAGATAACTAATCTTATCCATTAGATTTTATTAGATTTATTTCTAATAAAATCTTATTAAAAGATTTATTTCTAAATAAATCTAGATAAGATAAGATTGTTAGATTCTTTCTAATAAAATCTTATAAGAGATTTATTTCTAAAATAAATCTAGATAAGATAAGTTTATTAGATTGTTTCTAATAAATTTTTCTTAAAGATTCTATTAGAACTTTTTTAACTGAATCTGGATAAGAAAATTTATTAGAATCTTTCTTAAATTTCCATGATGGCTTGGCTATATAAAAGAGGGTTTAGAGGAGGCGGAAAGAACACAATTCTAGTTTCCTCCTCTCCTTAAGGCCGGCGGCAAAGATAAGAGCTTCCTCTCTTTATCTTTTTCCACCGCCCAACCCTAGCCTCCTCCCTCTCTAAGGCCGAAGCCCCTCTCTTCTTCTTTCTCTCTAAGGGGCGGCAATTCCTTGCCTCTCCTTTGCCTCTTTTGTGGCCGGTGTTCCTAGCCTTTTCTTCCTTAAGGAGCCGGCGGCAAGAAGAGGAAGAAAGAAGAGAAATAAGGGAAAGGAAAGAAGAGGAAGATCTTGCTTTCTTGATTGCCATCGGAGAAGAGTTTTGGTGGAGATATCTCGAAGGATCGTTGTCCACACAACGTTCGAGAAGAGGAGAGGACATACAGCAGAAGATCAAGGGGTCATCTACTCCTTCTAGACATCCCGAAGAAAAGGTACAAGTTTATTGTTTCCGCTTTAAATAAATTGTCCCTTTTATCTTGGATCCTGCAAATCAAACATAAGAGCCCAATGATCTAAATGCGTCGATCAAACTTTGTTTGATTGACTATGAGGGCAACTTAAATCCGTTTCCGGAAAAAATTTTGTTCTGCAAGAATTTACCGGAACGGGTTTCCTAGTGTTTCCCAACACAGTTAGACCCTAGTCGGGCCGGTTACGATTCAAGCTCCTGACGGAACCGTAACTAGCGGTTCAACAATATTTTTTACAAATTTATTTTAATGTTCGAAAGACCGTGAAAGTAAGGAAGGAGAACTCGGTGGCCTCGGCTAGCTCCGACGGAGTTCTTCGTGGGTGGCCTCGGTTAGCTTCGGCGAAGCTCTTCGTTGATGGCCTCGGCTAGCTCTGGTGGAGGTTTGGTGGCTGTTGCTAAGATGCAAGCACCGCAAGGAAAGAAAAAGTGGTTGTGGTTTGCTTGAAAAACAAAAAAGAAATGGGAGAGGATGGACTACAGCTCTTGAGAAGAGAAGGGAGGCTGCCATTGGAGAAAAGAATGAGAAGAAGAAATGGGGAAGAAGAAAAGGAAGAAGATAGGGAGAGGTTTTGCTGTGGTTGGAGGAGAAAAGAAGAGAAGAAGAGATGGGGAGAAGAAAAGGAAGAAGATAAGGAGGCCTTGGGGCGTGTGGAAAAGAAAAGGAGAACAAGCGTGAGAGAGAAAAGGAGAAAGAGAAAAAAAATTATTCGAAAAATTTATATCTTATTTTAAATGGATGGATTTTAAAACTTGATTCTTATCTTAATTTGACCCATATTCAAAATGATCTCAATGTAAAATTCAAAATTTTAGTTAAAAATTGAATTAAATTTTAAAATATTTTAAAAATAAAATATAAATAATAATCTTGAACCATGATAAACCATGAACTAAACCATGAACTGGCGGTTCTAAACCATAAACTATAACCGTCTTAGATGGTTAAGGTTAAGGGTCGACCTATCAAGAACCGTAGAACCGACAGTTCTGAACCTTCAAATCGTTGGTTCTGAATTGTGTCGGGTTTACCATCACCCTCATAAAGATACAAGGAGCAATCAAAAATTCAAAGGGCATAATTAGCCATTTATAAAGTCAAACTTGTGTCTTAAAGGCAATTTTTCATTTGTAAAATTTAGGCATAAAGGATTTTGTGAAAGAAAATATGGCACAATTTCCTAATCCAATTAATCTTATATATAATAAACTTGAGAATGAAAGGAAGCCTTGGCACAACAATAAAGTTGTTGTCGTGTGACCTTATAGTCACTAGTTTGAGTCACGAAATTAGCCTCTTACAATGCAGGATAAGGTTATGTACAATAGATCCAATATAGTGCAATCATTTCCCGAGACCTCGCATTAAAGGGAGCTTTGTGCATTGGACTGTCTTTTTTTATATAATAAACTTAAGAATAAAAAATTACAAAAATATCCACACTAGATCTCTAAATAATAACTTGTGTACTCCTATCAACACTCCCTCTCAAGATGGTGTATGGATATCTATCATACACATCTTATAGACAAAGAAATGAAATAATGTGGTATATAATTATTAATCTAGCTGATTCTTAGATAATGATCTATTCTTTTTCTTTAATAAAGATTCAATCAATTTATGCTTGGTACGATCATAGTGAATTGGATAATGATACAATGTGTGATGCCGATAACTGCTTTATTGTCATAATGTAGCAGCAGACTCCTTTAAAAGATGAATATCTTGCATAACAAACTTATTGTCATACCTCTACCTCAGGATTCTGCTGTAGCACTTGACCTATAAACAATTGTTTTTTTTTAATTCTTCAACTTACAAGATTTCCACCAATGAAAGCATAGTATCCAGAAGTAGATATTTTACCATTAGGAGATTTTGTCCAATCAACATCAGTATATACGATTGTTTTTTTTTACTTCTTCAACTTACAAGATTTCCACCAATGAAAGTATAATATCCAGAAGTAGATATTTTACCATTAGGAGATTTTGTCCAATCAACATCAGTATATGTTTCTATTGTTTGAGAAGAAAAATCCTTACCTAGAACTAGATTTAACATATTGTAGAATCCAAAAAAAAAAATGAAGATATCCCGCCATAGGGCTATACATAAATTGATTACTATACTTACTGCATAAGCAATCTAAGGTCATGTATGAGAAAGGTAAACAAGATTTACAATCAGTCTCTGGTATCAACCAATTCTCCAATATTTTGTTTAAGTTTATGATTGACTTCAATGAGAGTATATGTAGGTTTAGTAAGTCGAGGACATATTTTCTTTCAGAAATAAATTTTTTTCCTGGTTGAGCAACTTTTATCCAAAGAAAATGTCTTAGTTGACCCAAATCTCTAATCTTACATTCAATAGCCTAATGTTTTTTCAGTCTGGTCATTTCTTCTTGATTGTCACTTGTCATCGCTATATTGTCAACATATACATCATACCATTGAGATATTTGATGAACATAGTTAGTATGATTTGCATTAATTTTCAAAGTGATCATTGCTCTACTGAATCAGTAAACCAACCCTGAGGTCAAGGTGACAGTTTCAAACCATATAAAGCCCTTTTTAAGTGACAGACCATGCCTTTACTTTTTTCACAAAAAAAAGAAATGGGATTTCCATAAAAAGTTCCTCTTCTAACACACCATGTAGGAAGACATTTTTACATCAAAGTGTTGTAGGTCTCCTCTAAGATTAGCAGCACAAGATAAGAGAAGTCTTATTGAATTCATCTTGACAACAGGTGCAAAATTCTTTGGTAATTGATTCCATAGGTCTGAGCAAGATCCTTTGCTACCAACCGAGCCTTTAGCCTCTCAATCGAATCATTTGCCTTATGCTTGACTCTTTGCCCTATGCTTCACTCAGAATAACCACATCCTACTACTAGCCTTTTTCCCAAAGGTCGGTCAACAAGCTCCCAAGTTCCATTTTTGACTAAGGCTTTCATTTCATCTCTTTCACTATGGCATCTTTCCATCTAGGATCATTTACAGCTCCTTCACCTATGTGGTTTAGAGATAGAATGCAAGGAAGATAAAAAAAAAAAAATGCTCTACAAGGAGACAGTGAGTCATAAGAAACAAAGTTAGAGATAAAGAAAGAGATAAGATTCTTAGCAAGTATCGGAAGATCAAGGTCAAGAATTATGGGAAGGTGTTTAGTAGATAAATCACAAAAAGAAGAGGTGACTTTGATTCCATTAGAGTTGAGCCCGAGTTTAATGTTTAGCCACGAAGATAGTTATTCATGATAGCATTAACGTATCGTAGCAAATGAGGCCTGTCCAATCTCTCTATTGCCACATTAGTTTGACTTTGAACTCTATCCAAAATTTTATCATCCCTTTCATACTCCCCTTGACCACCATATATAGGCAACTCAAGAATAGCTTGAATCACCTCTTCTCTTCCACATGTTTATTCTTCCTGAAAAATGAGGAAAATATTTTTCAAGATAGGAGAAAAATATGCTTCTACCTCTCAAGAAATTCCATCCATACTCACATAAACCTTCTAATGGGTGGATGATAACATTTATATATATATATATAGTATTATTCTACACCTACAAAATCACATTTCAAAGCTCTAGGATCAAATTTTCCTCTAATATGTTTCTGCACAAAACAAACACACCCAAATATTTTTAGAGGGATAATTTAAAGGTTAGTGTCTTGAATAAGTTCAACCATATATATGAAATCCAAAGTTCTTAAAGGCATATGGTTAATGAAGTAGACAACAGAAATTACTGCATCCCTCAATAGACTTAGCACATTTATAGTGAACATAAGAGTCCTAACAACTTCTAGAACATGCCTATTTTTTCCATTCAGATACACTATTTTGAGCAGTTGTATTAACACAATTGATTTGGTGTATAATTCTAGTATTTAAATAAGTATAAAAAGGTCTTAAAATTTTTACTTCAGCACTAAAATGTGTAATAATCATTCTATGTATGGACTAAAAACAGGGGAACACTTTATTTTTTGCATCGTCAAATATTCCATCGTACTACTATAACAATCAATAGAAACAAACCATAGCCACATAAGGCAATTGGGCTGGGGCCCAACACATTAGAATCTTGCTATAATGGGTTTGAGAATTTATAGCTCATTAAATAGTTCCAGAACGATTGGTTTTTCTTGGCAGCTCAATATTAAGAGTTTCAGACCACCAAATTTTTTTCCACCTCGACTATGTGGTAGATGGCTATAGAGTTTCCAGTATGTCTTAGTTTTCCACAATAATCACACTTCTTGTTCTACTCTCCTTATAGACTCACATTAGGTTTTTATAGTTATGGTAGAAAAGTCACAAACATCAAAGTTCATTGGTTGGCCAGTAGAGATAATTGACAATATAGTATTATATCTACTCTCTTCCTGCTGCACATAACTATATGTTTGCCATAAGAAGGGAAAAGGATCACAACCAAAAACTAATACTCTAATGTGATCAAATACACCATTCAATCCTGCAAGAAATCACGCACACGATCTATTTCAATTAATTTAGGAAACTTTGTTGCATCAGCCATACAAAATGATTAAAAATATCAACAGTAGAATGTAGTCAAGTTCTTACCACAAACCACTAAGTTCAGAAAAATACTCATAAAGTGTCATCTGACTTTGCCCTCAACTTAAATTACCTAATTGGGAGATAGTTTGAGTAGTTGCATCACAAATCTTTTGAGTTATATCTACTCACTGCAGCCCAACAGGGAGAGGAGAGAACAAATGTCCACTTTTCATCTGGACATCTAAAAAAGAAGATGGATGTCCCTGTGGAAGTTGTTGTTGCCTCTGATACCAGACGTCGCTGGTAACCTTAATCAAGACTGTGCCACCCAAATGACACCTCTCTTGCTGCCACGATCAAGATGCGAGAGAGGAGGCTAGGGTTAGCTGTCCTTCAACAGCCGCGACAGGATGACTATGTGATGTAGGAACAAAAGAGCAATTTTAGTTTTTTTTTTATTATTTTGTGGAGTTAGGGTTTTGAGAGTATTTTGTCTTTGCAATGTTAGGGTCTTGAGTCTATATAAACACATGTTTAGTTGTTTTAGAGTTTTTATTTTGTATCAATAAGAATTTATAGCCGTGTCATTTCTTGCTACATGTCGAGTTTGATTGTCTATCTCCTGGTATTCTTCGAATCAATAAATTGTAGAAGATCACTTTTGGTATTCATGCGTGAGTCAACAAATTCAATAATTATCAACTGCATCAATTGATATCAGAGCGAGATTGATTTTGTGGAGTCAACCACCGTCTCCTTCTTTTGAAACGATGAGCTTTGCTTTCCTAATTCCTGGTATTCTGCTAAATCAACAAGTTGTAGAAAATT
Organism: Curcuma longa; assembly: GCF_044706935.1. NCBI lineage: Eukaryota > Viridiplantae > Streptophyta > Magnoliopsida > Zingiberales > Zingiberaceae > Curcuma > Curcuma longa. The sequence continues at coordinate 14,520,361 of NC_133868.1, forward strand.
ATTTCCGGTATTCGTGCGCAAAATAACGGATTCAATAGCTTTCTGCTACATAACACCGAGAAGACAGCAACGTGCCGACAATGCTTCTAATGATAATATGACCATCAATTTGAGGGCGAATTTTTTCCACTATGGGGAGAATGATACAGGAATAAAAGAGCAATTTTAATTTTTTTATTATTTTTGTCGAGTTAAGGTTTTGAAAGTATTTTCGTCTTTGCAATGTTAGGGTCTTGAGTATATTTAAACACATGTTTAGTTGTTTTAGGGTTTTTAATTTTTGATCAATAACAATTTACGATCGCACCCTTTCTTCCCAAATGTCAAGTTTGGTTGTCTATCTCCTAATATTCTTCGAGTCAACAGATTGTAGAAGATTGTTTTTAGTATTCATGCGCAAATCAACAGATTTAATAGTTATCCGCTGCATCATTATGGTATGGAGTGATAACTAGGGTTTGGAAAGATGACTAGAGTCTACTCTAATACCATATAAAATTAGACATATAGAATTTTGTGAAAAAAGGCACAATTCCCTATTCCAATTATCTCTTATTTATAAGTAAGTTGAGGTATAAGACAATTAAAATATATCCTTATTAGTTAACTAAATAGGAAATAATAGCTAAAACATGTGTACCCTTGTCAACATCATTCATCTCTAATCATGATCTTAATTTGGTGGTATTCTATGCAAGTTAGACCTTAGAGAACTGAGTTTCTACCATCAAGTCAAGCATTTCATCAAGCCTAGGTGTGGGAAACTTATATTCATCTTGTTGATAATACAATTATCAACACATGTTTTTCAAAAGTCATCCTTTTGAGGTTAGCAAAGAAAGGGCAACACAGGAATCATGTTTTCCTTAATAAAATGTTAAAAAAAATTCCCTCAACTTTCTTATTCAATTTCACACACTTCAAGGCTTTATATGATAGTGTAGAAGGTTAAGCAATATAAACCCTATCATAAGATCTATGGCGTGCTAGATCATACGCATAGACAAGAGTTCATTGAGTAATTCTTCACAAGTTGTGTCCTACAACTCGTCTAAACTTTCATTGACCTAAAGGGGAAGGTCCCTTGGTAAGAAAAGTCGCCTCTGAGATCTTGGGTCATTAATGCTACTATCACTCCTAACTCCCTTCTTTAAATTGAGATTGCGTGAGAAGGTGTTTGAGGGTTGAGCTTGTTTAGTTAATGTTTTACGTTGACTCAAGCTTGCTAGGCTTGGTCGGTACAATATACTATTCTAGCCATTGTGTATAAAAAGTAGGTATTTTCTTTTTTATAGTAGCGATGAGATCATAAACCAGGCTAACCAACGATGACATAGGCTATGCTCATGGGAAGGACGTGATACCATATTTTGTCTTTCTATAGATATCTCAACAGAAACCAAACACCTTGACTAACTGAAAGGAAGATCTAATCACATATACACCTTATAGGAGCATGTGTAGTGCGGGTGTAGCCTAAATTCCAAAAAAGGTCTATGTGGAAACTACATTCATCTAACTCCTACTATCAATTACGATTTTACAAGACTTCCTTCCGCACTTTGCATATGCATCGAAGATACTAGTGTGTTTCCATTTATCATTTGATGCGAGCGTGGAAAGAATACAACCCACTACACTATGTCTTATAATTTTTTCTTCAAGTCTCTCAAGCTCGTGGTTCTCATAAAAGGGCAGGGTTCAACTTATACATCACTATTCAAAGTTGGAAAGTATGTTACTTCATCCTCAAAGTTGTTATAGGGGAATTTTAATGTCCCGTGGCCCTTGCCATGATAATTGTAGCATCAAACGTTAGAGTTAAGGTTTTCTATTTTCCCAAGAGATTGTTTGGCCTAGGTTGGGTTTAACTATTCGAGAATTAGCCCTCTTCATCAAGGATAAAATAATGATGTGAATGATACCTAGGTAATTGTTGAGCTACATGTGAGGTATAGCCTGCAAGCTCAAGACTCTTTGATTACGCTAGCAATATAATCCCTAACCTGTCCTACGTTTTTCATGCTAGATCATAGTTTGTCTTCCAAAGCTCACACCTAACGTCCATTTCTTTGGTGGTGGGATTTCTCAATGTAAAAGCAAACAAATAGAATTACAAAACTGAGATATATAATAAATTACGAAAAGCGGTGAGGAACTAGATAAAGGTGATGATAAGGCAGAAATCAAAGTAATGTAAGGAAAACAAAGAATGCACAAAAATTAAATAACAATTAAATCTGAACAATACTAATTTTTAGAGATAGATTAATATTAATCGTTAGGTTAATGTGAGCTCTTTTGATAAAAAATGTGTTACAAAATCTACGCACAAGTTAAATCTCCATCACATGTCAAATGGATCCCTAGATGAAATCCAATGAAGGATCTTTTGCTACTATTGCGGAAAAATAATGACTTTTTTATCTCTGTTATTTTTGTTTTGTTGTTGTAATGGACCCCTATTTTTTCAAAAGACTATCATGAAACTTTAAATTTAAATATTTTCTAGACTAAAATGAAAGTGTTAAAATGTGGTTAACAAAGTGATGACCAACTTTGCTCAACCAAATGGAAGCATATGGGATGTCGTGGCAACATGTGGGGCATGTTGAAGGTGAGTGGGCACAACAACTAATTATATGGGGCAAGAGTAGCATTAGGAAGCCAACAACATAAGACCTTTTGACTCAAAAGAGATGAGAAGGTGGCATCAGTTGACTCAGGAATTAATGCCACCGGAAGGAGAGGAGGGGATGTCGGTTGACACAAAAGGTTGCGGCCATACTAGAAGCAACAAAAAAGGAGTCAGTTTGGAGCACTATTACCTTAAGAGTGTTGACGACATGGCAAATCTAGTGGTGGTGGGTTAAAAGAGTTTGCAGCAGTAGATTGCCTTTATCATAGGAGCATAGGAGGTTGTCCTTTGTTGGCAAGCGAGGGAGCCATGGCATCCAAAGAAAGAATGGTGGTTGTAGTTGTTGACATGCTGAGAATAATGTTGGTAATGGAATAAGTGGTGGGTAGCAGTAGTTAGGGCTTTGTCAGTTATAAACGAACCAGAAGTAGTGTGGGAAGCAGGAGGAGGCACTGGGCTAACTAGCCTGAGAAACAACGGGAAGCATCTTCATAGGGGGAAAATTAGCAATCAACTTCTCTTAGTCGGGAGAAAGATAAGGAGGCAGCGAATGGAGATGTTGGGGAAGGCGGTGGAAGGAAGTGAGTGACAACGATGAGAAGGGAAGGAACAAATTGAAGCAGGTATACAATCGAGCCAAGCTAGATTTTGACTTTGATAACTTGATGCAGCATAGCAGATGAACAACAAACAAAAGTCACACAGAGCACCTCTGTCACAGACAAAGTGAACTGGAAGAAATTATTATTGATTTAAAGATAATGATTACAAGGACTCTAAACCTCTTTTATAGATCGACTCTAAAACAAATAAGAAAGTAAAAAATAATACTAAATTCTACACTAAAAGAGAGAATGTGTCAAATTTTAAATTATCAAAGGATAACATCAAATTTAAAATTTATTTGCATATGCACTAATCTTGGATTTTCATTATTTGTAAAAGTATCAATCTTGGATTATTCTCAATTTATATATCAAACTTTATGTCCTTTTCTACTTTATTCATTTCCTTCTACACTACCTAGACTCGATCTTACACTCACCATCATAACATCCACATAACAAAACTAATGAGTTAATAAAAAAAACAATAGGCAATTTTAATTATAAACACCATACACCAAGTTTATGATTCTACATAGCATGAACATACAAGGAAGCATTTGGTATTTATGTATTTATTTATGAACACCATGGAACTGCAATCCATGTAAACAATTCTCTTCCCGCCTTCTCATTCTTTTTTCCTTCCATATATGATACCTTACGTAGCATGCATGTTATATAATGTACATGGATCACCTAGTCTTAATCCACAAAATACCAACATGAGTTAGAAGTTACAGCAAAGGTAGGCTGCAACTGTTAAACTAATGAGCTATAAGATATTGTGCAAATATTAAGCATCCACCCTCACAAAAAAGGTAACTTAGTTAAAGGTCTAACTTATCATTCTAGTGTTAGGGTTATAGAAAGATTAGTACATGTTCAGTGTTGAACTGCAAGTAGCATAAAACTATATTAATACAGCATGGGATGACATAAAACACAACACTGATCAGACAAACTCATCGGACTAGAGATAAGCTATTAAAAAAAAAAAAAAAGTAACTTAGTCAAATTACTTTAGGGTTATAAAAAAACTAGTACATGTATAATGTTGAACTACAAGTAGCATAAGACTAAATTATACAGCATGAGAGAACATAAAACAAAATACTGATCTGGCAACAAGTTCAGCAGATCAGAGATAAGCTGTTATGAAGTTTAAAAAAAACTGAACGCAGAATTTCGAAGTTTTTTCAAGCACTAGAACATATATGAGATAACTAAGGGGCATTCTCACCGATTCATTGCAAAAGAACTTTTTATAGCAACAAAATACATGAAGTGCGGTAACAAACAACAGAACTTAGTATATAACTATGTAAATTAGTCATTATTACTTTCATTAATCCTAATGTGATATTCTTCACAGATAAGATATCTAGTCATCTCATCAGTAATACAAAGAACATCAGGAAAAAAAACATTTTGGGAAGTCTCTACAGATTACCTTGAAAGTATAATCTTTGCAGAAATAATTCATTAATTCAAACAAAAAAGATACTCTTTTGGAGTCACAAAATTCTTGAGTTACCACTATAAAGGAATGAGCCACTAGGTCCACCCTAGGCTGCATAACATTTTGGGAAGTCTCTACAGATTACCTTGAAAGTTTAATCTTTGCGGAAATAATTCATTAATTCAAACAAAAAAGACAGATTCTTTTGGAGTCACAAAATTCTTGAGTTACCACTATAAAGGAATGAGCCACTAGGTCCACCCTAGGCCGCATAGGTTTACCTCATTGTCTATAAGTAAAATCCTCCCCCTAAGTTGCTTAGGTGGCCTCATATTAGGCAATGGAAACCACATGAGATCAAGAAGCAGCACCAAGACAAATGATCTTACAAAGAGAACCAAAACTCACAAACACAACTCAAAGTTTCATTAATTGGAAATCCCATAACAAGAGGGGGAACAATTCTCCTTAAAACATGCTAAAGTTTAACGTATTCCTAAAACAATTTAATCAAACTTGAACCTATCCCCTAAATAGCTTATTCCACAAAATAAGTCTCACTGTTGGAACATCCAGACCTTGTAAGAGTGGATCAATCATGGTTTTGATGGTTATGACAAAGAGTTTAAATTAGGCTCATTTTTGTATTTGATATGTCTGTGAAGACGTGCAGAACTTAGGCAAAAGATATACGTGTTTGATGTCTCAATGGCTCAAGGTGTGTGGAGTTCGGAGAAAGATGGTATAAGACATCCGAGGGACCATAAGATGAAATCATCTAAGCATTATTGAGCCAAGGAAGTGAACTAAGTAAGCGATGGTGAAGGATGGTATATGAAGTGAGCCAAGGGCTCAATACATCCGAAGGATGAATAGCTTGACAGGAGAAGACTTCAAAGTATGGTAAAACTCCATGGAAGTTGCGAGTTGAGTGGCTTACATGCATGAGGCGAGGGTAGCACTCAACTTAGGCGGACCCGGTCATTAAATTGGTGATAGTTAATATATCAACCGATTGAAGGAGTCATTCAATCAACTAGTGGTTAAGTCGACTCCAACACGAACACAATGATTGTGATCCACTATTCTCTAGAGGCTAGTCAAGTAGCTAGTCAACTAATTCCTATGAGTCGACTGGTGAAACTTGGATGAAGTAATTGCTGAAGAGTATTGTAATCCACTAGAATAGATCAGATCGGTCACCAATATATTGAGTCGACTAATGGCATATAGCAGTCAACTGATGAACGGCAACACAACAAGAACATGTCAAAGAGTCACTTCAAGAAAGAGGCTATTTGGGTTTCAAAGGTTACAAAATGGCTAGAACAAAATCATTCTTATACACCAACATTCTGCTATTTCTGTAACTCTCTTATACAGTCATCCGATACTGTTCTGAAAGAGAAAATACAGAGGATTGTAAGAGTAATCCATAAAAGGATCATAAGCTATGCTGAAAGCCTATGTCATCACTTTGTTTTATGTATTTTTATATTTCACTGCATATTTTATTTTAGATCACTAACTTGCAAAACAAAGTGCTAGTCACCCGTTCAACCACATCGGTCATCCAATCACACACACCAAAATTCACATTAATCATAATGTGATGTTCTTCACAAACAATATATCGTGAGATATCTAGCCATCAATCATCACATCCATAGTGACAAGGAAGATCACGGAAAAAAAGGACATTTTGGAAGTCTATTGATTAACTTAGTATATTCTAATCTTTGTAAAAACAATACATTAATTCAAAAAGAAAAGTTAGGCTGACTCTTTTGGAATCATAAGATTATTGAGTTACCACTATAGGTATGAGCCACTAAGTCCACCCTAGGTCCCAATGGTTTACTTCATTGTCTATGATAAGTATAAACCTCCCCTAAGTTGCTTATGCGACCTCATCTTAAGCAATGGAAGTCACATGACATCCTAAAGCAGCACCAAGATAAATGATCCTCACAAACAAAACTTGACGTTTCAGTAATTGGACAAAACCATGAGAAAAGGGGGAGCAGTTCTACTTGAAACATGGTAAAGTAAACCTATTCCTAAACAACTTAATCAAACTCAAACGTATTCTCTAAATAACTTATTCCAAAAAATAAAAGTCAAAATTACCCAACCTTTTGTGATTTGAACAAAAAAAATTACTACAACTTTAAACCCATAAAATTAAAAAATTCCTAATCTAAAGCTCCCAGTTTTACATTTTCTAATTTAACAACATCACCTCTGGTTCTGACCACACATCATGCAAGCTAAACCAATCCCTAATATGTTAACATACAAGATTTGTTCGAGTTAACATTTACTAGATCATACTAACTTTGCCAAATCAAAAAACAAGAAGCAAGTTCTATGTATTTCTTAGGTCAATATGAAAATATGGACAATGGCAAGTATTGCTTAGATTCATACACAAAATATGTAAATGAAATTAAGGATTACTTAGCATAATTATTCTAATTATTAAGTGATAGATATAATTTTTTGGTATTGATTGCTTGTGTTGATCCATATAATGTATCATATGGTAGATGTAAATTATGCACCAACATGAGTCTACATAACATGTGTTATGCAATGGTCCAACCCTATACTGCCTGAAATGATTCAGGCCTTGGTTTGCTGCATAAAAAGGGAAAAAATAGAATGTAATTCAACCCTATTATATAACCATATATGGCTCATTATTTTCCAACATAGAAAAGAAGAGATAAATGGAGCAATGTTTTTGCACCTTCTGATCTATGTTTATTCATCGGACTTTCCTATGGCTCTTAACCTTGTTGAAGTTTATCAAATTTACCAACCATTAGCAAACTCAAGCAAAAAACCATTACCTCAATGTTTATATCACATGCATTACAAAAGTTCAGCCATTAATTGATCCACAGTTAAAAAATAATCATATATACTATTCACATACAGGAAAAGGAATATCATTATTCTCACTTTACAAGCAAAGGATAATTTTCTGCTATTTTTTGTAGCTAAATTTGGCCCCTTAACCGATAAAACCACCACCCAAATCTGCAGATCATGTGATTCCAAAAAAACCTCATGCTAAACAATATAGATACTTGTGGTTTCATTAGATCACAACATTAACATAACATTCCAAGCAAAGACCACTTTGACCTATCAAAATTCAAATAACCAGTAACTAAGGAGCTATTACAGTAGTCTATTATATAGCATACTTATGACAGTCATGCAGAAGAGAACATTTAAACGTCCATAAATTAAGGAGCTACTACAGCGATGACAGCAGGGTTGTGTCAGTCATGCAGAGAACTACTAGCTCTTCAATGATTAACGAGGAAAGTCAAATTTGCAGATGGCAGCGTATGTAAAAAGGATAAAACATAACAGAGACCCAACTCAAAAAGATGCTACGCATGCACATGAACTATTGATAAAAAAAACATGACAATTATAAGTTCACTGACTCTATTAAAACCAGCGATTAAGGATATTGGAACCCATCCTTGTTGATCCATGTTCTGCCTCAAAAAAACATCTCTACACAAGTTTTCTGCACTGGAGGATGAAAAAAAAGGAATAGCATTGAAACCAAACATGTTTTGGATTATGTCAAAAACAATAATCAACTTGTGAAACAAATGTTGACCTGAAATAATAATCTATCTGCTTCAACAAATTAGCACGTTGTGGATCAATAGTTGGAATAAACATCTGAGGAGGCAGTGCTGGATGAGTAATGAATGGCACAGCTCCAGGAGGTGGCTGAGTGGCAATGTAAAAGACAGGAGAAGGTCCATCTGAAGGCAGGCAAAATCAGCGCTGAAATATGTGAATAATACTAGACTTGCAAAGGACAAGGATCATATCCGAGATAACCTGATAAACTTACCAGGGAAGACAATTGGAGGGCCGTAAGGACCATCCTGAGGAGGGCTGAGGAATGGAGGTGCAACAGTTGTAGCTGGCCTTAGGTATGGTTGAGCATTCCGTGGTTGCGAGCGGACATCTCTTCCACCTGGATTCCTACGATACCCATCCTGGCCACCGCGCTCCCCATCACGGTGGTTGCCATAGTTATGGTACGAACTAGCACCTCCGCCATTGTTCCACCTCCGGTGGCCACCATAGCTTCTATGGTCGCCACCATCATAGGCCTGTGATCCCGACCTGCCAGTAGTATAAGTACGGTGCCAATTCGTGTTCTTTTTGACAATTTGGTCTTGAGGTGAGACTTGTGGTGGTGCAAGCTTCTCAGAATTCGCCGTAGGTGACGAAGAAGAAGGTGGAAGTGAAGATGGTACGATTCCACCACCCGCAGCTGCACCACCGCTACTATTGCCGCTGCCGTTGCCACGTTTAAATGATTTCTGACGAGCAGACATCGAATGGTTCCGGGATAGAGACGGATTCGAGTTCGGTTTTGGCGAAGAAGTGGAAATCGCAGGGCTCTAAGAAGAATACAGAATCACAAAATAGAAAAAATAAACAGAAAGAATAGGTGTTCGAACAGATTCCATCAGAAACATGAGATTATGACAAAAAAAAAAAAAAAAACAGCAAAATCCAACCGTGGACACGGAGGGCGGAGCAATAGAAAGGGATTTTAGGGCATCTGACGAGGACGACTTGGGGGAAGCCTTGGCGGACTCAGAGAGAGCAGGCCAGGATGCAGCCCCTCCGATGACGACGGCGCCCGCCTCCGCCGACCCATTGGAAGGCCGCTTCCAGGCGTGCTTCTTACCTCGGGCGGCATCCGAGGACTCGGGAGACACGTCCTCCTGCGGAGTCTTCTGAGGGGATCGATAGGAGGGCTCCGGTAAGGGGATCGCGGCGGCCGGCGGCGGGGACGAGGGATAAGGCGGCACCTCGTCCATGAGGAGGAAGGGGAGGGGAGGAGTCAGTGATGAGGAGGGCTTCGGATGCGGCAGCTTCGCCGGCGATCGGATGAGGAGAAGATAAATCGGGGGGGGCGTTTTCTTCGCCCACAAGACTACGCCCGAGGGTGGTCAAAATAACAAGGCAAAACTTACCGCGGCCAACGATCGAGGAAGGTGGGATTGAGGGCGTGTCGAGTGTGGCGTCTCGCTTCTTCGAAAGCGCAGCTCTGGCTGTATCAGCCGGCACCGTTTTATTGCCTAAGCAAAGGGCAAACTTCCAAACAAGATCCTCGCAATTTTTAAATTTGTCTTTTTAATTTCTTTAAATTTAATTTAATTTAATTTAATTATTGTCCCAAGCTTGCTTCTTCCGCCTCGCATTGCAATTGACATTTACACGTGGTAAGAGGTCATACATGGATGTCTAACGCCCCGTACTGCATAAATTATAAGAGATTTTAACTTAATGTAACGGCCTCTATACGGAGGAGATCAGGAACCCAACAAACATTTTAATATTGAAAATTAACTCCAAGATCTACATGGATCGACTTATGATGGTTACCATCTATTTATTTAGTGTTTATTTTGGAGGATGAAAATGAAAATTATGGATAAAAATTTTTCTAATGAATTATTTTCTATTCTTCTATTTATCAAATGGAGAGATGGATTTAGAAATTCATCTTTGGATCATTTTTCTCACCCATCTAAATCAGACAGAAAGTAATTTTCTTCTCCCAACAATGAATCTAAATTTCTTTCAACTCGCGATCAGGCTTCGCGTGATCTCATACAACAATCCCAACAATCATGGACATCAATCCTACTAGACAGCGATCAACATCCACGGACAACAATCTTACACGATTGCGATTAGTGCCCATGGACAATGACATAGTTGGACCGCGATCAACAACCACATGCATGCCGCCCCATGTGAGATCGCCTCGTACTGCGGCTAGGTGCGGCGGCTCACGTGAAGTCACCTCATGTTGCACCCAAGTGTGGCGGCTCCACGTAAGGTCGCCTCGGTGGCGGTCCCACGTGAGGTCGTCTCGTGTGGCAGGAGATTACCTCGTGTGGCCTAGCGTGGTGATCTTGCATAGCCGCAGTTGTATATATATTTTTTTATTTTATTTTTTCTTATTTTAGAAAATGTTTTCTACTTTAAATTTTCTTTCCTTCTCTGTTCCATTCGAACGGAGTAAAGAGGGCAAAAGTGATGCCCAGGGCTTGTGTCAGATGAAAGAAAATATTTCGATAGAGAAAATAAAGAAGGGGTTCTTTATTCCCTCCTCCGTCGTGGCCAACTACAACTTCTCAATTTTACCTCTTCATAGATGATCGTGGGGCCGCTGGGATGATGAATTCTACCTTTTGCTGAAGTAATTCCTAAAGAAGCCAGAACCATTTACATTTATAAAATTGATTCATCATAAAATGAAAGTCTATAGTTTTTAGTAGAAATAGAGTTGTGGTATATTAGATTTTGGGACAAAGTCATGTACATTATTATTGCGTGGCGTCTAGCTCTTCAATTTTCTCAGCTTCTGTCTTTTTCTCTCTAGTCATTTTCAATAGAGAAATCGTTGAAAAATAATGCCCCAATCCCTCCGTGGAACTAGTTATGCTTTGGCATTATGTTGTTTGGATTTTATTTTCTATTAAAATTGGTAATGAAGATCTACTAGAGATGAACCTATTTATCCACACTATTTAACCAAAGCAAGAAGAAGATGGTTCGATTGGGAGGATACACAATTGTCTATCTAATTTTTCACAACTAAGTTGTGGGTACGCTACATCGATCGAGAACCAAGGAATGAATGTTGATAATATACGCATGAAAGTTTAAAAATAATTCTAGATCTTGGGATTTCTTAAGTCATCCATACCATGGAGATGAAGAACACTCAATATTAACTAATGCATTAAAGGACTTTATTGAACATGTAAAATGATGTAATACCTATTAAAAGTAATGCTAATTAATGAGCTCTATCCATGTGATAAGAGTTGTGCTAATTGATATAGTATGGTAGCATTTCACCCACTAAGAGCTAGAAACTCATAAGTTTTCACAAGGTATAAAGAAATAAGAACCCACATAATTAATTAGAGAAAATTTTTTAAAGGCTATGGAAATTTTTAATATGTTCATCTAATTTTAAAATTTTTCAAAAGGTGCATTTTCCTCTTCCTTTAGATACTCAAATGCACCCTTTACACTGCTATATAGATTTAGCGATAAATTTTAGTGGCGAAAAAAATTCATTGGAAATCTAAAATAAAATTAGCAATAAAAATTAATTCATCATTAATCAATAACAAAATTAATAAAAATTAATTTCGATCGCTATTTTTACAATGAAATTTATGTGCTTTCTGCCACGAAATTGAAATTCGTTGCAAAATTTGCAACGAATGTTAATTTCATTGTAAATATTTTATTTTAGTGATTGAAATTTATTTCAGTCCCTATTTTAGTGATCATTTTTTTATCGTTATTTTAGCAATCAAAAATTTTTATCACTATTTTACAACGAAATTGTGACAAAAATTTTGAAATTAAATAAGAAAAAAATTCATTATAAGTGTGCTTCTGCGAAGAAACTAAAATTCATCGTAAAATTAAATTTCAATCACTATTTTAGCAATCAGAATAAATTTTGATTGCTATTTTATAATGAAATTTTTTGAATTAAATAGGGGAAAAATTGTCTGTGTAAGTGTGCTTTCTGTGACGAATTTAAAAATTCATTACAAAAGTTGCAATGAATTTTTAAATTGTCATAAATTTTGTAATGAATTTTTAAATTATTGCAAAGTTTGCAACAAAATTGAAATTCGTTGCCAAAAAACCCTGAACTCTCCACCCCTGCCTTTTCCAATCTCTAAAATCCTGATCTTTCTCTCCCACGCAACCTCGAGCCCGACATTTCTCTTCGGTGGTTATCTCCGGTACGTGACCACAATCGATTATCTAGGTGCGATGAGGTGTGGGGTTCGCCTTCTTCTCAGCCATGGTCATTGCCTCAACCTAGCCGTGAGGCTAGTCTCCCACAAGGCCAGCCTCCCGTGATGTTGGTCAGCCTCCTGCGAGGCCTATTGGTCACGAGGCTGGCCATGACCTCAGGTGTCGTCTTAGAACGTTCGGATGCATATGCAATCTTGGTTGAGTGGTCGGACACGCTTTGAGACCTCTATTTTTATGATATTCATTTAGTTTACCAAAAATATTTGTGTGTGCACTTTTATATTTGATTGTTCGCTTCATAATGTTATTTGTGCATATCTCTATTTAGCGTAAACTTAAAGAATTTGGAGACACTTATCTTTATTTATTGGCTTTAGATATATCTACAACAATGGTTATTTATTGATAGTGGGTGTTACTTATATTGCTTCAATGTGTAATAAGCAGTATTATTGTATTAATGTTATTATAATATTACTTATTGTTATATCAATTTAGTAGCAATTAATGATGTTACTGTTGTTGAGGTAGTAACTTTTATTTATAGTAGTTTTTATTAATATTTTAATAATTTTAAATTTGAAAACAGGAAAAATACAAAAAGAAAGGAGTTGGATGTATAAAAAAAATTTACCTGAACATTGAGATTTAACTGATGAGTTTATTATCGAGAGGGAAGATAGGCCCTTTGGTGCAACACTCATTTGTTGAGAGGGAAGATAACTAAAAGTTGATAGCCCCTTGCAGATTCGTAAATACTAAAAATTAAATTTTACATGTATTATTTTTTTATTTATAAAACATATTCATTTTTCAACTATCTTATTTATTTAACATTGTTTGTTTATAACTTTATGATAGATTTATAAATTTTGTACATGTTATTCACTATTCTTAATAGAATAGTGAATAACCATTGGAGAGGAATTTCGATGACTTATACAAACACTCCGAAACAAACAAAAGAGATATGGTGGAACGAGTTAAAGGTAAGCTATCCCAATCAGTTTATATATGAAATTAAGATAAATACAATCAATTGCTTTTTCCTATTACAGTAGGCATTCACTTGGGACACAATTGAAGAGTTGGAAATAAGGAGGATTTTTAAGAAAAATGTGGCGATCACATCCGAAACGTACTAAGTCATGGGAAGACCAATGGGAAAAAGCTAAACCGCATCACCGAGGAGAATTGAGATAAGATTGTGAATTTTTGAGAATCTGAGAAGAGAAAATGGAGTGAACAAAATAAAAAAAATCAAGCTTATAATTCTGGAGAATCATCTACGATGTATGCGGGAGACTTGATCAATATCAATGAACATAGACAAAGATTGATAATTTTTTCAAGCAATAATTTTTAAATCTAGTTCAAACTATTTTATAATTTCTTAAGGTCAAGGAAATGGGACCAAGCCATTATTAATAGACATTTTCATGGGTACATTTTAAAAAAAAGACAAGACGTAGAGCGGGAAGAGAGCTAAAGTAATTAAGGTTTGTAATTTTAAAACTTTTAATTATTTAATAGATATTTTTAATGTTGATTTGAACATATTATATTGAATATACTGTAATAATGTAGTAAAATGAATTTATTAGATTAATCTCTTTGAAATTTATTTTCATTGCTTACTAGATTTTCCATAAATTTCATTGCTTACTTGATTATTAGGATAGAAATTCTCTTATTTTTTTCTCATAAATTTCAACTTATTCAATGCTAATATGAATGTTTATAATTTAGATCTTATATAGTCTTATGATCCTATATATGCATTTCTATTATATTATTATTATTATAAATTTATTTTAGTTTTTCTCATCATAATACAGGAGAGATATAATGAGCTAGTATAGAGAAGTTCGAGTGCTAATGATGATGTTGATAGATCTGAGTCATCTATTAGTAATATAAATTTATGGATTGAGGCGATTGGTGGACCGAAAAGGGGAAGAATATTTGGATTGTGTTCTTTGAGTAGAAGTTGTAGAGTCACTTGTACACCTTTTCTTACCCCACCAACAATAATGGTAGAAATAAATCAATTGAATGAAAATGTTAGCCATTTGAAGGAGTTATTAGTGCAAAAGGACAATGAACTTGAAGAGGTTCACACACTACAGAGGCAAAGGGATTAGGGAACTTCATACAAAACACATTTAAAGAAATGAACGAGTTTTGCCAACAATAGATGTTAATCATGCAACATTTTCAGTTAGCCTCCACTCCTAATTAGATTTCCCCTTCTCTACCTCCTCCCCGATGATGCTCGTGATGGTGATGATTTCTTCGATGATGGTGGTGGTGATGGTTGTGCTTGAAATTTTTGTGTATGAATGTTATTCGATTGTTACATTTGATACTCTTTACATTGATTTTCTTGGGTTCTATATGGTTGCTTGATGATGCTTTGCTTTTGTTTATGGTGACGCTAATATGATGCTTTGCTTGCAATTTTTGTTTATGATGATGCTTTACATTTGGTACAACTATGTATGTCTATGCGATGATTTTTGTATGGTTCTATAATGTTTAATTGATACTAATGGTTTGTGATAAATTTTACAATGAAAATAAATTTGTCACAACTTTTGCAATAATTTTGTAGCAGATTTGCGACAAAAAAGATTTTCTTCGTAGATTTGCGACAAAAATAAATTTCATTGTAAATTTACGACGAATGCCATTTTCGTGGCAAAATTTGCCACTAAATTTTTTTTGACAAATTTGCAATGTTTCTTTTTTGTGGCAAAATTTGTGACAAAAAAGTATCTCGTTGCAAAATTTGCAACAAAATTTAATTTGTCATAAATTTTGTGATGAAATTACTTTCGTGGTAAAATTGTGACGAAATTCATTTTCGTTGCAAATTTAGTCGTTAATTTTGCACCAAATTTTAAGATAAAATATTATTTGTAGCAAAATTTATGATAAATTTCTATTTTTTTATCATAAAATTTTGCAACGAAAAAATTTTTGTTGTAAAATTTTCCACAAAGTTTTTTTGCAATAAATTTTTTTGAAATATTTGATGTAAAATTTATCGCAAATGAGGACTTTTTTATAGTGTTATTCTAGTATCCACTTATCTTTTAGATGCCCACATACACTCTTTAGTTCTATGGTTCACTCGTTTTTTAGATACCCAAATGCACATTTTAGTCCTGCTTTCCACTCATGCACCAATTGCAAAGGGACAATCAAGTCTACTAAAAAATTGACTATTTGATCTATTCATGACTAAACCATAATAATCGCCCCATTGGGTTTGACCTACTATGTTAGGTTAATTGGATCAAATCCTATCTTGGTTGACTTTGTAAAATCAACTGTCACCGACACCAAATCTTATGATTAGATCCAAGTTCAATAGTGATGCGGCTAACCCATCAACGAATACAACCAAATTGACTTAGAGTAGGAAATAGTCTAATCATTTATTTTCTACTTAGGCTTGTAAAATAACTCAGTTCAATTGGTCATGGTCAATACGAACTAACCAAATTATCTGACTATTTGATCTCATTATTTAGAAGTCGATTAATTAAGTATTTCTTATGCAAATCTCAAAAGAGTATCCTATTTTTTACCAAATCATCTCATTTTGATTTATCATCAAAAGGATGTTCCACATGATGTTCTCTATTAATTTTCCCCTCTAAACCCACCTAAACTATTGCACCCTCACCCACCCTTAAAAAAAAATATCAAAAGTCTCTTCTGATAGACATGTTGCTCTCAATCATTACTTATTTTTAAAAATCGCTTTCTATCACACTATTTTGTTCTAATTATCCATTATGCCGGGCAGGATAGCGATTATCCCATGAGCAATATTAATTTCATTATTCGACTGCAAACATCGAAAATCAATCGTCTAAAACCTGTTGATTCAAAAGAATACCAGGAGATATGAAAATAAATGACATTGTTGAAAATATTATTAAATCAAAACTTCTCTCTAACATTAACTAGGGAATAATTTATATAGACTCAAAACCCTAACTTGTAAAAGAAATAAAAAATTCTAATAGAAAGGAAAATTTTTAACGAAATTGAAATCCTAAAAATCCTAAGCGGACTTAAAATTCTTAAATATAAAAAAATAAAATTTTTTAAAACTACTCTAAATATCAAAAATTCTAAAAATATTAAAAATAAAAATTATCAAAAATAGTAATAAAATCTTCGAATCCTACTGCATCAGTCACCCTAAGTTAAAAAAAATTTATCCTCGAGTTTAGAGTAGTGTTAGGTGGTCGCCTAGGAAGAAGATCGTCTAACACCAAATCAATAAAATTTATTAGTAGTTGTTGAACTTTAGGAATCCTCATCAATCCGTTGACGAGCATGATATCGTGGGTACTACTCTTGTTCATCTCCGCGTCCTTCAAGCACTTCTTTTTCTTATAAATTTCATCTAACTGTGATGACACCAACTTGTTCCTTTTAATTTCAATGGGAACCTCGATGTCACCAAACATCACTATCCAAGGATATAACAGTGGATCACAAAGAAACTCTCCCATAATGACAACCTTAGTGCTGTCATAAGAAAATGATCATTCTGGAGAAACTTCACATATACTAAATGACATTCCTATGAACTTAAATATGTTGCAAAAGAAGCTTCAAATTGACTATGATAAAAAATGCTAGAAAAATCTATGAAATTTATATTATTTCTAGAGCTATGGGGACAGTTTCAACCCAATCAACTGTTATGCAAAGATCTATACTAACATCCATATCCTGCATAATCAACAACGAGCTCAAAATCCTTTTCACTTTCAAGTTTAGATTCCTTAATTTTTGAAATTTGCATCATAATCATAGCTTCACTAGAGGGCCCCACAGTAGAAGTTACAGAAGCCTCTTTCAAAATAAAAATTGCATCATTGTTATTTGATGAAGAAATAACAACACCTAATAAGTCCAAGCTTGAAGGGGAGTCTTTTATAGAACAAATAAAAGTCTAAGTGCCACTAATGGATTTACTGATTCTATAAGTGAATCCTTGGAACTGTGGGTACAAAAACTTACATTTATGGCGGAAGGAAAAAATTTCATGTTACTTTTTTCAAAATCTAATATTTCACGGGCTATCCCCAACTTTAAAGATTGTGCTAAAGCAAATTGAGTGTCATTCATTTTATCATCTGATCGTTTAGCACATTTTGCATCTGTCCACGAAGGAGAATCTAAGCATAATGGTTGATTTTGTTGTGATTCATGGTCACTATCATAAAGTGTTTGTCAACTTCATCATTGTCATATACTGATGAGCGTAGATCATATATGATTTTTAGCCTTGTTTTAATGCTCATCTACTTGTAATTCATTACATATGCTACTTTGTCACACCTTATTCTTTTATAATTGCATATTTCTACTTTCTTACTCGGAGATCTGCTCTTTGCATATTTTGCTTGACAAGATGCGATCTAAAGCCAAAACGATGCATTATTGATGGTGGAGCAAGAAGTGGAGAGAAGAGGTTCACACTGGCTGTGCTCGTTGTCATGGGTGAGTCTCTTATGAAGCAAACACGAAGAAATGGAGAATAGAGAAGAAGGAGTAACAAAGCAGAACACAGTCGTGCCTCACATACCCACGGCCCAGACACGACCGTGTCTTCTTCACCGGCAGAACCAACACACGACTGTGCCCACCAAGCATGGCCGTGCTTTCCACCAGAGGACCAACTGCCAGGGGTCGTGCCAAACAGGTATGGTTGTGCCTTCGCTCCAGCATCCAGCCAGAGCATGGTCATGCCCCATAGGCACAACCGTGCCAATTATCCAGAGCCGCAGCTGCCCCTGGCCTTGCCTAAAAGGCACGACCGTGCTTCATTTCCAGAGACGCGCCAGGTGAAGGCCGTGCCTATTTTCCTGACTCGAGCCTGTCCCAGGATGTGCCTATAAGCACGGGCGTGTGATGGAAAATTCTGGGAGTGTCTCCCTTTTGGACAGTTCTGTAGATTTAAAGTAAAATGGGCATAACTTTCAGCTCAAATGGACCCACCGGCCGTGCTACATATCGAAATGTAGAGAACTTCAAGATCTACAACTTTGCTTCAGGGTGTATAGAAAGATGACTTCTCTAGGCCGTGCTAAATGGCATGACCGTACCTCCTGACCACGGTCATACTGGGTGCTCTACCCAAACTGCAGACCAAACTTCGAACCAACATAACTTTTGGCTCAAAAGGAGTTGTGGGTCGATCCATCCACCAAATTGAAGATAATTTGATGCTCTACAACTTTAGTTCAGAGTCCAATTGAAGAAAACTGGGTTTATTGGATGAAAAACCCATTGAGGCGGAGCCTTATAAATCAGGAAAAATCTGGGCAGTTTTGGGAGAGTATAAAAGTGGGAAACAAATCCAATCTTGGGTTATCTTGGGACATTCTCTAAACCCTAGGTATTGGCTTGGGGAACGCGCCTCTCCACTCTTGAGGAGGCCCTAAACACTTCATCTCTATCGATCCATCCTACACCGGAGCGAGAATATCTTCAACGGATGCCCATGCTTCAAAGATAAGTATTTCCCTTTCTTGTGGATGACGTTTTTCTTGCGTTCTTATTGTAACCTTCTTGTAATGGAGTAGATCTTTGAGTTTAGGATCTAGGATGAACATCTATGTAATGATGGTGATGTATGAACTAGTTTATGTCATTTTTCCTATTCAATGAAGTGTTTACATTTATTTCATGTATTGTGTGCCTTAAACGTGTTTGATGAAATATTTGTGTGAGCACATATGCATGATTATGAGGGGTAGATTACTATATAGAGATATCCTAGGATCGTATGATCGGGGTGCCTTGTGACAGAAGGTGAACCTTTAATCGGACTTTTCGAAGTGATCCTTATATGGTGATAAACTTCCATAAGGGATATCTAATAGTTGGTGGCCACTAGGACAAGGTCCTTAATAGGGTACTCGGTGACAGAGGATATGGCGTTGGATCGTATGACTAGGGTGGCTTATGACAGAAGGTGAACCTTTAACCGGACTTTCTGGCATCACCTTTATTAGAGGGCCACCACATAGGACTTCAAGGTCAAATGCCAACGAAGCTTGACGAGGTCGAGTTGGTATCTTGGTTAGAATACCTACAAGGTGGTAGACATTGAGAGTAAGGGAACTAACATGAATTAGGGATGTCACCTAGCATTGATGTGAAACCAAAATCCTAGACTTATCTATCTCACCCATAAATCCCCAAGCCAATCTCTCTCTCTCTACCACAAACACACAATCCTCAACTTTTTCGCTTCCTTAAGAGTCTAGATAACTAGTCCTGTGATATCACTATAGCTAATACACAGTCCCTGTGGTTCGATATCTTTTTATTACTTGACGATATTTCATATATTTGCGGAAGGCACATCATATACTGGCTCGTTAATCACCTTGGTCTCGTTTGCATGTTGAATAAAATGGGATGCCGGATCAATGTAAGGCGAGACGATAGAGACTGGGGCTTCATCGATAGAAGAACCAGATTGCTGATTGCCTTCGGATAAAGTGAGCTTCTGGTCTTCGATCAACACTTAATCTAGGTTGATCTCCTCTTCATCAACATCGTCATAAATTGGATCATCAAATATTTCGATCTCACCTTCCATATCATCCTCAATCAATATATTGTTGCCCTATAATGACAGCCGGATAGAATACAAATCCTGAGGGTGAGCTGACCAATAATTTTGTTCGCTCCTAATCATTGGCTTTCAGTTCTGTGACTTTTCACCAATTAGGACACGTTAGGAACTTGCATCTTGTCTCAATGTATGAAGTCGCTGAGATAGAGATTGAATGTATTCAAATGAAAGAAAGTAATCTTTCATTTTCTCCCAATCTGTGATCTTAGCCTTGCCTTGTCTATCACGTGAGTGTTGCAATTGCTCCCACCATGTGGATGCTTGGCCTCTGAGTTTGACGATGACCAATTTAACTTTTACACTATCGGACACTTCCTCATAATAAAAAATTCTCTCTACTTTTTTAAGCCAATCAACAAAATTCTTTAGTCTCAGAAAATTTGGGAAGATCAATTAGAAATCCAATATCTTTATACCGCTTCTTTCAACCATGACTTTCGCAATTGTGATTGAAAATTTCAAAACTAAAAGAATTAAGATAAGAGAACTTACAATCTTTTAGATCTTGCACTGTTAAGTGCTGGGATAACTTTGTAACTTGTCTCTATAGATATTTAAATATCTCGTCTCAGGTGCTACAATCACGATGTGAGACTTCCTCAGCTCGAACCTGTCGCCTGCGAACATCGAAAATCAATCGTCTAAAACCTGTTGATTCAAAAGAATACTAAGAGATAAGAAAATAAATAACACTGATGAAAATATTATTAAACCAAAACTTCTTCCTAACATTAACTAGATAATGGTTTATATAGACTCAAAACCCTAACTTATAAAAGAAATAAAAAATTCCAATAGAAAGGAAAATTTCTTAACGAATTCGAAATCCTAAAAATCCTAAACGGACTTGAAATCCTCAAATATAAAAAATAAAATTTTTTAAAACTACTTCAAATACCAAAAACTCTGAAAATACTAAAAATAAAAATTATCAAAAATAGTAACAAAATCTTTGAATCCTCCTGTATCATTTTGCCAACACTTGTCATTAACCTATTGCAGTGTTAACCAATGATATTTTATCCAACTCTCAAAGAGGCTAAGTTGCAATAAATATTGTTATTAGTTCTTCAAATGTTAGCAACAACCTTGATGTGTTTTATAGTTTTGGCTTTTAGGGTTTTACATCTTCCCTAGGAGTTTTAGAGTTTATGCTAGCCCTCATCATAATGTTGGAGCCCTAGAAAACACTTTATATGTTGATACTAGTTTTAACTAAACTATTACATAGAAGTTTTTCCTCGATCCTAAATATAAGCCCTTATTTCATTCCTTAGACCCTCCAAACTCATTTGATGTCTTCCTTTTCCAATTTAAAATAGCATTAGACCTTGTAGCAATTTTGCCCAAAAACTAATACATGATCTTATGTTGGTCTAATTTTACAAATAAATACCTCTTTGTGTTATTTGGACTATTTAAGCTCATTATATGCTTCCTTTTCTAATTTAGACCAGCATAAGTTCATATTGTAGTTTTGTAAGCGCATATATATGTTCCGATTATCTGAACTTGACCTATGCCTTCCTTTTTCAATTTAGACCAACATAAGACCATTAGATGTTTTCCCTAAAACTATATGTTGATCTAAATTGGAAAACAATCACTTCTTTGTGTTCCTTAGAATATCTAAACTTGTTCTATGCATTCCCTTTTCAATTTAGACCAACATAAAATCGGTTGGATCAATGTTGGAGCTAAGGGGTTAATAGTTGATTGCTAATATCACTCACTTGAGTCTATAAGCAAAGTTAGTATACCTCTAACTTTAAAAAGAACCAGATGTTGTAGGATCGAAGAGAGCGCTAGAGGGGGGGGGGGGGGGGGGGTTGAATAGCGCTATCTATAGTGTTTTCCTGATTTTCGTAAATTCATTTGTTTTCGTTCGTGAATTCGATCAATCAGAGTTAAACAACGAAAAGTATTGTAGCGGAAATAATAAAGAACAAACTCAAAACACAAATACGAAGAGGCATGATAGGCTCCCGCAACCGTGGAATTAATTAATATCCTGGCACAATAAGGGTGGAGAGATTGTTGGAATTGGTTTGGTGTGGGGGAGATGGAGTGTTCTAGAGTTCCTAGACCTTAATTCGAAGATAGAATTCGACTGTGACAATGTATGAGAAGCGACTCTAGGACTTCGAATTCCTCGGGGTATTGATTGATTGACTTGGATCCTCTATCATTCCTCAATTATTACACAATTGTAAGGATTCTAACCAAACTATCCAATTAGACCTCGTCAGGCTTCCTCGAAATAAATCATTGGTGTTCTAATGTTACTTGTTGGGTTGCAAGGGTGCAAACATAGTCCCACATCTAAAACACATGGGAAAGATCATGGATTTAAAAAGGATGGAAAGTATCTCCATTGGCATGAGACCTTTTGGGAAGAGCCCAAGAATAAAGCCATAAGGGCTTAGGCCCAAAGTGGACAATATCATATCATTGTGGAGATATTTTGATTCCATCGATTTTAACAATTGGTATCAGAGCGAGGCCGCTCTTCACCGGACTAACCGTCGGATGAGCCATGATCCAGATCTAACCATGTGGGGACCCTCGGGGAAAACAAAGGAAGTAGGGGAGGTTCGGACCATGAGGGACATGACAGCTGGACCATGAGGACATGGCAGCCGGACCATGAGAAATGGCAGCCGGACCATGAGAAATGGTAGCGGAGCTTCCAGTGGTCCTTTGTTTGAGGGGGGGGGGAAAGATCATGGGTTTAAAAAGGATGGAAAGTATCTCCATTGGCATGAGGACTTTTGGGGAGAGCCCAAGAAACAAAACCATGAGGGTTTAGGCCCAAAGTGGACAATATCATGCCATTGTGGAGATGTGGACATTCTTAGACCCTAACA
>NC_133868.1:14543567-14588814 GCF_044706935.1 Curcuma longa
TCTCCTATAACTATACATTGTGATAACACAAGTATGATTGCCAAGGCTTATAGTGAGGTCTATAATGGCAAATCAAGATATATTGGAGTGAGACATAGTATGGTTAAAGACTTGATAAAAAGTGGAGTTATAACCATAGATTATGTTAAATCTAAAGAAAACTTGGTTGATCCTTTGAACAAAAGGATTAACTAGAGATTTAGTTGAAAGAACCTTCATTGAGATGGGGTTGAAGTCCATGATATAAACCTTTAACAATGGAAACATCAATCCAACGCTACCATATTACGTAGTCTTGGATGCAATGTAGTGAAAAGTACATTGGACAAAGGTTGAAACACCATATCAAAGATAAGTGTTTCAATTCCCGCTAGTAAAGTGAGGATGAACTTGCTGATTCTTAACAAGTCTCAGAAAATGCCACAAATGGCGGGGGCATTTGGAACTGTGCCTATATGAATGTAGAATTTAATTATAATTAAAGTTTTGGACTTAAACTTTGATACGTTCATGAAAGGATTGTAGCATTATATAAAGTGTATGCTGTTTGTAACAATTGGAAAGAAGTGAATCTGTGTGTGATTGTTCATGTGGTTTGTAACATAAACCTTTGGTTCAAAGCTTAGCTACCAAAATGGTTTACAAATTATAAGAAACCTTCACTAAGATAATGGTTCAATCGAAAGATACCATTATTGATGTGCAAATTATCAAGATGTGTTTGTAATCCATGAATAAAGTATGTTTCAATTATTGAAAATGGTGGGGATTGTTGGATATTTTAATAATTGAAAATAAAATTCAAAGGAATAGTTGCTACCTTTGAGAAAAGTTGTGACTTTTGGGAAAAGTAATGACACTTGGGAAAAGTCACAACCCTTGGCCATTTCAAAATCATGGTAGTCTATAAAAGGGCTAAGTTGGATGAAAAACAAACACTCTCTCTTGCTCTTCTTTCCTTTGTTTTGTGAATTGTCTTACTTAGTGTAAAGTAAAGGTAATTAGCTTCATCTAATCCTAAAGGATATTTGGTTCCAAAATTAATGAACACATTGTTCACCAACCTAATTTAAATTTTATTTCTGGGGAAATGAAATCCTTAATTTCACTATGCCCTTCCCACAACCCCATTTCTCCGCCTTAGTTTTTTTTATTTTTTTTTCACAGCATGTAAAAAAAATGCATCCTTTCCCGTGCCCTAAAAGCACAAACCGCCGCCGCCTTTTTCTTCAATCTCTTGCCCTCAAGCTTCTCACCGGCCCTTGCCGGTGTCGGCCTCGCTCGCCGTCAACGCCAATCGGCCGGCTCCATGCCAACCTCGCCGACGTCAGCCTGCCTCACTAGCCGAACTGCTGGCGAGAAGTATGACGGGCAACCAAAACAGAGAAATCGCTACGATTTCTCTGTTCTTGAGATTCTAGCGTGCGAAACTTGAACAGGTAATTATATTACTGCTCTGATACCAATGTTGTTTATACCTGTTGTTGCGTGCCTCGGTTGAGATTGCTCGCGTCGGAGGAACGATCACGAAGAATCGAAAGGCTCCTCGGGTTCCACAAACCAAATCCTCCTTGGTGTTCTTCTTCTCCGGTGTAGCACCTCTGGAACAAATCCACAGCGCTGCCTCTCCTTTGCTTCGACTTGGACGCAACCACCGCTCCATCGCAGGTATGTATTCTTACCCTTTATATAGTAGAGATCAGGAAGACGAAGGGGTGGTTTTGCCCCTTCGTCTCCTTCTGTTTCAGAAGATGAAGGGGCGACGCCCCTTCATCTCTGAACGTTCAACACATAGACTCCCACCATAGTGATAGTACCACTATCTTTTTCCTTGTTGGAGATCTTTCAATAGCAAAGAAACCTCTTACAAATACATATTCTTATACAAATAAAAACAAAGATAAAGATGAAAAATGAAATACAATATAAATAATAATTTATACAACTGATCTTTACTTTACTCATTGTTCAAATGCTTTGGATTACTTTTTGAAGGTTTGGAATGCAATAATAATTCCCCTTCAAACTCTTCAAGAACTAACATCAAAATTTTCCACGAAAATCCTCTCTTATAGGATTGTTGTCGTGATTGAAAACTATCCAACAATCGATTTCTACAGTTGATTTACTTTGTCTGAATTTGAATGTTGCATCTATAGAATGACTCTTTCCAACTCAATATTGACTACAACAGCCAACTGTTGCCACATCAATTGAGTGTCACAGTCGAGTTTAAAATATTTTAATTGGTACAACAGTGTCATCAGCCAATTGCACATCCCCAACAGCCAACTATTGTCATATCAGTTGAGTGTCACAATCAAGTTTAAAATGTTTTAATCGTTGTAACAGTGTCATTAGTCAATTGCACATCCCCAACAGCCAACTGATGATGATCAATCGAGTTTTTAGATCAACCCAGAAATTTTTTGTTTGCTATTATCATCAATCAATTACTTATACCCAACAGTCGATTGATATATGGTTATCAATTGATTGTTACTCCCTAACAGTTGATTGATACTTTTATTTCAATCTTTCTAAAGTTGAATTCTCATATTGTTTAGTATCCGATTAATCTCAAACTATTAGGATTTACTTTGTCTAGCATCCGATCAACTTTAATCTGTCGGGACTTTCTTTATCTAGCATCCGATCAACCTTGATCTGCTAGAATTTTTACCGTTATTTTTGATCAAGCTTGATTTGTCGGAACTTCATCTTTATCTAATATTCGATCAACCTTAATTTATCATAATTTTATTATTATTAAATGTTCGTTTAATCTTGATCTATTTAGATTTCATATCTTATGTAAATATTTGTTCAATTGTTATCTAAAAATGCTTTTGAATTAATGAAATTAACCTTTAATCTTTTTTGCGCTTCACAATGCACCTTTCACCAAATTATATGTGCTTATACATCTTAGCAAATGATACTACTAAATGTAAAAGGAAAAAAAATCAACATCTTATTGATATTGCTCACCATGATGGCTCATATGCATGTACTCAACCAATAATGGAGAAGTGCATGTTTATCCTCACGGGAGTGGTGTAAAGTACTTAAAAAATAATAAAATTTGAATTTTAAGTAGGATAAATATCTTAAAGATTAATTTTTAAGTATATATAAATTATATTATAAATTTTATGATAGAATTAAGAAAAAGATTATCTACTCAGGATTAATCAAGTGAAATTTAGACACCTAAATTATTAAAATAAAATAATAGAGAAATATAGTGCTCCCTTTCTGTCATCTAATAAATCCTCTCGGCAAAGAAAATCTCAAAGGCTAAAAATTAGAGTTGGTCATATTCGATAATCTAATAGACTAAAAATTAGATTCAATCGACTTGTGGTTGAGTTTATTGGTGTAATCAATCTCAAGTCAAGGTTGATCAAGCTCGGTTTGACTTGAGTTAGATTTCGATGTTTGATCAATATATTAGTTAGATATCGAGTAGATCAAGGTTAACCAAATACTTTACAATGAAGAAGAAAAAGTAGGTCTATATTGACTGGATATTTAATGGTGGAGAAGTCTAAGTATGTCACGATTGACCTGACACTTGGTATGCAAGGGAAAGTCCAAGTGATTCATAGAGTACCGAACACTTGGCACAAGACGAGAAGTCCAAGTGGATCATGATTGACCGGACACTTGGCAATGTGGAGTTATGGTGGAGAACACGCATGGTGGAGGATGCCAATGTTGGTCAGGAAAAAATTGACACTTGGGTTCAGTTGAAGAAGAAAATGAAGGATCAATTTCTTCCGGATAATGCCTCATGGATTGCACGAGATGGGTTGAAACGTCTCAAACAAAAAGGTTGGACTATGTCAAAGAATTCTATTCTTTGATGTTGGATATTCAAAATATGTCTAAGGAGAACAAGTTGTATAACTTTCCATATGGTTTACAGCCTTAGGCACAGATTGAACTTCAAAGGCAGAATGTGAAAGATCTTCCTAGTGCAATTGTTGTAGCTGATGTCTTGGTCAATTTCCATGTAAACAAAGATAGTTTGAATGCATCTTTGGCTTCCAAATCAATGCACAATCAAAAGGATAAGGAAGTGGCATGGAAAAAGGATACAGGTAACAATCAGCAGATTGACAGGAATGATCATATTACCTCCCAAGGAAAGAACAACTTGAAGAACCAGGGTTGTTTCTTATGCAATTGGCCTCACTTGGCAAGGGATTGTCCCAAGCGAGAGAAATTAAGTGCTCTTTTGGTAGAAGACAACATTGGATGCCTAGAACAGGAAGTTATTTTTCTTGTTAATCCTTTACATTTATTGAATTCAATTATTGATGTCGATTCTGAAGGGACTGTGGAGGTTACCACAAATACTTCTAGCAAGGTCATTGGGACTACACTGGAGCAGGAGGGCTACATATGGAAGTGTTTGACGAGGGCATCAAATTATTCTGGTGGGGATGGTTTGTTAGACCCCTAGCTTGAAGGTTCGCTAGGCATAAGGATTGGGCTCTGTTCCTTTGTTCCAGTCGATTGGGTATGTGTGCAATGCATACTGAGCAACGAAGAATTACAGCAACATGCAGGGGTTGCCCAAGCACAAGTCATGCAGGAGGCAGACTTGGCAATCATGCAAGAGGTAGACTTAGCAATCATGCAAGCAAGACATGCATGCAACGCATGCCAAGCAACGACAAGGATTACGACAGTGTTGGGGTTGTCCAAGATAAGTTATGTAAGAGATAGACTTAGTGATTATACGAGCAAGGCATGCGAATAGGGCGGGTCAAGTAACAACAAAGGATGTGACAGCGTGCTGAGCTGTCCAACCACAAGTCATGCAAGAGGCAGACTTGGATTATGGTGAATAGGTGTGAGGATTAGACATGCTCGATCCAAGCATTTAGCCAAGCAGGCTTGCAGGAAATGCAAGAAATGGCATACAGTGGGCACATGCAATACAACATGACAGATAGAGCAACAGGAGTTGTTTTGTCTAAGTTTGTGGTGCTAGGCTTAGGCCATGTACATGGCATGTAGCCAAAGCAGTAGAATCATAGGGTCATGCACAAGGCGTGGAGGCTTATATTTGGCATGGTGGCAACGTAACAGAATGATGGGGCAAAGCACAAGGCATGCAGGCTGACACTTGACATGGGGCTAAGGCAGCAGGGTGATATGGACAAGTAGTTTTGTACATGTGAGAAAAGTAGTTGGTAAAATTACCATGTAACCACCAATGTAACCATTGTAGGATCGAAAGAGGCGAAAGAGGAGGAGGGGGAGGAATCTCGTATTTTAAAAAAAATTTCTTTTTAACAAAAACCAAAAGAGAGATGCAATGAAAAATAGAAGTAGTACACAACCTTTTTTACATGTTCACAATCCTCGTCGGATTGCTACTCTAGGACCCGTAATCCAATCATGAACTACCTCGATGAGCAAATCACTAAAAATCCTCCTTCCGAAGGACTTTTGAAAAGGATGGTATGATTACAATGTGTAGGAGATTGTTATACTTAACAATTCTCCTAATAAGATAAATGCAATAAGTAAGATTATACCGACAACGAGAGATAGAGCTTTAGCGTAGGTTGTCGAAGGTCGTCTCAGTGCAGTAGATGAGCAGATCTTGCTTGAATAGCAACCCGAGCATAGAGATTGAGGAGATGAGAGTTTGAGATGATGTTTTGGCCTTGGAATTCGAGCCTACTTTTATAGGCCCTTTTCGATCGCCTAGACATCCTTCCGGACCACTCCACCTCAATATGTCGATTTGGAAATTCTGCCTACTGATTTGGAAATTTGACCTTCTGGTCGCTTGGATCTATCTGGTCACTTGTATATACGGTCACTTGGTTTTCCTTCTAGGCACCTCCACCTCAAAGTGACCTTGCCCGTCCCAACTTGCCAAAATTGCTCACCAAGCGCTAGAAGTGATTCGATCTCCTAGACCTTCAATTGCCTAAATTCTATCCAGTCACTCAGATTCCTACAAAACTAAGTTAGCTCATAAACAATATAATATCATTTGATAATTATCCAATTGTCTGATTTTGACTTCGAAATCCAAATTGGATCCTTAGTCGCATCGTCACTTAAGTATGCCCCCATAAAGAGGACTCGTCATTTCCACTCCACTCTTGGAGCTTACATGATCTTATCTACAAACATTCGATCCTCCTATCCTATTTAGGTTTTCTTTGCTCAGTATTTGATTGATCTAATTCATTTCTTGCAAAATCGAATTAGCACAATAGATAATGCAAAATATATTAGCAACATTATACTTCAATTTACCAAATACGTTGGCTTGGTCGACCATGTGTGGTTAATCGAAAATCTTATTTCGGTCACATTTATTTGGAGTTCAGTCCTCTAAGATTTCTCATTACTTAAGGTTCACTCCCTTAAGATTTTCCTTTTGTTTAGAGTTCACTCCTCCAAGACTTCTCACTATCTAAGATTCACTCCATTAGAATTTTTCTTTTGCTTGGAGTTCACTTTTCCAAAACTTCTGACTACCTAAGATTCACTCTCTTAGGATTTTCTTCTTTTTTGGAATTACTCCTCTAAGACTTCTCATTATCTAATGTTCACTCCCTTAAAATTTTCCTTTTGATTGGAGTTTACTCATCTAAGACTTCTTACTATATAAAATTCACTCTCATTCGATTTTTCTTCTTGCTTATAATTCACTCCTCTAAGACTTTTCACTTAACTAGGTCAACCTTAATCCGACATCCATTCAATATATTGTCAAACAAATATTAAAATCCTTGAGGTTAATTGCATCAACAATCACTACCTACGCATTATAAATAGGTAAGGTTGGGCAATGACAAGAGAGGGAGGGTAAATCATGAGAAATTTGTGAGTGAATATGTAATGTTCCACTTGTAATCTTTTGTTATTGTTGTGAATAAGAAAGGTTGAGAACTTTTCTGTATATTATGTGTTATTTATTTGTGACTTTCGTTTGTTAAACTCGAGGAAGACATTCTCTTGTGCCTTGGTGGTGCATTTGTGGGTTGAATTAACTATGGGACTTGATAGCCGCACAAGAAAATTTCTAAGTAGAAATTGACTCTTGATGGCCGCACAAGAAAATTTCTAAGCAGAAATTGTCCCTGTGACATTTACCATGGAGCCATCCTAAGCAATAAGAGGAGAACCCATTGAATTGAGGCATTGTCTTACCACCCAAATGGAAGGCTTTAAGATAAAAATCTTGTTTATACTCACCTTTCTAGCAAAGTTTAATTTGCTAATTTAAACTAATTATCAAACATGAAAAATTAAAAATTATTAATCCCTTATAAGTTTTGGTATTTGACAAACATGTTTAACTTAAGCAATTTGTCTTTGATAAGTTGGTCAAATGTCTTTGGTTCAAGCTATACTCTTTGGATCAAGCTTAAAGATGTGGATAACTATTTGACGGGGTAAAGCTTGGTCTTCTATTCTCATCTTGGAAACGCCTTTATGTAACTTGCTTGCATTTGACCTGTGTGACCGGTTCAATATCGCCAACTCCATCAACTACCTTACTATGTCAACGACTATGCTGCGCTGATTTAGTCCGTTGACCAATCTCTGCATTTGTTGAAGAACAAATGGAATCAGCAACTTGGCTGAGCTTAATAATATTGATGATATAAACTAGGAATGAATTTGTGCATCGACATGATTTATTTAAAAAAAATAACAAAAGATGGAAATAAATATGTCTAGATTTTTATAAAAGCAAATAAGTTTTTAATTCTCCTTAATCTGACGGCTAAAATAAGGAAATACAAAATGCTGATTAATTGAGAAGAGGTATCCAATTAATTGATATCATGCCTCAGGATATTTTACCATTATTATTCCACCTAATTAAGTCAATGATTTATCGCTCTTATTAACTGTTTGTTAGTTTCCCATTATTTTTCCAAAGATAATGGGAAATGGCTTGGCACGTGACCGGTCGCCGGCGACTCGGCCCGCGTAGGATGACCATTTCTGCTTTGTGGTTTCCCTTCTCGTCGTCTTAAAACCCCCGCAGTTCTCCAACCATTCTCTCTATCTCTCTTTCTCTCTCTCTCTCTCTAACGCTCGAAGTGAGCAAACCAGGGGAAAGGAAGCCAATGGATCGGAATCAGGAGCCAGATGCTAAAGATCATGATCCTCCGGCGGAGGCGGAGCCGGTGGAGGTCGCAGGCGAAGAGGGGATTGGCGGAGAGAAGAATGAGTACCTGAAGGAGGTGCAGGTCGTCTGTCCGCCCTCCCATCTTCCGCTTCCAGAGGCCCCGGTTGGGCTTACCAAGGCGCGGTCTGTCGGGCCGGACGAGGAGCGCCACCCCATCGACCGATCCGTCTCCCTCAACTCCACTGTCCGAGCCGTCGACGTTGCTGCGCTCGCTAAGTTCATCCGCGACAGGAGCAGCGTCTTCTCCGCCGCCATCGCGAAGCGGGTCTCCTCCTTGAAGGAGTCGCCGAATGTCGACGGCGAGTGTGGCCCTACTGCACCCGTCACCGAGTTTCACCTCTCCGGCCTCAAAGTCGTAGTGCGGGTCAAAGGAGAGGACGAGCGGGCGAACGCGGAAGGTGAAAGAAAAGGCTGTGAGATCAAGGGCCGGGTCAGCTTCTTCTCCCGCTCGGGCTGCCGCGACTGTGGTGCCGTCCGGTCGTTCTTCCGCGAACGGGGCATCCCTTACGTGGAGATCAACTTGGACGTGTTCCCGGAACGGGATCGGGAGCTCGTGGAGCGGACGGGGAGCGCCGCCGTGCCGGCGATCTTCTTCAACGAGACGCTGCTCGGAGGAATAGTGGCGCTCAACTCGATGCGCAACAGCGGGGAGTTCGATCGGCGTCTGCAGCAGATGGCCGGGGGACGGTGCCCGGAGACGGCGCCACGGGTTCCTGTTTACGGATTCGACGACGAGGAGCTGGAGAGGGAGCGTCCTGACCCGATGGTTGCGGTGGCGCGAATTCTTCGGCAGCGCCTCCCGATCCAGGACCGGATCACCAGGATGAAGATCGTCAAGAACTGTTTCACCGGCGCCGACATGGTCGAAGCCCTCATCGGCCACCTTGACTGCGGCCGTAAGAAGGTAAACCTCCCTTCCTTTCCCATCCCTCCATTCCTCTTCAATCCAATCTCATCCGTTCGATTAAAAAATCACGGATAGGATGACGATCCGATTCCGGAAACGGCCGAGAGGGAGAGGCACGTGCGAGAGGGCTGCCTCGGGCAGTCCGTTAGCCGGCGGGGCCCAGCGTCCGGGTATTTGGAAGTATGTCAGTGGATAGGGGAGTTCAGTTGGCACTCAACGCACCGGCTTGGTGTTTGCGAGGTCCCTACACGGAGTGAATGTTTGCCTTTTTAGTTGTAGAATCCGTGATGCCCACTGCTACTAGATGTTATTTATGATGTCAGGGACCCTGCCCATAGGATGCCCAGAACATCAAATTAGCCCTTTTTTTTATTGAATTTCTCAAATCACATTAAAAATTGAGACCACCGGACACTTCTACAGAAATCCCAAAAAACCTACTCGTAGATGTTTGGCAAAGTTAAATAAAAAGAGGAAATAAGGTCAATTAAGTCAGCTAGATGATATTTAGGTGAAATGGGAGAGAGTATTTTGGCATTTTTACTTTAGAGAGGTACGCCTGTTGCACATTTATGAAACTACTTGTTCCCAATGATCAATTCACAACTTTTAGAGTTTCTATTTGATAGTTTTTTTCCATTTAAAGGAGAAGAGTAAGATGATTTAAATTATGTTGTATGTTACTTCATACCCTTTATTTAAAGAAAAATTAAAAAGGAAAAAAAATCTTTCTTTTGCTAGAGTTTTTTTTCATGCATCTGACTTTAGGATCTTGTTTTTAAGAGCTTTTGTAAGTTACCTTTGTTTTTTAGGAACATAAAAATATAAATATCTTCAGTAACAACAGGTCCTTATTCAAATGTGAATACTTTTTGTTCCATTTCATTTGCTTATTTCATAAGCAATAGGGTTGACTATTCTTATGCGCATATAATTTCTGGCTAGTACCATAATCCATTACTTCCTGACGTCTATATTAAAATCCACTTCATTACACCAGCCATTGAATTGGTCTATAATTTGACTTCGACAGGCGGTTGAGATTGGTAAAGAACTTGCCAGGAAGCACTTCATACATCATGTATTCCGGTAAGCCTTACAATGAATGCAATTTTGTCAACTACTAGGTATTTATGTTGATTCAAAGTACTCCTAGAGATTTATGTTGCACATGAAAGGATGTTATTTTTGATTGGTTGCATGACAATTAATTTCTACAGGGAGAATGACTTCGAGGATGGGAATAATCATTTCTACCGTTTCCTTGAGCATGAACCAGCAATTCCTAGATGTTTCAACTTCCGGGGATCAACAAATGATAATGAACCCAAGCCACTTCAAACTGTTGGCCAGAAGCTTACTAAGCTAATGCAAGCAATACTTGAAGCCTATGCATCCGATGATAGGTGCCATTTGGACTATGGTCGTATAGGTGCCAGTGAGGAGTTTCGAAGGTTTGTTGGTTCTTGGTCTTTCTGTTACACGATAATCACATTCGCAATGTGCTTTCATTGTTGCATTGTTAGATACTTTAGCCAAACTCCCGCTGAATCTGCATGATCAGAAATGAATCATTATGCTGCAGTCTCATGTGAAAATCATCATTGCCCAAGTAGACCAAGGGGTTATCGCTCACAAAAGCAATAGGCGACTACTACTCCGAATTCATATTTTATTGTGCCTTTTCCTTAATTACCTTTTGAAAAATTACAAGTCTCTTAGGCCTATTCCCTCATTGTCACATTCAGTTTCCCTTATTATCTTATGCCTTTCATCATTTGCATATTCAGAATATGATCAATATGTTGCAGTTTCATGCAGAAATCTTCAATCAATTGGTTTGATAGACCAAATTGTTATAACTTAGGAAAGCAGTTGGGGACTATTATAGCATTTTTCATATTTTTTATGCCTTTTCCTTTAATTTCGTTCAATTGGGTGCTGAGAATATGATTAGTAGGCTGCAATCTCATGTTGAACTCTATAATCAACTGGTTGAACACACCAAGTTGTTGTCATTTAGAAAAGCATTAGATATCTACTATTTCATATTCATATTAGGCTTAAAGATTACAAAACTAGTCACTACTGGTATGTGTTTGCAATTGCTCACTGAAAGAAGACTACATGTTACCTTGTGATCTTGTTACACCTGATCTCACTTGAATATTTGACTCCAATTTAATACGTTTTATTTTGAAAGTGATATACAATACTATAAATGTTGATTGGCAAAAATCATTCTCTCACTTGACAGTTATTAATTATTATCTTCTTGTCTCTGAAGTTGAGTTGATCTTTTTATCTTATCTATATTTTAGTTTTGTCAGACTATGTGATTGACTACTCCAATTTTTGGCATATGATTGATTTTAAATTTACAGGTTATCTGGTTATAAAAGGCATAATCTACTAAACTATTTATGCTGAATTGTAATGCATTTTTATTGAATTTTCCTTTTACTGGTACGTTGTGCAGATATGTTAATCTAGTCCAAGATCTGCAACGGATTGATATTTTCAACCTTTCAGCCGATGAGAAGATGACTTTCTTCTTGAACTTGTATAATGCAATGGTCATCCATGCAATCATCAGGATTGGCCAACCAGGGATGATTGACAGGAGGGCCTTCTATACTGACTTCCAGTATATAATCGGAGGCTATCCTTATTCTCTTTCCTCTATTAAGAATGGTATCCTCCGTTCAAACAGAAGGCAGCCTTACTCGTTAGTCAAGCCATTCAGTGCCGGTGACAAGCGGCTAGAGGTATTTGAATAGCTTCCTACTCATATTAGTTATTTTTTGATGAGGAAGCCTGCTAAAATATCATCAATTCTTTCAGTTGGCTCCCGATAAGGTGAATCCTTTGATCCATTTTGGCTTATGCAATGGAACCCATTCAAGTCCAAGCGTAAGGTTCTTCTCTGCCCAAGGGGTTGAAGTTGAACTTCGAAATGCTGCAAGGGAGTTCTTTGTTCATGGTGGTGTGGAGGTGGATCTTGAGAAGAGAGTTGTCCATCTTAGCAGGATCTTCAAATGGTAAGTTTGCATGATAGTTTCAGTTACTTACCAATCACAAACTAGTCAGATCCCTGCATGTATTATTAGGCTATCATTGGCATAGCTCATAAAATCACTATAATTATTTCACCAAAAAATACTCTAATTACTTGGAATTGATTAATGGCGATCGAACCATCAAAGACTTCAAGGTGATCCAAGTATTGGTGACTCACAATCCTGACAACAATCAAAATGATTTTAGTTTTATTCTCACTTACTCTATGAATAGAAGATTTGGTTGTTAAGATAGAATTTCCTCTCCCATGCTTACTTTCCAGGCTCCATGTTAAAAGTAACCTTTGTTAGATTCTTATCACTTACAGGGTTCTTAGTTGCCTAAGCGTCAATGATGTATTTTACAGAAATAGACCTAATTAGGGAAACATAAAATTTCTGAATCCACACATCGTCCTATCAACCACAGATTGTATGTTCCTGAATTCAGTCTGTGAAAATTTTGCCATAATGATTACACACGCTCCCTCTCAGTTCATTTGCTATCATGCACTACTTTCCGACTTTTGGGTGACTTCATTGACTTGCTCAAGGTTCATGATACAGGTATAGCGCAGACTTCGGACAAGAAAAGGATATCCTCGAGTGGATATTGAGCTACCTTGATGCAAGCAAAGCTGGCCTTTTGACTCATCTTCTGAACGATGGAGGTCCCATTAAAATATCCTACCAAAATTTTGATTGGTCCTTAAACTGTTGATGGCTCCTGATCGTGCATGGCCAATTCCCCACCACCTCGATGTTTAAGAAGAAGATGCTGATAGTGATATATCACTCGAAGTCTCACCTAGACATGATTGGTTGCTTCTAGTGTATATATAAATAAAATAGGTACATGATTCATGTTTCACCATAAAGAGTTTGGCCAGTATAATTTCTTAGTATTTATAATTTAACATTGTAGGATCATGCAGTCCACTTGCTTCATGCCTCTCAAGAAAGTTGCTGTAGAGCATGTAAGAACAGTATGATCTTTTATACTAATGTAGCTACATATCTATTGTTTACTAGATTTTTATATCTACATTGTATGTTGCCTCAGTTTGTGGAATAAAATGTGATTTTTGTGGTTCCACAAATGGAGAAGTGCTTCTTTATGTATGTGTGCTTGGTTATTTTTGTTCGATATTGCTACCTCGATTGGAACTAGTCCATGTGTTGCGCATCTAGGCAAAGTGAAATTACCCTGTCAAAATAGAGCAATTTAAATTTTATAATTGGAGCATGAAAGAATTACCCTGTCAAAATAGTGGGGTATGTGGTGCTAAATCCTTTGTCATTTAATTTGTATGATAGAACCCAGTTCCTTTGGCTGTTAATGCCGGGCTATGATACAAACAATTGTAGGATTAAACTGAAATGATCAAACTTTAATTGTGTAGTAGAAATAATAATACAACCATAAGAGTAAAAATCAATGCTAACACTGACTTTATGTTGTTTGAAACTCTTTATTTCATGACTTAGGATTTGTAAGGTTGCTCAACTCTTGAATTTCACTATGACTTTAAGGTAAGCTTAAACAATAAAAATAAGAATACAAATTAAGGTAAAAGAGCTTTAGGGTGCATGGGTTGAACTTTTAGCCGTCTATTTTCCTCTGAATTCAATGAAGGATTCAATATCTGATCCGAATGAATGAAGGAGGATATGAAGAGATTTTTTAGATCTGATTAAATAATTAGATAATTGAATATGAAAATTTTTAAATTTGAGTATGGAAACAGGTAAAATTTGACACATACTTAATTAAATAATATATAAGTAGTATTGATTTTTAAAATCAATAATACAATAGTGTTAGATTTTAAAAATCAATATCTTTTTAATACTGATTTTCAAATATCAACATCAGTAGTGTTGGATTTTGAAATCAACACCAATTGTCATGCTGGATCTTGATGTGCTTCCGCAAGTGCACGGAATATCGCCAAGTAATAAAAAGATCGAATCCACAGGGACCGTGGAACTACTTACTAAATCTAGCACAAAAAGGTGGAGAGAATATAGATCATGAGTTGTGTGGGGGAGATGGGAGTGTTTTAAAGTGCTTTATCCTAAAAGTCGGAGAAAGGGATCGACTGTGACACTTATGGGTGAAGCGATCCTAGGATTTCGGACTCCTCAGAGAATGGATTAATCGACTTGGATCCTCTACCTTTCCTCAATAACTGTTCAATTGTAGGAATGTCAACCAAATTATCCAATTCAACCTCGTCAGGTATCCTCGAATTAACTCATTGGTGTTCTTACGTCACTCGTTATTGGTTTGAAACGGTTCTAGAAGCCCGGTTCAAGGTCTGCCCGTGTCACTCAGGCGCCCCGGAAATACTAAAAGAACCTTATCCACTGTCACTAGATACCCTTTTACGGATCTCTCCCCAATAACGAATGACCGCTAACTATTCCTCATAAGAATTCAACTATGTATTAGGAAATCCTTCGGAATCTCGCCCGGTTCAAGGTCTGCCCCTTTTACAGAGCGCCCCGGTATACGGCCTAATGATTCCCCAATTCATAGTAAATCCCTACCCTCATGGATTCACACACACACAATTTATCATCAAGTACAAGCATAAATCCACAAAGCAATTCACAGTATTTCATAGAAAACGGTAGATTAATCAAATCCAAGTACAATCATCCATTACATCTGATTTATCCTACATCCTAGAATCTAGGGAAATCTACTCCATATCGAGGAGAATACAATCCAAAGGAAAGAGAGAATACATCTTGTTCCCAAAGATAAACAAGAAATGCAGGAAACTAGACTTATCTTCTTCCTCGGAGTGAAATCTCTGCGTAGATGAGATGGAAATGGTCTGGAGCAGTCGGATCGGTGATGGATCGTCGAATCTCCTCCGAAATAGGCGTCGGCGGCTCTAGAACAACTCCGGTGGCTCTCCAAGGTCTCCCCCCTTTCCTAGGTCTCCAAAGAGGCCTATTTATAGTGCAGGGTTCGGTAGCAGCTCGCCTCCGTGCACACGGCCGTGCCTGGGAGGCACGGCCTTGTGTTGGCTTCGGGCACAAGGTAAGGCACGGCCGTGCCTTGGGGGCACGGCCTGAAGCTGTGAGCTCTCGGATCAGAGGCACGGCCGTGCCTCTTAGGCACGGCCCAGAATGGTCCTTCTTCTGTTTGATGGCACGGCCGTGCCTGGGAGGCACGGCCACGCACTGGCTGGAGCTGAGTTGCTGGACACGGCCGTGCTTATTAGGCACGGCCAGCTGCTTGGGCGCTTCTGTTCTTGCACACGGCCGTGCCTGTGAGGCACGGCCTTCAGCTGAGGCTGGCTCCAAGGTGAAGACACGGCCGTGCTTTGGAGGCACGGCCATGAACTGGCTTGGTTCTGTTTTGAAGCACGGGTGTGCTTTTGACACACGGCCTCTGGCTGATGCTGAGGGGTTTTTGGCACACGCCCGTGCCCATTGACACACGGCCAAGAGTTGAATAGACATGGCCGTGCCTATGAGGCACGGCCCTGTCTTGCCTGATCTTCAATAATTCTTCGTTGCGCCGTTTTCGCTCCATTTTCCACCCTGAAACATGTAAAAACACGAGCAGATCTCCGAACTAGGAAATGTAAAATATATGCCTAAATGCATGAATATGGGATGCAATATACATAAGAATAAAGCAATGAGCTCAGAAAGATGTGCAAATAAAGCATGAAAACAGGTATACATCCTACGCACATCACTCTTCTTGTTGAACATCCAATTGTGAAGTTTCTGATTAATCTTGATTTATTAGACTTTTCATCTATTAAGTATTTAATCCTCTTGATTTACTAACTTCTTAGTTGTCAAGTACTTAGTAAATCTTGATCTATATGGTCTTTTTTTTCCAACTGTATTTGTAATAACTTATTAATTATTTTATTCTTGCACACTTGACAAATTTTATTAATAAATACAATATTAATCTAATTTTAATCCTTTCCGCAAACATCAAAATTACCTAATTATACTAGACTATTTAGGGCTGCCTCAATATTATTTGATCAATTATTTTGCACTCGCATACTTTTCAAACTTTATTAATAAATACAATATTGACCTAGCTTAAATCCTTTTTACAAATATCTAACCTCGACCCCTAAGAAAGAATATTAAATTATACTTTATCACATAACAAGTATGAGAGAGTAATAGAAAACAATTGTTATTTATATGTTAATTTTATTTTGGTCCTTGACTAAATTTTATTGGAGCACCAAAAAATCTTATATAATTTTTAAAAATTATGTTAAGAGCCTTACTAAATACTATATATGTTAGAAGGTTTAACTAACCATAAAAATGTATTTTATTTTGAATATTTTATTTCATTTAATTAATTTTTATTTTTGAATCATTTTATTTTCAGGTGGGATGGGATATTAAATGAAAAAGAGTACTTGCTTTAGAAATTTTTTTGGGATAATTGCTCAAAACTAATTATCTTATTATCGTTTATACAGTGATACTACCTAAGTACAAATTAATAATTTATAGTTATGTTTTAAATTCAAAAAATATCTTCACAGGCTAAAAAGGATTTAGTTAAAATATTATCGACATGTTTATAGATGAGTGTACAGGATTAATATATATATATATAAAATTTTGTATGATCATTTATATATATATAAATGGCGAGCAAATTGTTGTTTGTTTGTGCTCTAATTATTTTTAAACAAGTGCAAACTATTGTTGAGACACTTTGCCGCCTCTTGCTCACGTGCGCATGCCACGTGTCGTGTCTCCCCTCCTCAAGTCGTCGTTGTTCCTTCCGTCGCCAACACGTGCCGCCTTGCTTTTCTCCTTAACCGTGACTTCCTTGTTCACCCGTAAAATCGTAAACCCGTAAAATCGTTAGGCGAAGGACATGGGCCCTGCTTTAGACTCAACGTTACCTCCAATAAGATGCAGGGTAACTTGCAGTGCGGCGGACTTCCAGTCCGCCGGTTGCTTCCAGCCGGCTAAATCCAATTTGATTCTATGATTGGCGTCGTGGTTTTCCATCTGCTGGCTTCTCGCTTCTTTCTTATTTGGATCCGATCGACTCCGCGTGCTACTTGCTCCAAGCTGCGGCGCTGGTAGATGGATTCCCGGCCATTGATTCTTGGAGTGCCGGATTCGCCAGGAGAGGGCGAAGCTGCGACTTCGGTGGCCTCTTCCGTTCTCGAAGTTGCCGCAATCGCGCTCAATAGAGCCTCCAGCTGGTGGAATGGTGCGGAAAACCCCGTCCTGTTGCAGGATTGGATCTTCCGTACCCTTGCAGTCCTCTATGGCATCGTTGCCGCCGTTGCCCTTGTAATTTTCCAACCTTCATCCATCTCGCTTTCACGAAGTTACGCGGTGGTCGATTATTTTATTTTTCCTTTTTTTTTAGAGTAAAACTAGGTTATTAGTTGATGGCTCAATTATCAAAGAATATTTTTTGCTTTTTAGTTTTTAGGGTGGGGAAGTGGTATTTCCTATGGTTTATTGTATTATCGAGGGGATGCTTGTTGGTGCAAAAAATTGGACTGAAAGATCAATTTTTGCAGATTCAACTGATCAGAATAGAATGTAGAGTTCCGGATTATGGCTGGACGACGCAAAAGGTCTTCCATTTCTTGAACTTCTTGGTAAATGGTGGTATGTAAATTTCCCTTTGATTGTTTCCTGCGAATCTGGTGGTATTACTGGAGCACATACCAATAGTCTCTCCCTTACGGTGGTACGGTTTGTTTTATTGCTTGATTGCAGTGAGGTCGGTTGTCTTTGTCTTGAGGAGAGACGTCCAACATATAAGGCCAGAGGTATTTACTAGACTTGTCCTTTCCCCCTTTCCTCTGGATTCTAGTATAGCATCGCGTAGCAAATTGTCACTCTTGCTGTCTGTCAGGTCTTTCAACATGTTGTTCTTGATTTGCCCAGCCTGGTTTTTTTCAC
The DNA here is from genome assembly GCF_044706935.1 of Curcuma longa. Classification (NCBI taxonomy): domain Eukaryota; kingdom Viridiplantae; phylum Streptophyta; class Magnoliopsida; order Zingiberales; family Zingiberaceae; genus Curcuma; species Curcuma longa. The sequence continues at coordinate 14,561,659 of NC_133868.1, forward strand.
TACTTATGCACTTCTGGTGCTGTTCTGGGCTGAGATATATTATCAGGTTTATTTTGATGAAGTTTCCTCAGTTCCCATATCGTCCAATCAGTTCGATGCTCAATTGCTCGTTATTTTTGTATCTTTGCATTGAAATGTCACCAGGCACGTGCAGTTTCGACTGATAGACTAAGGCTAACTTTCTACACAATTAATGCAGCGCTTTACACCATACAGGTATTTGATTACTTATAGATCTGGATGATAGATTCCTTGAATTTGCATCTTTTGTTCTTGAGATGAGTAGTTTATTTTTAACAGAGAAATACCAACAGAAGTTGGAAAGCGTAAGGAAGTTAGCCAAAGTTTTGCATGTGGATATATATTTGGAATTTATACCAATGTTTTTGGCTGTATTTTCTATACACATTGCTTCAGCACTACATATTTACTGTATATAAAGCTGAAAAAAAAAATCTCTTTCTTCTCCATAGTTATATCCATCACGCTATTACTAGCTATTCATTCTACTCAAACCTTCTAAAAGGTAGCATACGATTACCAAATTTCTTTGATGTTGGTTAACTCCAAGTCTTATTTGACTCATTAACTATCCACTAGAAGTATCTCAAAACATAGAAAACTAGTGAACTTAAGTTAATTTTGTAAATGGATGTTGTGAAATTATTAAGAAAATGCCTGCCATTTTGGTTTCCTTTAGAAATTATCTTCAATAGTATGATATACCAAATGTGTGAGATGGAAGTTAATTTGGCAAATGAACATTTTGAAATTGCAACCATAAAAGTGTTAGATCGAGAGATGCTAGAGGGAGGGAGGGATGAATAGCCTTCGCTCCAAATCAGTTTCGTCTCTGCAAAGAGTTAATGCAGTGAAAAACACAATTTAAAGAAAAAATAAACAAACAAACCGACACAAATGATTTTACATGGTTCGGTGGCCTTTGACTCCTACTCCATGACCTATGATTTGGGTGAATCACCTCTTAATGTTCCACTAATTTTTTTTTTCTTGGCAAGATTCCGACGGTGGAGAAACCTCATACACTTCTAGAAATTAAGTACAAGGAAGAAGAAAGAAAACAAAATACTTGGAGAATTAATGAACTTTAGATCACAAATGAGAGCAATTTTAATAACTATTCCAAAGCCTCTTACTCCTTATTTATAGCCTTAAGCCCTTAACTTCAGTTTTCATTGGTTTTTCTTTTCCAGATCATAATCAGTTAATTGAAGCCTTTCATCAATCTATTGTCAGCTGATAATTTGACTTTGTAGCTCATTAGTCAAGTCTTTAAACAATAGCTAGTAAGAATTTGGCTATTGCAGGCCATTATTGTTGGAATCAATGACTTTTCTGGTACAAATCAGTCGATTGCTTTGGTCATCTAGTACTCAGGTGGCCTTATTGGTGATTAGAGAGTAATCCACTAAGGAATCAAATTGATGCCTAGTCAATTAATTACAAATAGAATACCTTGTGTCGTACTTTGAAATTTAGGGTTTGGTGAATCAATTGCTGTAAAGTATCAGTCAACTACCTAGTAGACTATTATGTGAACAGAAAGTTACTATTAATTTTTTGTTGGGCTTTGAGTTGACTAACTAGTCGACTCATGTACCAATCGACAGGAGTCTTTCAGTCGATTGTTCTCCTAACTTTGACTATTTCTAAGGTCAAGTCCACTCCTAAGTCTAGTACCACCTGTACCCCAAATTACAAGTGCACTCATCTCTCCTCATAAGGAGCTTACCTTTGTGCAAAGAGGTTCTCCATGTTAGGATCGGCCTGGTGCATTGCGCGTGTTTACACGTTTCACAAAAGTGCATAGCGAAAAGAAAAATAATAATTAAAGCTAATTATTATAATACTTGCAACACACGCATACAGGATATAACAGGTACATGACATAACTGGAAATTAAAATTTTTAAAAGAATAACAATTTATTCTAGGTATATCTGACAGATGTCGTGGAATGAGATTGGTATCAATCGAGCGGCTCTATCAAAGCTCCGTCTCTATTTGTGATCCACGCCAAGCTCTCGTCTGGATGACTTCCCAAGCCACGAGTCACGTCATCGTCTTCGGTACTAGCCGACGATCGACAACGGTCGATTTGAGAGAAAACCCTAATATCATAACAATACTTGTTGCGAGAAGTTTTCGAGATTTTCTGACTATTGCTGATAATCGTATTCCCAGCGTAGATTCCAGTGGTCAATCTTTGACCTTCGGAATAGGGCAAATAGTCGGAACTCTTTCCGATGAAGATGGAACAAAATCCAATTGCTTTACAAGCTCCTGGCGGCAAACCCCGACAGCGGCTTTAGCAGCGACTCCGACGCTCCGGAAATAACTCCGGCGCTTCGGCAGCAACTCGGGCAGCAGGATGACACTTCACAAGAGCTTCGATTGGGGTTTTCTTCTCCTCTGATTGTTGTCCACAGGGAGAGACAGGTTGTTGACGTCCAACGTCGGCTGGACCTTTGGAGAAGCTGATCAGGAAGGAGAACAGAAAGGGGCGGCGCATGATTCCTCTCCTCCAATGGTCGACGACGACGAATGCAGCGAGAAGAAGAATAAAGGCGGCGATTTTCCTATTTCTCCTTCACGCGGCCAGAAAAACCCAAAAAGGCGGCACTAGCAGCGAAGCAACCGACCTGGAGAAGGGCAGCCAGTGCTTGAGTAATCACGATTAGAGAAGTCACGGTGCTCCCCGATTGACCACTGTTGCTCAGGTTGCCGGAGACAGAACACGATTGAGACGGCGCGGAGGCAGAATCACGATCGGGACGGTGCGGAGGCAGAATCGCGTTCGGAACAGTGCGGAGGCAGAATCGTGATGGGGAGAGCGGCGTGCATCTTAGTTTCTCTCTCCTCTTGGCCGGCGACGAGCTTGTAGGTCGGCGGTGCTCACAGAGAGTCGCGATTTAATGTTTCTGGGTTCACACAATCGACTACAATCCGAGATAAGAAGAAAAACCCATAATCACCTTTTCTCATCATTGTAGTGTATAAGTAGAGATGGATTAAAATGAATGGTTGTGATTAAACTTGATTTTGATCTCAACCATTCATTCTTCCTTTAATGTTATATCCCATATAACATTTCTTATCGGGTTTGGATCTAATCCAAAACCCCATCTTTAACTTGGTACACAAAACCCATATGTCGATCAAGTTAAGTTTGGTTCAAAACCAAACTAAATTAGTTTAATTTGGTTTAAAACCAAATCGTTTGGTTCAACAACTAAAACACATCTAATCAGAACCAAATCAATTTGGTTCATTTCGTCTTCATAAGACGTAGCCCATCATCGCTTCCGATCTGGCAAAATCTCTTCCATCAAAATCAAATCATTTAGTTCATTTCGTCTTTATAAGACGAAGTCATCATCTTTGCCCTTGGTTTGGTCCAACCAGACTATTTCTCTCGATCTGAGAATCCAATTCTCGAACTCGTTTTAAGTCTTTTAGATAAACTTATAGTGCGAGTGACCCAATAGGTTTTCGGCTATGTTGGCCGTCCGTAATTAACCATTAATTACGGAACGATCATGAGTAACACCTAGTAGTATATCACGACTCCCAATTGATCGGAGAATCAACGATTGATTTCAAAATCATTTCTAAACCCTTCAGTAGCTATAATAAAATGTGTCTCGTTCTTTTCATTATCTTATATCCGCTTAATTTAGGACATCGTCTATATGTGTTAGTCCCTATTAGGCTGACTACAACACACCCTTCAGACACTTCGACTTATACTCAATTATTTTGGGTCCACACCTCCTTAGAGATGTTTGCTTAAGATGTCAAAGTATAAGTCTCTATGATCAAGGTGACTTGAATACCGCAAGTCAAAGGAAACTCGCACTTAAGCTACACTGAGATCTTCATTGACATATGTATAGAACTATATGAAGTCTCATGGCAGGTTATTTCAATGAACTAGTTACCTTTAACTAGCATCTACGTTTAACCCTCAACATTCAATATTTTCAACCAGTGAGAACAGCTGCATGGTAAACCAAGGAGTTCAAAACGTGCTAATTTCAACAGAATCGATAACGTCCGTGCTCATCAATTCATTGACTAGGGATAATTTTAATATATTCATAATTGCACATGTAGAGATGTTCATTAGTTATGATACAATCATAAATTCTCTCATGCTATGAATCGTATTGCAGATATTCAATAAATGAGTTTAAGATCCAATCAAACGCATAAAGAATGTGCACTCAAATAGTGAATTGCTATTTATCCAATAAATAGTATAACCATAAGGCGATTGCTTTAAGACACCTCTCAAATATAATACTCCATGCCTCTAAAACTTTGTTAAAGAGAGGTAATCCTTGTCACAACAGATTCCCGTCACAAATTTGTGACGGAAATCTGTGGACCGTTTGATTTTAAAATAGAAGATTAAATCCAGGTCATCGCAATCATCCATTCAATTTACGGCCTGGATTTAATCTTAACTTTAAAATCGAACGGTCTAGATTCCCGTCACAAAATTTGTGACGAAAATTTATTGTGACAAGTAGCTTATTTTATATCTTAATGTTTGGTGCCTAATTCAATATCTCTATCAGCTTAAAAAGGAGACAGGATCAGGTCCACTCGTATGGCAAGATAAAATAAAACACAAGATCATGAGACAGAAAATGTAGGCTAAAGTCGATGGATATGCAGATTACTGTACAAACTTGAGACATTTGGTGGTTTGGATCATTAGAGTAGGGAAACGGTGGTTAAAGAACCTACCTAGAGAAGGATTATATTTCTTCATGCAAGCAACAAAAAAGGATGTTCTTCAACAATAATCAATAGGTAGACTGGGAACAATTATTTAAAAAGCAATAACATTCTCCCCGTCTACCCACTTAATCAGAGTATCATAGTTTGTAATTTGCCGTTTGCTGTCATGCCCTATCTGGTTCCCAGATACTTGAAAAAGAATGGTTGACTAAGAGTTAATCTGAACGATATGTGATTTTACAGGGAAGATATGCTAAGAAATCTCTTTAATATCAGTTCAACAATGAAGAGTGTAAATACAGTTCATGTCCCGGTGGTATCAAGAAAAATTAGCACGTCAAGATCTCTGAGCAACTTTAAAGAAAAACTGAGCCAAAGTAATATCAAGTCTGTGCCTGCAAAATTGGAGACCAAAAAATACATACAGTTAGTTAATGGCTAAGTGGGTAATCAGAAAAGATTGGCATGAATTTAATCTTATTTAAGAAGTCAAAGAAATATAGTATATCACAATTTCTTATTGTCATTTTAAGTTCTTCAATTCTTCATTTATATATAATATATATCTATGTGTCATTGTCTTCGATTATCATTGTTTGGAATCAGATAACATTTTTATGTATGAATTTCATATCTCAATTTAATTATCATTTATCATCAATGTTATATCTTGAAATAATTAAAAAGGTCTTAGTTATAAATTTTAAAATTTATTGGATCTTTATGCAAAAATGCAAATACAAAGTCTTTAAAAGCTCTCTAACAATAAAACCCTAATGCACACTCAAACTCCTCACGCCGTCGCCGCCGTCCTTGTTGCATGTTGTCATCATCGTTGTCGCCACACGTCGTTGTCGTCACACGTCGTCGCAGTCGTTCGTACGTCATCACAACACTGCCAAATTTAATTGAGGTAGAGTTCTTGCTTGAATTCTTTTGGATCATCTCCGTGCATGATTAACTATTTTTTTATTCTTATTCTTCCTTCCCAGTAAAGTCGACTCTATCGGCAACCTTTAATATGTTGTTCATTCCAAGAGTTTGTTGTCCTATCTTTCTTAATGAATTGGAGTATCCATAGCTGCTTTCTCTAGTTAGTTAATTTCCTTTATTGGCTGCTTGTGTTGCTTTCTAACTAATGTATATAATAGGTAGGTGCCTTGGAGAGCACTTTGATCTTGGCACCATTCACCCCATGGGTAGAGTGAATGGCTTCATAGAAGCGCACTGCTTACATTACAAACTTTTGCCCCTTTTTTCATATTTTTCTTTTATATTAAGCAAATTGGAATTAGTGTATTTAGAATTAACTCATTCGTTTTCATTCCAGAATCAAATATATTCATTATTCATTTCTTTCCACCAGCAAGCATATCCTCTTGCAAAAATCTATCTCCACATAGATAGGATAGTTTTTTTTCTGCAGGACAAGTTTGATATATTGAACTGCTTTCTCAACATGATATAACAAAGTAGAACATTTACCATATAAATCTATGCTTTACGAGTTTGATGTTGATTAAGTTTTAAAGTTTAAGCTGGGATAGAAAGCTGATTTAAATTCTTTATTGCAATTGTTAAATTTTATTGCAAGACCTTTAGGTTAATAATAACAAGTAAATAATGAGTTTATGTTATCTGTTAAAAATAATAAAGAGTATGTGTTTATTATTTTGCTTGATCTGCTCATGGGCTTGTCCCTTTTTATATCCGATTAGTTATTGTTTTAATGATAAATTTTAAAAACGGATATCCAAAATTATTATAAGAAAATAAAGAGTAGTTGAATCTCATAAATAAATTTATACAGTTCTTATAACCGAAACAAGAAATAAAATCACACAAGAAAGAGTGTGGTTAAATGCTCATAAGAAGTTATATAACTTCTCAACCAAAGTAATAACGGAGTGAAAATAACTGTCGTGCCATAGCACTTCAGTGCTATTAGTTATAAACGACATGAAATTAATTATATATAGAGAGAGTTTCTGCTCCATAGTGTATAAAGAGCTTTCGAGTTTTTTTGCGCATGCAGAAACTTCTACTAAATTGAGATAAATTTTTTTTCACTGGGTGGATTGCAAGTCATTCACCCTATTCTTATGTGAGGCATCTCACGGGATGGATTGCAGGTCGTCTATTCTATTTTCATGTGAGATATTTTCAAGTGGATTGTGGATCGTTCACATGAGCTATGTCTGTATAGATGCATACTTATGATGCAATTTTGTTACGGGTGGATTGCAGGTCGTTCACTTTGTTATACGATGCATCTCTTTCAAGTGGATTGCAGGTCGCTCACTTTGATATTTTTCATTTATACATGATGTGTTCATATTAGGTGGAATATAGGTCATCGTTACTTATATAACACATCCTTGTTGAGGATGTTATATGTGGTTCACCCACTCAACAGGCTATGCTGAGTGATAGATAAAATAAAATTATAATGGGTGTAATGTGGAAAAATGAGAAATTAAAGAGAACTGATGAATATAATTCAGAAGACAATAAAAGATGAATGTTAAGGAATAATTGTAAATATGTGATGTGTTTGTATGAGGTGGAAGGCAGGTTGTTCATCTTTTACTAAACGACATATTCTAGATGAGTAGATTGTATGTCGTTTACCCATTCAAGAAATCATTTTAAGTGATCGAATAAAATAAGGCAATAATGGGAACGGATGAAAAAAAAAGGAAAGAAAAGATGAATGACATGGAAATTATAAAAGATACATAATTGTTGATCTTTTTATTAATATTTTCATGCACGTCTTTCGTATCTCCATTGTGCACTTTGTGCTCACTCTCCTTTTTCTTTGACTCCAGGTTAATTGTTGAGATATATACATAACACTAAGAGAGTTATTCCAGAGGTATTATATAGTAGGTTATTTAGTTTTACTATGTATTTTGCTCTGACATTGTTACAGTTCACGAGCGGCGAGCGAAGCTAGCGTTGCGGCAAACCTAGTTCGTGCGGGGCGTGACAATCAATTATGATAACTTCTCAATCCTGGTTCACTTATAATCTTAACAGGTGTCATGGTGCTTTATATATAATCATCGCCAATATGGACAATCTTGTCCGCACACAGGATGGACAAACCCTATGAGATTACTGGTTGAATCCCACATATAAATCCCTGATTACATTAACTCAATTACTGCTTAAAAAATACCTTTCTTGTAAATTTCACATTGTTTTTTTTTTTAAATTTCACATTGTTGCTTTCACAGCAGGAAGACAGGTCTTGTCAATCATTAGATAGTAGTTACTTGAAATGATGCAAAAAAATTTTGATCTTCTCTTTAATTTTGGAAGGACTGGAGGAAAAAAAAAATGGTGTTCTATCAAGCATTTGGAATCCCGGTTATGTACAGAATATGTGATTTCCTTTGTCTGAAATTGAGTTTGTTGTCTGAACTTCTTATCCAATACATTCTTTTCCTTTAAATTAAGAAGTTTGTAAACAGGTGAGCTTACATCCACAATTCTGTCCAAACTCTTCAATTATTATCCTTTTCCAGTTTTTGTTGTTAGAGGACAATGCCTTACTGTTGATTTTCTTTCTCGTATGTAGTTTTTATTCCTGTTGGTTGCAAATTTTGGATAAACACTGGATAATTTTTATAAGCAAAAGCAGAGTTTTTTTTTTTCTTTTTTGCATCAAATTCAAAATTCTGAGTAGTTCAATTAACTCTAAATGTGGTTTTGCATTTGGTGTTTTTATTTAATCCTCCAGTCATTTGGAAAATTACTATAGTAGAACTGAGATATACTTCTTTAAGCTAACTTGAAGTTTTTACAGATAGCTTTCTGGCTGATTTTTTGGTGGAAGCCAATTCGACCTGTGATTATCTTATCGAAGCTGTTTCTTGCAGGTGGAGTTTAATATTGTTATAATAAATAAATTAATGCATCTTTTATTGAATAATTAACTATTCCAATTTGTATCGACAGGTGTCTCATTATTTGCAGCCCTTGGATTTCTTCTTTATGGAGGAAGGTAAAAGATTGTAATCATATTGTTATCTGACACATGATCCAGTCAATCTTTTAAAGTACATGACATCTGGAACCTTTCAATGTCAATTATGACACATCGGGATACAAGATATAGAGTACATAGTAAATAAAATCTGGTGAACCTCTAACCTAGTGTTTGCTTACATGTGCCTTGCATAGAGTTCAATGGAGATATTGATCCGTGTACTTGACCCTAAAAATTCAAGACAGACCAAAATGGCTTGCTGGATTGTTGATGTTGACAGGTGTCTCTTCTGATTGTTATCAGAAATTTATAGAGGATCCTCAATGTCTCACGGTTAATTGTATGCTTTGGAATTCTTTGCTGACGGTGACTAGAGATGAGCAGTATGAACTCACACTGCTGTTAATTTGTCTCCACGTTGAATGCCTATGTGAACTCTACAATCCAATTAACTTGGAAGTGACGATTGTAGCCAAAATGTTGGGCTTGATATAAAGTCCATAATGTTCACATATGATCTTATGCTTATGTGCGTTCATAATAAACTTAATAATGTGAGGTTAACAGTATTTAGTTGAGCATACAATAAAAATACATATAAAGGATTACTTTATGCATTTCTTCCATAACTCAAGTTAATTTGAAGACAATGTTAGATACAAGAATAGATTTATCAATTTATACTAGGTTTTTGGAAGGTGGTGGACTCTCAAATAGCTTTCAAGGAAGAGAAGAGACAGTCACTAGAGTATATGAATTGTACTGCAAAAATAATAACTTATTTTTCAACTTCACATTACAAGTTATTTATATTACCCAATAGAAACCTCTAGACCACACTCCATTAATTATATACATGTACGTATTCTATTTAGGTACATGAATAATAAGATTCATGTATCACTTGGTTGTTGTTGTTGTATCACTTGGTTCAGATTCATGTACATCAAGCGTCTAATATTGTTCATGTATTCAAATTTAACTTTTCAACTTCTAACACTCCCTCCTAAACTTGAATCTTCCTGACTTCAAACATGAATCTCAATTTTTGAAAATCATCAAATTTGAGTGGCTGTGCAAAAATATCAGCTACTTGATCTATAAACTTCATTTATTATAGCTGAACTTCTTTCCTTGCAATGCATTCTCAAATAAAATGATATCTTGTGTCAATATGCTTGCTATGTTCATGAACACCAGATTCTTTGCTAAACTTTAAGCTGATTGATTATCAATCATGATCTTTGTAGCATTTTCTTGCTCTAAATAAAGTTCCTTTAACAACTTCTCAACCATATAGCATGACAAGTGCAAGAAGTAGCTAGAATATTCTCATATTCACAACTGGAAAGTATCACAATAGCTTACCTTTTTGAATTCTACGAAATTGCATTATTTCTTAGAAAGAATACGAAACCAATTGTGCTTTTTTTATTGTCAAGGTCTCCTCCAAAATTGCTATCACAATAATCTGTCGACTTGTAGTAGCTTGAGGATGAATAAAAAAATATCATAATCAAGAGTATTGTTAATATAGCTAAGTATCCTCTTACCTGCTAACATGTGAAACTTTGCTCGATTCTCCACAAATCAACTCACAACTCCACTTGCAAATAAAATGTCGGGTCTTGTATAAGTCAAGTATCTGAAGCTTCCAATAAGATTCTTGAATGCATTTGGATCAATCTTCTCTTTTCTATACTTTAGATAGTTGTTCTCCAAATTGCATAGAGGTATTGACTAGTTTGTAATTGAGCATGTTGAATTTCTTGAGAACCTCTTTTGCTATCTTTCTTGTGAAATGAAAGTCCATCCTCCATTTTCTTTACTTGGATTCCCAAGAAATAAGTCATGAGTCTCATGTCACTCATCTTAAATTCATGACTCAGCCAGTTTGAATTCTTCAAACATTTTCTTATTATTTTTGTAAAAATGAGATCATCCACATAAATGTAAACAATAAATTCTGATCTTCTTCTTTCATATAGAGTGCGTACTCGTGCATGCATCTTAAAATATCATTTTCTTGTAAATACTTGTCAAGTCGGTTGTTCTAAGCTCTCGATACCTATGTATGCTCGTAAAGTGCCTTCTTTAGCTTCAATACTTTATCTTCATACCCCTTAATTATCCTATAGGTTGCTCAATGTAATATGGTTCATTAAGATAGCCATTAAGAAAGGCTAATTTAATTTCCAACTGATAAATCTTTCAATGATTTTGGACAACAAGAGATATCAACAAGTAAATTGTCTCTATTTGAGCGACCGAAGCAAATCAATGCTTTACTTCTGCTTGTAGCCTTTAGCAACAAGTCATGCTTTATACCTTTGTACTTCTCCATTGGCATTCATTTTTATCTTGTACACCCATTTGACTCCAATAGTTTTATGGTCTTTTGAAGGAGATACTAATTTCCAAGTATCACTCTTCATAATTTCCCGAATTGTTCATCCATGGCTCATCTCCATTTCTCATCCTCTTTTGCTTTTCAAAGTTTAAAGGTTTAACATCTGTAAGTAAACAAAACAAATTTGTTTCATCAATAACATGAGTCTCATTGTAGACATCATTAAGACTTCAATATTTGGGAGTCTTTTCCTTTGAAGATAATCCTGGTGTAAATGATAACCTGGGTGAATGTGGAGTTGTAGGTAGAGTAGATTCCTCTTGGGCTTCTTGTTCCTCATCAAAGTAAGGAAGGAAATCATCTTCTTCCTTAGAGCATCAATCTCATGATGCATCTTCATCAAATTCTACGTCTTTGTTAATCACAATTCTTCCTTTGTGTGGATTGTACAATTTGTACCCTTTGAAATTTTTATCATATCCAATGAAAATAAGTTTCTACTCAGATTATCTAATTTAGATCTTGTTGGTGTTGGGAGCACCACAGTGAACCTAGTGTTTTAATGTAAGACTAAGTGTAAAGTTAGGTTGTTGTGAAGTGATGATTTTATATCAAGTAAAGTAGGTTACTTGACAAATGGAAGTCCTGTTTGGGAATTAAGTAAGATGGTTGTCCTAGTGAAGCTAGTCAAGTGTAAAGTTCTGGTTGGAAACCAGATAGTTGGAAGTCTTGGTTAAGAACTAAGCAAAAAAGTCCTAATTGGGGGCTAGGCAGAACAAGTTCAAGTGGAGGTAGCTGGGAGCTGTGGCTTGGCAAACAAGTCCAAGTGGAGGCAACTAAGAGCTGTGACTTGACAGACAAGTCCAAGTGGAGGTAGCTGGGAGCTGTGGCTTGGCAAATCACACTAGACGGGTCAATTAGGAGCTGAACATCTAGCCAAGGTATGTACGAGTAAAGTTAAAATCTATATCATATTAATTATGCGTATCGAGTGCAGAAAGCAAAGTTCAACGGTTCCAGGCGACTAGGAGGGAGCCCGGGCGATTGGCTAGAGATAATTTTCGACCGCTGGAGTCAAGGTCTCATAGGCGACTGGAGCAAGGGGAGGACGATCGCAGCGTCTAAGCGACCATAGATGCTTCCAAGCGACTGGGATAAATGGAATGCTGTGATACGGGAAAGTCAAGTCAAAGAAGGAAATTGACCTAACCCTAATCGACCGAGGGGAGCCTAGTCGACTGAGATCATGGGTAACATTTATTACTGGATAAATGTTGTAGCTATATGGGCAGACTCCCAGGCGATCGGAGATGGTCCAGTCGACTAAGAGGTGGCACGTCAACATCCGAAGAAGACTTATAAAAAGAGCTATGAGACAAAGCTTTCAAGCACCTTATTCTCAATCATTCTTAATGTGCTTGTGCTCACATTCAATGCTCTTCGGAGGCTATGCACTGCAACTTCGTACTTTATTCTCCATATACAACAACTTAAGTGTAACATTATCATTTCTTAGTTGTCGTACATTTGTGTATTATTGTGCTTTATTTTTAGTTTTTTTTATAAAGTTTCTCCATATCTAAAATCTTTCAAAAAAGAAGCTAATCGAAATAAGAATCAATTTATTTATGTTGTGTGCCTTTATAATTGTTGCATGCTTATCAGAAAATATTATTGCTCTTAGAATACTTGATTTAATTGTTTATCTTGATTCCACTATATTATTCTGTTAATATTTTTAGAGTTATTTTTTATCTTTTAAAGCTCGTAAAATTCGTAACGCTATTCACCTCTTCTCTAGCGTCGAATTCGATCCTACAAATCTCAGGGACATATGCAAATGCGATGGATCCAAATATCCGTAGATGTGACAGTTAATTTCCACTCAGTCCATGCTTCTTGAGGTGCTGCATGCTTCAAGATCTTTGTTGGAGTTTAATTTGAAAGATACACAACACATGCCACAACTTCTGCCTAAAACTCCTTAAGCATGCCTTTAGACTTCAACATGCTTCTCGCCATATTAAGTATTGTCATGTTCTTTCTTTCGGCAACTCCGTTTTGCTAGGGTGATTTAGAAACTACCAATGGACGACGAATCTCATGCAACTCACAAAAAATGTTAAATTTATTAGATGCAATTCATCATCCATATTAGTTCTTAATGCCCCTATTAGTTCTTAATGCTTAAATTTTATATCTACTTTCTTTTTCAACAAGAGATTTTAAACTTTTTAAATGCATCAAACGCCTCAGATTTTTATTTCCAAAAATACACTCATATCTTTCTACTAAAATCATCAATAAAGAGCACAAAATAACAACGTTTACCGAGAGGTTCAGGTTCAAACTTATTAAAATCATAAACATCAGCATGGATGAGTTCGAATGGTTTGGTTGCTCTCGAAATGGATTGCTTTGGAAAACTGTTTCTTGGATGTTTGCCAATTAAACATGCTTCACATAATTGATCGAGGTAATCAATCTTTGGAATCCCTTTCACCATCTTATGAACTTCCAAAGCTTTGAGTCGCCCAAAATTCAAATGGTCAAACCTTATATGTCAAATCCTGGATACAAGTCTTCAAGTACATAGGTTTGGAATTCTTTGAGTCTAACAAGAACAGTCATAGACACCTTAGCAACAAGGTTAGAATCTTAATTTCGTAGCCAAAGCATACGATCTTTCATATGAATTTTATAATTTCTTTCTAAAAGTTAATCAATACTCAAGATATTGCCGACCAATTTTGGAATATAATGAACATCAAAAAGCTACCATTTTTTGTTTCAAAATGAATCGTACCTTTGCCTTTAATTTTCACCTTTGTATTATCTCCAAAGCTTATAGAGCCTTTCTTGCTTGTATCAAATTCCACAAATTTACTTTAATCACCTGTCATATGGTTGCCAACTCCATTATCGAGATATCATGTATTTGCTTTTCCAATAAAATTTTTAGTGCAAGAAATAAGGATTGTTTTGTATCGTCTTCCTTATTCTCTATTAACTTTGCCTCTTCATCTTCCATGTTTGATTGACACCCCCAAATATAATGTCTGAATTTGTGACAAGAATAACATTCAATTTGAGATTTATTTCTTTTATCATCGAACCTTAAATAATTACCTCTTCCACTTGCTCTTCCATAGCCTCTTGCAAATGCTTGATTTCGTTTTTCAAACCGAAAAGGTTGCTCATCTCTCCCTTGATCACAATCACGTCCACAAATTCGGCCTCTGCCTCGACCTCTACTAGAAATACCTCCTTTGGTCTTTAAATTAGTCTTTGTTTGAAATACATGTTTTGATTGCTCTTTTTTTTCATGGTTCATCCTTAATGAGTCTGCAATGATTCGTTTAGTTCATTAACTTTCATAGCCTCCAAATCTTTGGACTCTTCAATTGCAACAACTACGTGGTTGAACTTCATGCTAAGAGGAACTTTGTGCTAAGAGAGCACAGTATCTTCTCAATTACGCAAAACATTAAGCATAATTTTTTTAAGTCTCTTCATTTGATTAACAATAGCAAAACCTCTTGTAAAATAGTGAGAGATAAATTCACTCTCTTTCCTAAAGAGTGATTCAAACTCACTCTTAAGAGTTTAAAATCACACCTTCACTTTATCCACTCCCATAATAGAGTTACCTTCACTTTATCCACTCCCACAATAGAGTTACGTAAGTGTCTCCCACGTTTTTTTTAACGTTGTCTCATTGGCTATTTTCTTGAATATGTCTTCATCCAAACCTTGAACTCCGCTCATGACGAATTAAATCCATCATGATCGGTCCCAAGCTCGGATAAAGTAGGAGGGTCTGTCAGGTTGCTAGCCAACGTCAAATTAAGGCAAATGTTCAATGAATTGATCTATTAAACTATTATGCTAATACTAGGTTATTCCTCAGAAAGAACGCATTGTAGGGTCCGACTGTAACATCTCAGCAAGGACCGAGAATTCGGGTGTAGTGATAAATATGCAAGAGTTCGCGTTGTAGGGTCCGATTGCAACGTATCGGCAAAGATTGCTATATTTCTATGAGAATTTGAGTGTAGTGTTAATTAGGTAAAGGTTTTTTAACCATAGGTTCGATAAGAACACATATTATAGTAAAACTAATAGTCTAAGATTTGAAACATGAAGCATATAAATCCTCATTGGTAAAGCAATGGAGGTAGTAGATACGATAATTAGGAGAAGAATTAGTATTTTATGTATACAAGAGACAAAATGGATAGGTGAGAAGGTAAAGATGATAGAGAACTCGGATTTTAAGTTATGGTACACAGGAAAGAGTAAAATAAGAAATAGAGTGAGTATTGTTGTAGATAGTTCGTTAAATGATGAAGTTGTACTAGTTAGAAAGGGGGATAGAATTATAACTTTTAAGATAGTAATGGAGAAAGAAACTATGAATGTAATTAGCATATATGTATCTCAAGTAGGATTAGATGAAAATATCAAATTAAGGTTTTGTGATGACCTAGATGAAGTATTATAAAATATTCCATCAAATGTAATGATTTTAATAGGAGACAATCTAAATGAATATGTCGGAGTGAAAAATGAGGAATATGAGAGGGTGCATGGGGGTTATAGATTTGAAACAAGAAATGAAGAAGGAAAAATTATATTGGATTTTGTGATAACATATGACTTTATACCAAAGTTTAAAATATTGAGCCATGCCGAGATTTTGGTTTTAGATCAAAACGATACAGTTTCGATATCGTATCGTATTGTGTTGGTATAGTTTTGATATTTTTAAAATATAAAATATATTAACTAAAATAAAAAATTTAATCTCTAGGAGTTGATTATTAAAATCTAAGTTAAAAAAAAAAAATCAAATGCCGTGACTAGGCATGTGTGATGCCTCCGGAGGAGTTGTTGGACTCTGGTGACGCCTCCAGACAGTATCCTGGCTGAAACGCTGGTGCCGGTGACAATGCCGGTCCACTGGCGGAATGAAAATTTTCGTCGGTATCAAACGAAACGGTTCGAGATTTCAATCCTTACCTTATGCTAGCTAATATGTTTTTTAAGAAAAGAGAACACTTGGTCACGTTCAAAATAGGAATAATAAATTGCAAATTAACTTTTTTATAGTTAGGAAGATGGATAGAAAGATTTATAATAACATAACACAATTTAAAACATTCTTTTCTGTTTAACAAGCGGAAGCAAAGAAATAAATAATAATTCTTGAACATAAATAAAGATTTATTTAATTCTTAATCTTTGATCTTATTCCGCGGTTCCGCCGACACCACACATCAAACATTTTTCCAGCTGCCTCCTCTTTCCTAAAACTTTTCCTTTTATTTATCTGCAGTATGAGGAAATGCAAACTATAAGCAACGCTTAGTAAGTACATACCTAATCTCACAAAACAACGAAAATCGTTTCATGCATTCTTTCGTAATTAAACAGAAAATAAGTAAACATACTTAAACATACTTAAACATACTTATGGGCCCTGGCAGAGTATCAATGCGCGCATCTCTGATAGACTCGGGGTAGCTAGCCACCGAATGCTACCAGAGGACTTATCTTATCAGGCGACCTTTGGCCTGGAATTCCTTTCCTTATGGGCGAACCTTTGGCCCGGAATTCATTATGGGCGAACCTTTGGCCCGATACCCGCCTCTTAAAGTAAAATACTTTTCTTATACTTCTTATATCATGCAATTTAGAAAGAGACAATTTACACATGCTTTAACATGAAATGATGTCATGGAAAGAATAATTTATGCATGCTCTATGAAATCATACTGTGAAAAGAATAAAGATAACAACGAAACTACTCATACTGCAGGTGAGAGATGTACTTACCTTAGCTTGTCGCCTCACCGGGTTTTAATTGCTAAGGTTTGTGAAATCAAGGACCTCCTCTCTGAGGTGCTCTAGCGCCTACGCGATCTAGAAAAATCATAACTATAACTTCACGGAAATAATTAAATTAACCTGATCTAATCACTCAACCATATCAAGAGTAAATTCTAAATGAACTCAATATTCTCAATTACTCCCTTCACATTAATTACTCTTCATCACTCCTCTTGTCAATTGATTTAATTGACCGATCTCTTATTAAATAAATTGGTTAGAAATCCATTAATTCTTTAATTAATAATAACCAACTTTTGAACATCTAATAAATCAATTTATCTAAAATGATTTAATCAACTAATCAATTATCTAATTTAACAATTAACTACTTATTAACTAATTAAGATGTAATTAAACTGATTAATAGTCTAACTAGATTGACTATCAATTCATTAATTAATCACTTAAACTAATTAACTATTTAATCTAATTTCTAATTACTAATTACTTAATTGAACTAACAGGTTAATTAATCACGCAATTAACTGATTAACAATTAAATTAATTAACTTAATTAATTAAACTAACTTTAATTACTTAATCAAACAATTAACTAAATCCACCTACTCGTCTTCTCCACGCGAACTGGCGCTGGCGTCCTGGTGGCAGAGCTACGGCAGGGTAGACCGGCGGCGTCTGCACAGTGGAACGCGGCGGTGACAGAGGCGGCATCGGCGGCTTCGACCGGTGGCGGAGAAGAAGCGGCGGCGGCTGCGTGGGGCGTCGAACAGAGGAAGGAGGCGGCGGCGCGATTGCGGACAGCGGCAGCGGTGTCGGCGGCTATCGGGCGTCACGCGGCAGAGGGCGGTTGGCAGGGCGGCGACGCTGTGGAGGGAGGAGGCGGCGGCTGCTTTGCTTCTCCACGCGGCGGCGGCGAAGGGCGTCTTCACGCGGCGCTCGGCGATTGCGGCAGAGGCGGCGACGCTGTGGAGGGAGGATCGCGAGGGGGTTCGGCCCTCTTTAAAGCCCTTCCGTTCCGATTCTTCCGCCGGCGGACGCGGCGGACGCGGCGGACGCAGTCCGCGTGGAGGATGCGACGGACGCGGCTCGCGGGAGAGGCGCGGGTCGCGCGGTGAGGAGGCGGCGGGCGAAAATAAAAAGGAGTGCACAATACTCTTAACTTCGTGATTAAGAAATTCCGATTAAACCGGGTCTAATTTCTTAAATCGAACCGGATTAAATTTTGGTTTGCTTGGTTCGGCCATCAAACGACTTCCAAATTGACTCAAACAAATTTTGTTGGATTCGTCTTGCAAAGACGAATCTTTTCACCCCTTTTATTTTATCCAACTCCCTTCTATCATTTAACTAAAGGACCTTTATTCTAATTAAAAATCCTAAAATAGAGGAAATTAATCCGGGTGTTACATCCCATCTCCTATTCCACTGGATGCCATGTAAAATACCTTACTGGGCTCGCAGTCTTCACAGGAAATTATCACTTACAAGCGACAAAGACACAAGCAAAGACCTACTACTGACCGGTTAGCCGAATCAGATGCTCTGGCTCCAGATTCCTTGGAGTAGTCATTAAATATGAATGAGCTGAACCTTCCTGTTGCTGTTAGGAAGGGGATCAGGTCATGTACTTAACATCCTATCTCCAATTATGTTTCTTATTCTCGTTTGTCTTCTTCATATCATGCCTTTGTTTCACAATTATCAAACCAAACTATACCTTCTTCTTATTATGAAGTTGTAAAGGATGCTAGGTGGTTGAAAGCAATGAATGAAGAGATAGAGGCTCTTAACAGGAATGGTACTTGGGAATTAGTTGATCCTTCAAAGGGGAAGAACTTGGTTGGTTCTAAATGGGTCTATGCTATCAAGTATAATTCAGAGGGTGAAGTGATCAGATATAAAGCTAGACTTGTTGCCAAGGGATTCATTCAAACATATGGGATGGATTACTTGGAGACTTTTGCTCCAGTTGCAAAACTGAATTCGGTCAGAGTAATTCTTTCGCTTGCTGCTCAATATGATTGACCTCTATTCCAGCTAGATGTTAAAAATGCTTTTTTGAATGGTGATCTTCATGAAGAAGTCTACATGTTACCACCTCTTGGAATCGAAACAAAAGGAAAAATTTGCAAGCTAAGAAAAGCTTTATATGAGCTTAAACAATCTCCAAGAACATGGTTTGATAGGTTTTGCAAAGCCATGATATTGTTTGGCTTTAAACAAGGAAATGCTGATCATACACTTTTTGTTAAAAAGAAAGAAGGCAGAACAACCATTCTCTTAGTTTATGTTGATAATATGATAGTTACAGATGATGACGAAGCTGAAATCCAGGCTCTCAAGTCCAAGTTAACATCAGAATTTGAAATTAAAGATCTTGGACTATTGAAGTACTTCCTTGGTATTGAAGTGGTTCGGTCTCAAAAAGGAATTATATGTGTCAAAGAAAATATGTGTTGGATTTACTCAAGGAGACAGAAAAGTTAGGTTGTCGACCAGCATCTACTCCTATAGAAGTAAATCATGATCTTACTAGTTCTAATGGGGAAGATCTTACAAGTCTGGAAAAGGGAACGTATCAAAGGTTGGTTGGAAAATTACTATATTTGTCTATGACTAGGCCTGACATCACCTATGCTGTTAGTGTGGTGAGCTAGTACATGCATGCTCCTAAAACTGTCCATATGAAGGCTGTTGACAGGATTTTAAGGTACTTGAAGTCATGCCCCGGAAAAGGCTTACTGTTCAAAGGAGGTGGTAATCTGAAGGTGGAATGTTATTCTGATGCAGATTGGGCTGGTTCTCGAGATGATAGAAGGTCCACTTCTAGCTATTGTACTTTTTTGGGAGGAAACCTGGTAACTTGGAGAAGTAAGAAACAAAATGTTTGTGCACGGTCCAGTGCTGAAGCAGAATATCGAGCCATGACACAAGGTCTTGCAGAAATATTGTGGTTGTGTTTTTTGTTGGAAGACATGTGATTAAAAGCAGAATTACCCCTTAAACTATATTGTGACAACAAAGCTGCAATCAATATTGCAAATAATCTAGTACAACATGATCGGACTAAACACATCGAGATTGATCGCCACTTTATTCGGGAGAGACTTGATTCCGGAGAGTTATGTTTGTCTTATGTCAAATCTGAGGATCAACTTGTTGATATGTTTACGAAGGCTATACCCCAAGCTATATTTAATTCTGTTCTTATCAAGTTAAACATGTTTGATATATATGTTCAACTTGAGGGGGAGTGTTGTGAGAAGCAGGGGTAGATAGGTCTTTTCTTCTTGTGGTATTAGGGTTATATTGGTTATATAAACCCTGTACATATGTTTTATTTTGATTAAGATTATATAACAATTATGATTCTCAAATGAACAACTAAAATAGATATCAAC
The DNA here is from genome assembly GCF_044706935.1 of Curcuma longa. Lineage (NCBI taxonomy): Eukaryota > Viridiplantae > Streptophyta > Magnoliopsida > Zingiberales > Zingiberaceae > Curcuma > Curcuma longa. The sequence goes on from NC_133868.1 coordinate 14,582,032, forward strand.
TATGAATATAAAAAGAAGTAATATAGGAGAAAATTATGTACTAACAAGAGTAGGAATAAGGTCATATAACGAATTCTATCTCTAATGACTTCATAATTATATCTACTTTCATAAACTTAATCATGCACAAGATAAATATAATGAAACAAGCAAGAAAAACCCACCTCAATTGAAGAAATTCCATTTTGACATTTTACCAACCAATGCACCCATAGCATACTCATAGTCAGTCTCATACACAAGCTGTCTATAGGGATCTTATGCGGAAAAAAATAAACGCAGTGGAAAAATCAATCCCTCAAGAGATCCATGCGAATACAATATACATGTTTGTTATCTAGTTGTCACATTTGTTGCGTGAACGTAACAATCCTAACAACTTTGATTCGGCAAATCTCAACATGATCAGAATGACCGAACCTCTTCGGTATCCACACGAACACGTCCTTTGTTTGTCGCACGAATTCAGCCTTCGGAGAAGAACCACTTTCGTTGTGCTAGCAACTTAGATGGTTCGACCAAGAGGAGATTAGAAAAATGATTATCCACGAAAATGCATAAAAATGACTTTTGTACTCATCTAATGAATACAAAAGGTCATCCAATGAATACAATTTTTTTTTTTTGTCTTTTTCTCTCTTTTTCATCAATGCCCCATTAATCTATATTAATGGACATTAATCCTCTTTAGTGGTTAAGTCTAATTCGGATTAGACTCAATCCAATAATCCAATAGTTGGATTTATTTGAGTCTTACTTGGATTACACTTAACCTTATAATCTTAGGGTCCATTGTATTTTAGTCAAACTAAAATAAATCCATATCCAAATCAACATGTTCTTTGTGTATGACCCAATAGATTCTCATAACGTTGACAATGTATCTAAAACAACATTTTAGATACATAAGCAATGAGTAGCATCTAGCAATGCATCATTGCTACCCAAGTGATGAGAATGTCGAGATACGACCTAACCTTTTTGTATCTATTATCTTGTATAATTTAGTCCTTCTATCCTCAATATCTAGATTAATCCATGAGGCATAGACCGTGTCATCCTCTTATCAAGCTTTGTATTTCTTGGTCTCTAAGTAAACTCACTTAACCAAATGAATTCAATATCTTATATTAACTTATTTGAGCATGAATATGTATTTTAATAGTCTTATTTAATCAAGTGGCCCATAGATATCACTTCCGTTATATGAAAAGGATAGATCTTATTTACATTACTCACATCCCTCTGTATAATTTATTGTATACCTAGTAATCGATTTTATAGTCCACCTTATTACAGGTGATGTTTGCCAATACTAAAGTATACAACTCGTTATGTAGGGAATCATAGTGACTTCAGGTTTAAAGATTATTTATATTAATAGTCACAATGAGAATGCTTATAACACTCATATAACGATCTATGAAACATTCTCATGGCAGGTCAATTCATATATATTCTCTAATATATACCCACGTGTCAACTTGATATTTTATATCCATAACTTATGGGATTAAGTCATCAGTTGACCTATATGTTAGTCTCAACGCATTAATATTGCCCTTGTATATTAAAGCTTAACTAGAATAGTTAAAAATAGTGTTCTATATATATCTGCAGCCTATCAATTCCACCAATCCTACTATCTTAGGACATTATTATATTTATTCATCTGACACAGATTTGAAGTAAATATAATATCTATTAGCTTTGTCTTGTATTAATAAAATATGATATAAAAGTTTCCTTGTCAATCATCTCATAATTGGCTCTAAGGGCTAACATTAACACTGTCATCAATTAATACCTTCTCTACACTAGCTTCCATCAATCTATAGACAAGATCCAAGGGACCTAAAGAGGGTTGTTACATAGATTAAAGAAGTTGCTTCCCAAAATGAGAAATAAAATAAAGTTGCACAAAATTAGGTCTTAATGCAAAAAATCAAAATTTACAAAAAGTACCTCTAATCAAGCCAAACTGTCATCCTAAAGGATGTATAGGTTAGCAGCCATGTTCAAATCCTCATCAACACCCTTAGAGGAGAGGAGGAGAAAGTCGTTGCAACCAACTACTTAATTATGGATTGTGATCCAACTAACAAAGTGCCTTATCGAGTGGTGGCAAAGTTGTTGGACAAACCTCAACGACAAGGGCATGAATTCCTACAAATGGGAGCTACAACAATGGCGACTTGTAATCAGAGAGGTGTAGGCGTGCTCTGACGACGACAACAAAGGTTGCCACATCAAGCAACAACGATGTTGGTTGAGAAGACAACAATGAAAATAACTTTATTGGTTGTAGTTGGGAGCATTGTAGGCTAGCCAAAGGAGAGATCACGGGAGAAAAGTTGAAGAGGAGAAAGAGATTTTGGCACACTCAACTTTAGGTGGCAATAGTTGGGCAACTAGGAGGTAGTGACCCAGTGACCGGGAGGCAACAACTGAGTGGCACTAACATATGACAATTGCAAGGTGGTGACAGTGGCAAGGAATAGTGGTAGGGCAAGGGCAACTCGATAAGAGAAAAGAAAAAAAACTAACATCAAAATGTGCACAGAGTGGGGAGAAAGAAAAGCCAGGTTCTTAATTGACAATTGTCAATTTGCAAGTTAATCCATAATTTTAAAAATTTACAAGTTGGTCCTAAAAATTTGGCTATTGTAACAATGCTCATCTCATACTAATGCATATACATAGAATCTTAGAGACGATCCCTAATGTAATCTTATAGTTATAGGAAAATCACCCATTTTACTCCAAATAGCCATCAACCTAGTAATTATATTGTTGCACATATCTTTTAGCACATTGATTTTATTACTCATTCTTTTCTCCTTTAAAATTATAACCGTAATTGTTTGGGGACTCCATCCTCAATTTCTCTTTGAAATTAGTAAAAAACATGTACATATAGCAAAGGACTGCATGGGCAATTCTTTCCCAAAGCACCACTCCTTGGGCCTCAAAGCGAGGAATGGCTCTAATTATTTCTTACATCTGATATTCATTTTCAAACCAATGCTACTTAGGAAAAAGGAAGATTTGGAATTGAAGAAGCTGAAGGGGTGAATGAGTGCTCGATCGTGAGTTGATCATGAGCCGTAAGAAAGATGAGCAGAGCATTTCTTCAGCCGGCCAGGCCAGGAGTAGGGTAGCGTGGTAAGATAGATAGACATCCAATCCTACAGCAGCTAATTGATAGGCCTGAGTCTTGGGCTGATCTCACACTTTAATCAAGCCCTTCTTTGATCCAATCAATCGATCAATCAAGAGGCTAATCTCTTTTGTAGTTGATCTTCCAGTAATAAAATCAAATTGATTTTCAGTCCTCTATACTTATAATACCCCACCTAGTGGAATAAGGCTTGGTGGTTGTTGTTGTATACTTATAACAATAATTGTCTAGAGACTCTATCCTCAAGTTCTTTGAAACTAGTGAAAAAAGCATGTACAAGGATATGTAGTTGATCTTCTAATAACAGAATCAAATCAATTTTAAAAAATATTTATTTTATTTCTTACTTTCCTCTTAACACCTTTTCTCAAGATTTATTGTAATTTAGTGCCATAATTTCCTCCATGAATTTGACATTTTTTTAAAATTTTCAAAAAATTGTTGAATTATACTCTAATCTTGAACTCTTCCAAACTTCAATGAGAACATCTGATGTAACATTCTTATGTAGCTTCATTTTAACCTCATTTGATCTAAAGTTATGAACAAGTTTTTTAAATTCTAATTGAATAAAATTCATGTTACTTTTTGTCTAGCTTATTTTTACTGGGAGGATAGTTGAAAAGAAATATTTGTGGCTAATACACTGGGTGTCATAACTGACAAAGTAACATGATTTCTATTGGCTCTGTATTTACTTTCTTTTGATGATTAGATTTTCTGTGGATCTGTGCGAAAGTTTTTTCCACATTGGAGATTTAAATTATTTAATTGACAATTAGGCTTTTCCTGATGTTGCAACACTTCCCTCTTGAATCAAGAGGAAGGAGGAAAAAATTACAGGAGGTATATCTATGATTGCATATATTTGAGCCTTTTTTTTTATATCATGTTGACGATCTATTGCTTTCATAGGTTGGTTATGTGGCAACTATATGTTTCCTTTGTTTTCTGGCGAGATGCATAATGGTAAGTAGGATATTGAAGTTCAATGCTTTTGTATTTGATTTCTTTTGAGTGAGAACTTTTAAGTAAATTGTTTTGTGATTTGCAGATGTGCTTGAATGCATATGACAAAGATGTGGACCTTGATGTTCTTGATCATCCTATTCTGAACCTTACATATTACCTGGTATGAACTTGTCTTCTTTACTTAGAATTAGTTTACTTGCTGTTATAGTAAATCACAAGGACATTATTAGTTTACTTGCCTTCTCATTGTTTTACATACACTTTTTATGTAAACAATACTAATTCTAAGTAACTGCATAATCACAGTTGGCCATTACAGTTTATCATGTTGATGAAATTGACTTCAGTTGATGTGTTTGGCATATTTGGATATTCCAGTTTTATGATTTCAACAATCTGTAGGTTTGCAAGTTCTTGTTTAATTGAGGTTAGGACCAAAAACTTTTAAGATTCTGGAAATTTTTAGATAGAAACCATGTCTGAAAATAACTTTATTCACATTGTAATCATTCACTGCTGAAGGATCCATTTACCAGCATTTATTTCACGTGTCTTGGTTGAATTGACTTTTATATGAGTCGGATGCCAACTTACAGTTCAGAAAGGGTGCAGGTTTAGGTAAAATTATGGCTTCACCTCTTTGTTTTGGCCATAGTCTATATTACTCGGCTTCATTTCACAACCTTGGCCTGAAATGTGAATGTTTAGATTCTAAAGGGTTGGTTGTGTTGGTTGTCATGCAGCTTGTAACCTTCTAGGGAAAATTCTCACCATCGTATTATTCAGAATATACATATTTATATACATTGATCATCCATAAAATAAGCATGTAAATATACCATACAAGTAAGGTTGAGTATTCGGTTAAAATCGAATCGAAATCGAACTGAATCGATTTTTTTCGAACTAACTGAATCGATCGAATTTTCAAATAAAAATCGAACAAACCGAATCGATAAAATATCGATTAATTCAATCGAAAACCGAATTAACCAAAATAATCAATTTTTTTAAAGTATTATGGAAGATTTACCAATTAGTTAAGGATTTATAAATTCACTTATTTAAGAATTTATAAATTATTTTTTATTTGATTAATTCGGTTTATTAAATTAGTTTAATTGAATAAGGAATTTTAAAATAAAAAACGAACTGAATTAACTATTTTTTTTAGAAAAAAATTGAAATTCCAAAATAATCGAACTAAATTTTTAAATTCAGTGGGTTTAGTCTGTTTGTTTCAGTTTAATCGAACTTTTGCTCACCCCTACGTACAATGGTAATTGACATAGAAGGAACAATATTTCCAAATATAAGGTAATAATATTATGGATCAAAGAATAATTGGAGATAAACTGGAAAGTAATAGATGCCAAGCCGCACAAATCTCTTTCCTTTAACACAACTTTATTTCAAGGTGAGTTGTAACCTCAAAATTTATGTCTAAAGTAGGTTGTTGTTGGAGACCCCAAATCATCTAACATCCACAAACTTGATTTAATGAAGGATGTGCAGCAGAAGTTATTGTAACCTAGGGTAGACTAGCACCTCATTTTAGTTCTTAACCACAGAATTAGTGACATGAAGTTGCAATAAGCTACAACTAGGGGTAAGTTTATTCCTAATAACTAGGAAAATCACCATTTGGTCAAATTAGATTGTCAAACTGATCATTCAAGTGCTTGAAAGAATCTTTCTAGCAATTTGTTATTTTAATATTGGTGTTTTTTCCCCCTGCCATGTGAGTTCTTCTTTCGTCTCTTTCGGAGCTCTATCATTCTCTAAGACTGTTGAGTTTAGCTACAATTTAATTTTTATATTTAATTTATTGGATTCGCAGCTTGTGGAAATTGTACCCTCATCCCTCGTCCTATTCATCCTAAGGAAACTACCTCCCAAACGTGCTGCTCAACATCATCCCATTCATTAGCCAGTGTTAGTTGTTCTGTTGAAGAATTCAGTTCATCCCTAGCATCACAAAAAGACTTCCAACAAAGAGGGAGAAAACAAAAAGCCTTAAAAAGGGTTCAATGTGGGATGGAGCTTGCAGACTGAATGGTTTACAAGTGTAACACACGAGTACGAAGGAGCCAGTAGATATGCAATAATTCTGTACAACACTCATCGGTTTGTGAAATTTAATGCATATGTTCGGACTTTCATGTCCAATATAGAATGGTGTATATGTGTATCGCACGAGTGCGAAAGAGCCAGTAGATATGTGATGATTCTGTACAACACTCATCGGTTTGTGAAATTTAATGCATATGTTGGGACTTTCGTGTCCAATAAGATCAGTCATATTGGATGCATCTACTCGAGTTTTTAATAACATAATTCTTTAATTTTCTGCACGAAGAACGACTGAAGCACAAAAGGATTCAGCGTGTGTAATAAGATAATTTCTGCACTAAAAGTTGCATACCTGCGAGAAGTGAGAAGGGAGATATCTGCTGGGAATGACGATGAGAAGGGAAAGAATATGCTTGTGATCTACAATTATTTGTACCTTGAGGCTCTTTTGAACTCTGTGGTTCCTAGCCAACCAGTCAATTGCAAGAATGTTAGGTGCTCTGATCTGTTTGTAATTCCCATGAAAGTAACAGTAGTAACGCATGTTTGACTTGTTA
>NC_133868.1:14588907-14610666 GCF_044706935.1 Curcuma longa
AATAATAAGAAGGAACACATAACGTAATTTGGGATTAGATTGGTAGTGCAATAATGATCCTCTAGTGGAATGGATCGTTGTTGATGGATGTAGGTGTGTATTCGGGGTTGAATACGGGATCCAAAACCCATCAGAAGGCCAGATCCAATACCTCCTCGAGGTCCCCACTGTAGCCTAAAGACATCTTCAAAAGGATGCAATCAAACGGATGAGATTAGTTCTCAGCCGTCGGATGAGATTTAATCTCGACCATTGGATGAGATTGGTTCTCGACCGTAGGATGAGTTAATGGATGAGATCAGCTTGTATCCGTGGGATTAGATCAAGTTGCATCCATTGGATCAAAATAAATAAAGAGGAATAGAAGAGAATAGATTAGAACCGTTGGATGAGATTAAGTCGCGTCCGATGGACGAGATCTCTCCGGTTCGGTTTTAATTCTCTTTGGAAGGAAGAACCGGTTCACGAGGTGAACCAGGCATGGTTCATTGAACCACACGCCCAAGGGAGTTCATCATGGCCATTGGATCAAAGAGATCAAGTTATATTAAAGGAGATTATATCGTAACCGTTAGATGAGATTAAGTTGCATCCGACGGATGAGATCTCTTCGGTTCGGTTTTATTTTCTCTTTTAATATAAAATTGGTTCAATGGATGAACCAAGGGTGGCCGGCCACATCTAGATGAGGATAAGGTGGAATTTTTTTTTAAAAAGGAAAAACCAAATCAAAAAGATCTAACGGCTAGAAACCAAGCAAGCTAATCCAAGGGCCAAGATTCAAGATGTTTCTATAATTTGGAATTGGTTCATTGAATCAATCCAAATTGGAATAAGTCTTAGAGGGGGCGGCCAAGACTTGGCATTAGGCTTGGAGGCTATAAAAGGAGGGGGTGGGCGGCACAACAATTCAATCAAGATAGAGAGGAGAGATCGAAACGATTCGAAGGCTTCTCTTCTTCTCTTCATTGCCGCCGCCCCTCTCCTTCTTCTTCCTCTTTTGTTCTTCTTCCTCCGCCCATCTTCTTTCTCCTTAGTGGTGGCCGAATCCTCTCCAAGGGGTGAAGGGCCGGATCCTAGAAGAGAGACTAGACAAGGCGAAGTTGCTGCGAGAAGAAGCAAGGCGATCCAAGGTTCATCCGGAGGTTGCAGTCCTTTAGTTCTGGAAGATCGTTGTCCACCCAACGTCCAGGAAGAAGAAAGGAATACAACGGAAGGCTCCGAGGTTATCTACAAGGTTCGGGTAAAATTTATTTTCCACAGTTTTAATTTTACTTAGAACTAGTCTTAGAAACCGTAGTTAGTAATTTAGGAATCGGCGATCCTGAAGGATCGATTGACTTAGTCTTTTGTAGACTTTGTCAATTGATCCAGGCGGGATAAAATTTTTGTCCTGTGGGGTTCTATGCTTTTCAGAGCGGATAGAATCTGGATCGTAGGACGGAGAATCCTGCCGCTGTCTTCCCCTCGGCCAGGGTCCGGTTCAGAGCTCCCAAGGGTAAGGCCCAACATCACTGCAGACGCTCCTTTCCGATGGGAAGAGGTTACAGGCATCATGGATTGGATACGGGCCGTGCGCGGCTCTAATAGCTTCTCCACGTTGTCGATATGGGATTTGCTCAACCGTAATAGCTACAACTTGAAGAGGGTAAGACGGATAATATTTTCCTACAGTGGTTCAGGACTGATAGGTAATGTATGGTGCAGGTTTGGGCCGAGCACCTAGAGTTTTACCATTGTTTGCCTGAGATTTACCAGCACCTTCATTCCCTAGAGCAGCAAAATGAGGAGTTGAGGGTGCGGGATTTAGTGTAGTGGCGCGAGCTCAGCGATGCCCGAGTCGCGTCGTCCCGAAACAACCAAGAGCTCAACCATTTCCTAGCCCAGCTTTTCACTACTCAGGACAAGGCAGAAGCGCTGGAGCAGGAGTTGGTGGCGGCTAGGGCTCGAGAAGAGGAGCTTCAACGAGTCCGTGCCCAGCTATCCCAGCGGGACGAGGAACTGGCTCAGGCACTCGAAGACTCGGTCCGAAAGGAGGAGCATATCCGGGACCTGATGAAAGGACAAAAGGTTGTTGAGAACCTTTTGGCTGAGTCCAAGAATGAGTTGGCAGCCTACAAGATCGACGAGGAGCAGCGACTCCAGGCTACTAAGGAAGCCTGGCTGGAATCAAAGGAGTACGCAGATCTATACTAGAGAAGAACGGTGAAGATGCTCCAGCATGGATTTGAGGGAGCCCTGAAGCAGGTGTGTCAGGCAGGAGTGATTCCCCCTGGCACATCCTTAGACTTCTTAGATATCTAGAAGGTGTGGGCCGAGTTGCCCGAGTCGGATAGAAAAGAAAAATAATGTAACCGACTCGGCAGCTGATGTATCTTCCTTTGATTTTGAAAAATAAAAATAGATCTTCAACTACGCATGTGCCTCGTTACTAAGATATTCTTGTATGACTTCTCGACTCGTAGCATTTCCTTCGAACGATGATTAATAATATATGAGTTTGGCGAACTCCATAACAAGTTTCTTAGGGGGATATGAGCGATAGCACTAGAAGTTAGGGGAAATGCGGGCTAGGGCCATGAGAAGTTAGTTTTTGAACCGGCGTGGTTGCGCGTGAGGTGAGTCCGGGGCCGAGGAGCCGACCCTGAGTACACTTAGCTCGAGAAAGACTAGACCTTGAGAAGGACATTTATAGACGAAACGGGTCCGAGTCTGGGAATAGAATTCGATCCCGACTACGTCCGCATCGAGAGAGAATGGCGAAGATCCATGGCTGATAGAGCAGGTCTGAGACTTGAGTTCAACTCGATCCCGACTATGTCCGAGTCAGGGGAGGTTAAACCCTAAAAAGGGCGATTGCTGATGGAGCAGGTCCGAGACCTGAATTGAACTCGACCTCGACTATGTCCGAGTCGGGGGAGGTTGAACCCTGAAAAGGGCAATTGTTGATGGAGTAGATTTGAGATCTGAATTGAGCTCGACCCCGACTATGTCTGAGTCGGGAGAGGTTGAATCTTGAAAAGGACAATTGCTGATAGAGTAGGTCCGAGACCTGAATTGAGCTCGACCCTGACTATGTCTGAGTCGGGGGAGGTTGAACCCTAAAAAGGGTAATTGCTGATGGAGCAAGTTCGAGACCTGAATTGAGCTTGACCCCGACTATGTCCTAGTCGGGGGAGATTGAACCCTGAAAAGAACAATTGCTGATGGAGCAGGTCTGAGATCTGAATTGAACTCGACCCCTACTATGTCCGAGTTAGGGGAGGTTGAACTTGGAGACTTGGAGAAATAAGACTCCAAGGAGGTCGGGACAGTGTTGTTTGAAAAAGTACTTCTATTGTCAGAAGCATATGCTTACATGGAGAAGTGCAAAGACAAGTAAAGAAAATAGGGATTCTCTAGTAGTTGTCAAGTCCGATAAAGGCGCAAGTGAGTGGCGTTCCACGGTCTTGTCAGTTCCTTGCTGGAGGAGTCGGACAGGTAATAGGCACCGAAACTGTTTTCTTGATGACCCGGTACGGGCCCTCCCAAGGCGGCTCAAGCTTGTCGACATCTCCAACCGGCTTGACTTTTTTCCATACCAAGTCACCCACTTGGAAAGTTCGAGGGATGACTCGCTTGTTGTAAGTGCAACACATCCGCTGCCGATACACTGTCAGCCGGGTAGCAGCTTTGTCTCGGGCCTCCGAGACGAGATCCAGCTCCATGAGTCTACGACCATCATTGTCCTCATCATAGCATTGTCGTCGATCCGACTCGACCCCTACCTCCATGGGGACCACCGCCTCTCCCCCGTACACCAAATGGAAGGACGTCATGCTGGTGATTTCTCTTGGCATGGTTTGGTAGGACCAAAGGATGCAAGATAGTTCTTCCACCCAGCTGCTGCCCTCGTGATCGAGCTTGATCTTTAGCCCCCACACTATCTCCCGATTGACAACCTCAGTCTGTCCATTGGCTTGTGGGTAGGCGACTGAAGTGAAGGTCTGCTGGATGTCGAGTCCTTGACACTAATCTTGAAGCTTCTTCCCTTGGAATTGTTGCCCGTTGTCGGAGACAAGCCGGTGTGAAATGCCATATCGGCACACAATATTCTTCCACAGGAATTTCATCACCGCGTCCTCTGTGATCCGTGCTAGGGTCTCGATCTCCACCCATTTAGAGAAGTAGTCGACGACTACCAACAGGAATTTCTTTTGTTGTGGCCCAGTCGGGAAGAGTTCGACTATCTCCATTCCCTATTGATCGAATGGACACGAGATTGTCGCCGCCCTCAATTGTTTAGTTGGATGCTTGCTGAAGGGCTGGTACTTCTGACAGTGGATGCAGGTTGACACGAGCTTGGCCGAATCCGCCTGCAGAGTCGGCCAGAAGTATCCAGCAAGAAGGATCTTTCGAGCTAAAGATCGACCTCCAGGATGATTGCTGCAACAGCCTTGATGGGCTTCCCTCATCACGTAATCCGCATCCTCTGGACCGAGGCACTTGAGCAACGGCCATGAGAAGGCTCGTCGATACAACTGATCTCCGATTATTGTGAACCGGGGAGCTCTCTTGAGGAGGCGCACTTGATCCGGATTTGATGGTGTCTCACCGGTCCGGAGGAAGGCGAGTATCGGGGTTCTCCAATCATCCGACTCGGTGAAGCTGGATGGCTGGTCTATCTGTGCCGCCAACGCAACTTGGGTGATCGGCTCTTCGTCTGCCCATTCGGTGACGGAGCTAGCCATTCGGGCTAGCTCATCAGCTTTGCAGTTCTCGGCTCGGGGAATTTTTTGAAGGCAGACTTCTTGGAATTCACCCTTTAGCTTTATGAAGGATGCTACATATTTACAAAGTCGATCATTTTTGATTTCGTAGCTTCCCTCCACTTATTGAGACACCAGCTGAGAGTCGGAGTAGAGCTGTACTCGAGTCGCTCCCATTCGTTTGGCTGCTTGAAGACCAGCGAGAATGGCTTCATACTCGGCTTTGTTGTTTGAAGCTTTAAAGCTGAGTCGGATGGCGAGCCGGATCTCTTCTCCCTTGGGAGAAACTAGGAGCACACCGACTCCACTTCCTTATTTGTTGGAGGACCCGTCCGCATATACCTTCCATTTGCCCTCCGCTTCATCTTCTGGCACCTTGGCGAGGAAATCGGCCAGTGCTTGAGCTTTGATGGCTGAGCGAGGTTGATACTGAATGTCATACTCGTCGAGCTCGACTGTCCACTTTATGAGTCTTCCGGACGCTTCGGGTTGAGTGAGCACCCATCCCAAATTGCTGTTGGTTAGCACTGTGATTGGATGGAACAGGAAGTAGGGACGGAGTCGTCAAGCCGACAAGACCAAGATCCACGCTAGCTTCTCCAAGCTGGTATACTGAGTCTTGACATCTTTCAGTAAATGACTTGAGAAGTAGATGAGATGCTGATTTTTCCCCTCATTCTTGACTAAAATCGAGCTGACAGCCAAGTTGGCGGCAGAGAGGTACATCCATAGAGGTTCTCCCGGGAGCAGTTTCGCTAGTCGGGGCAGCTGGTTGAGATACTCCTTGAGTTTTTCAAAGGCTTTGTCGCACTCAGCGTTCCACTCGAACCGCTGGGCTTTCCTTAGAATCTTGAAGAAAGGCAAGCTGCGCTCTGCCGAATGGGAGATGAATCGGGACAACGCTGTAATGCGCCCGACTAGCCTCTGAGCATCCCTAAGGTTTCGGGGAGGAGCCATTTGCGCTAGAGCTTATACTTTCTTAGGATTAGCTTCGATTCCCCTTTCAGTTACTATGTATCCGAGGAATCGACTGACTTGGACGTCAAATAGGCACTTAGCTGGATTCAGCTTAAGCCCGTACCGACGCAGGGTGTTGTAGGTTTCTTTTATGTCAGCAATAAGGGTTCTTCCCTGAGTTGTCTTTATTAGTATGTCATCGACATACACCTCAATGTTCTTGTCCTACTAGTGTTGAAACACTTGGTCCATTAGGCGTTGGTAGGTAGCTCCTGCATTTTTGAGTCCGAACGGCATCACGGTGTAACAAAAAGTGTCATCGACTGTTATAAAGCTGACTTTGTCTTGATCAGTTACATCGAGTGGAATTTGATGGTAGCATTGGTAGGCGTATAACATACATATATATTCACACCTGACAGTTGAGTCCACCAACTGATCAATCCTCGGCAGAGGATAGCAGTCTTTCGGGCAGGCCTTGTTGAGGTCTCGGAAGTCCACATAGACTTGCCACTTGTTGCCTGGTTTTGACACAAGTACTACGTTGGACAACCAAGTCAGGAAGTGTACCTCCCTGATGTGTCCCGCCTTCAAGAGCTTCTATACCTCCTCTCGGAAGATCTTGTTTTGCTCTGGACCGAAATATCTTCTTTTTTGCTTGACGGGTCGGCCGGGCATGGTGTTGAATCGTTGGACCGCAACGGAAGGAGAGACGCTGGTGAGGTCCCCGGAAGCCCAAGCGAATACGTCTTGGTTCCAGAAGAGGTATGCGCCAAGTTCTTCTTTCAGCTCTGGAGGCAAGTCAGTCGCGACTTGTACAATCGTCTTGGCTCGGTCCGGGCAGACCTACAAAGACTCTTTACCTTCAAAGTTCATGGCGGACGACGCCTCCTGGACCGCATGGATCTCGGCTCCTTGGACTCTCCTGTTCTTCTTCGCCTCAGTGGGAACCATATCCATGTAGCATCTTCGGGAGGTCTGCTGGTCGCCTCGAGCTTCGCCGACTTGGTTTCCAACAGGGAACTTCATCTTCTGGTGGTACGTGGAGACCACAACCGAGAAGGCACTCAGAGTCGGCCTTCCTAATATGACGTTGTATGTGGAGGGGGCATCCACTATGATGAAGGGAACACGCCGAGTCCTCCGCAGCGGTTCTTCGCCCATGGAGATTGCCAGGGTAATTTGCCCTAGAAGTTGGACTTCATTCCCCGTGAACCCAAACAGCGAAGTAGCCATGGGTTGCAGATCGGCCTCATCGATCTGCATCTGGTCAAATGCCCTCTTGAAGATGATGTTGACCAAGCTGCCCGTATCCACAAAGACTCGGGCAATATCGTAGTTGGCGATGGTGGCACGAATAACTAAGGCATCATCATGTGGTACCTCAATTCCTTCTAAGTCTTGGGGCCTGAATCCAATGATCGGGCCTTCAGTCGGCCTACCTCTGCTGACTCCGTATACTTTGAGCTGTCGGCTATGTGCCTTTCGAGATCGATGGGAGTCCCCGTCAGTGGCTCCCCCTATTATCATGTTAATGCTCCCTCGGGGGGCATTATTGTGGTTATCCTCCGGAGCGTCTTCACAGCGAGAGGCTTGGGCATCCCTGGGGGCCTCCTGTCAAGGAGGTACTGACCGCCTAGGAGAACGGTCTCGAGTACGAGCAGGCCGAGGGGAAGGAGGTCGCGCCTCCCGATTGGTCCGCCTGGCGGGAGATCTCCGTGGTCTAGCCATAGGAGATCCGGGCGCACGCTGTTCAGTAGCCAGACGAAGCTCCCGGGCGTATTGGTGACACTCGCTGGTTGCATGGCTCTGAGATTGGTGGTAGGCGCAAAAGCGCGGCAACCAGCGGCAGCCTCTGGCAGCCTGATCCTGCTGGCTGGCTACGGTGTGAATGGCGCGAGGATTGGACTTGGTGGGAGCTGATGTGCGTAGGACTTACACACGGATTTTATGCTTTATTCGCTTATCTTTCTGAACTTCATGCTATTTCCTATGTATATTACATCCTTAATCTATGCATTCAGGCATTATTTCCTCTATTTCCTAGTTCGGAGATCTGCTCATATTTTTGGTATTTTTACAGGACGGAAACAGAATAAAATAGGCAAGATGGAGCATTTATTGAAGATAAGGTAAGATAGGGCCGTGCCTCACAGGCACGGCCGTGTCTAACACCTCCAAGGGACCGTGCCTCAAGGGCACGACCGTGCCCCTCAAACAGAAGCTCAACAAGCTCAGGCCATGCCTCTCAGGCACGACCGTGCCCTCCTCCTGCAGCATTGTCAAGACATGGTCGTGTCTCCCAGACACGACCGTATCTCCTCCACAGAGCCACGCCAAGGCATGGCCGTGCCTCCTAGGCACGACCGTGTCTCCCAAACAGAGGAGTGTTTGCCCCTGGCCGTGCCTCACAGGCACGGCCGTGCCTCCTGCTCAGAACACCAACGATTGGCCGTGCCTCATAGGCACGGCCGTGCCTCCACTATAGTAGGCGGCCACACATGGCCGTGTCTCCCAGACACGGCCGTGTGACGGGGGCATGCCTGACTAATTTTTAGGGTCATTTTGTGGAGGCCTATAAATAGCTCCTCTTAAGTGCCATAAAAAGGGGGGGGGGAGACTTTAGAGAGCAAGAGGAGTGTTCTAGAGCCACCGACGCCGCAATCCGAAGTAAGAATTGACGATCTGTTCATTCGTCTGGACTCTTCATCACCTCCATCCACCATTAACGCAGGAGTTGTAATCCGGAGAAAAAGACAACCCTTGATAAGTTTTATTCTTTGATTTCTCTTGGGTAAAATGTATTCTTTTCAATCTTCTTCGTATTGTATTCTTCCCATCATGGAGTAGTCCTCTTGATTCTAGGATGTAGGAGGAATCGAGGATAATGGTTTATTGTAATTATGGATTTGTTAATTACCATGTTTTATGAAATGCATGTGCAGTTTGCTTTATAGATTTATGCCATGTGTTCAATTGATGATATGTTATTGGATGGTGTTGAATCTATAAGGATAGGGATGATTTATGATTTTGAGGATTCTTAGGATCGTATGCCCGGGGCGCCTCGTGACAGGAGGAAAGCCTTATAACTAGACCTTCTGAGAAATTCTTTAGGCTATGATGAGTCTTAATGAGGGATAACTAATGGTTACTTATTGTTGGGGAGAGGTCTTTAAACGGATACCCAGTGACAGAGGGTAGGACATCTAGTAGTATACTGAGGCGCCTAAGTGACAGCGGGAATGCCTTAACCAGGCTATCTGGAGTCATCTCAAATCGACAATAGTAACACTAGAACGCTATTGATTTATTCCGAGAAACCCTGACAAGGTATAATTGGATAATTTGGTTAGAATCCCTACAAATGTGCATGTATTGAGGAATGGTAAAGAATCCATAGACAATCAATCATTATTTCGAGGAATCTGAAGTCCTAGGATCACCTTCCACACACTGTCATAGTCGATTTCTCTTTGATTGAGGATTAGGAGCACTAGCACTCTCTTTCACTTCCCCCACACAAACCCAAATCACATTTTCTCTCCACTCTTCTTGTGTTAGTTTAGTGATTAATTCCATGATTCCTATGGATTCAAAATTTTATTACTTGACGACACCCGTATACTTGCGGGAGCCTATCATGTTTTTGTATACTGTGTTGTATGCCGATAACTATTGTGCGTTTTGTAGTGTTGATTGGCATATGTATAAAAATTGTTCTTATTTCTTACGATTTCTCCCTTATTGTTCAATTTATTTTTGAAGACTCATTTTATTCCAATAATGATGGTCTTCTTAGGTCTAGGGACTTGACATTATTGAATGCAAGTCCTTGTCCGCACTCTACACTCCCCAGTCACCCCCCTCGGGGCAGTGAACTGAGGGGTCAAACAAGACATTGGCTTCCGATTAAGTTTCAAGTCTATGTATCAACAACTAATAATCAAACAACGATAGCAATAGGATAGTATCAGATCATGTCAAAGGTCAACTAGAAGGTATCAACCAACAAATATCATAAGGTATCAACTGAGTAACAGGAGTAGCAGCAGGGTAGTATCGGATTTTGTTAAAGGTCAACTAGAAGGTATCAACCAACAAATATCATAAGGTATCAACTAGATGAATGGTACAAGTAGCAAGATAACAACAAATAATAAATCGTGTACTTACAAAAAGAAGACCTGTGTTAATCAAATACAGGAGTACCCACCTGATTGACGAATCATCATAATAAAATACAACCGGATTCACAAGTCAAGGTCCTGCAAAATAAAACATCCATTAAAGAAAACTCTAATCGATTTCTAAGGTTAACCTAACCAATTAAACTTTAATTAACCTAAGTAAATCTAATTAACTTGATTAATCAATTAACTAACATTAAACTAATAAATATTTTAACCGATTCATTAATTATCTAATTAATGTTGATTAACTATTAACAAACCTTAAAGGATCAGACAACCATGACTAGATCCAACAATCAACTAGGATCCGACGGGTCCACAACCTAACATAAATTAATCTTTATCCGAATCAATCCATTAAAACCCTAACTTCAACCGGAATCTAACTGCCTTATTTCTCTTATAAATAAATCCATGAGATTATGTAAACTAAATGGCTAGCTTTACTGGTTTCATCTAACAAAATTTATCCTCCACCCTGCAAGCTTTACAAAATTGAACAACTGGCGACATGCTACCCTCAAAGAAAGATGCTTCAAAGTTTAAATCTTGAAGCCTGACAAACCAAGGCAGCGTACTGTAGAATGAAAGCCTGATTTTCATCCATCGATCCCGATAAAAAGGAAGAAGAAGACCACTACAACACTAACGACCTAGCTTAGAAGGCGATTAGATCGGAAAGAAAGGAGAAGGCTAACGATTTAGGAGAGGGACGCCGGAAGGAAACTGTTTAGGGTTGGGATTTGGAGAAGGCAGGGGCAGGACTTCTTCTCCGTACTGCGGCGACGCGGGCGGCGGTCTTCATGTGAGGAGGACGGGAGGAGGTGGCGGTGATCCGGCGGCAGTAGTGGCGTCGGCATCTTCTCCACGCAGCAGGACGATGTCTTCCTTGCGATTCCTGGCGGATGCGATCGGTGGCAGCGCTGTGTGGCATCGACAGCGGCAGTAGAGGAAGGAAGCATGGCGACTGAGCAAAACAGGGTGTGGCGTAGAGGGCAATCCATACGGCGGCGCTGCTCCCCTGGTGGACCATCGAGAGGAGGAAGGCGATGGCTATTGAAATGGGCCTTAATTGGGCTCTAAATTGAGGCTGATTATTTAGGTTTTAATTAGCTAATTGGATGATATTAACTAGGGTTGGTTTTAATGGGTTTAATCATGAAACTCAATCTAATAAATACCTAACTTTAATGATTAATTATTTAACCTAACAATTAAACCTCCTTAATCTTTATAAATCAATTAGGGTTATTTAGAATTAATCCCTAAAGTTCTGGTATATTACATACTCCCCCACTAATAAAAATTTGGTCCCCAAATTTTCTGCTTCCGTACTATAGTGCCAAAATACTATAATTCGAATGACCAATTCTCAGACTTGTGGGGTATGGCTCACCATGCTTCTGCTGTGCCACTCTGATTGTCGCATCAACGTGTCCGAATTTCACACCGATCGACTGGGTATCTGAAGGGGATACGGTCTGCCCCCGCTCTGGGTGAAGCTAACTCTAAGATACTGTTGTTGACTGATGAATATACGGATATACAGGACCATAAAAATCACCTAATAACTTAACTAATATAATTTCTAAGAAATGAACAAGATATACAAGTTAGTTTTACTTACAAGGCTTGGAGAATTCTTGTCGCTATCTGTCCATCTCACAACTCGGGTCAAGTACCAAAACTTGATAAAATCGATACGACAACAAGTTCAAAATAAACCACGACGAATTCGAAATAAACCAAATCTAAACCCTAAACTAATGCGATGAAAAATTCTAAACATAAACACTTAACCTAATAAACCTACAATGAAATGCTAACTTATGAAGACTACAAATACGCAATAATCCAATGATAACTCCAACAGACACCAGAAAATGAACATAAATGCAACGATAAATCCAACCTAAAGTCACGAATGCAATGAAAAGCCAAAGGAAATGCAGTTAGGCTTGGACCCGTGGGTTATGGGTCCACCACGCTTCCGCTACGCTACTCTGATACCGCTAAATTGGTATCAGATATGCTACCATGCAACGAAAATTCGGAAACTATACATGGACCGTAATAATAGGCTCTGATATCACTAAATTGTCATGTCCCGGGAGGCCGTCCGAAAAATTTCGACAGCATCTCCCCAGTAACCATGATAATTTTTCTAAATACAAATAAAAATACACGGCCACATGCGGCCGGAATAAGGACTACCCATCCTTTAAGTACATAAACATGCATACTACAGACAACACGTAAGGCCTACACGACAACAACAACTAATAAACTACCACATACAGGCTATATCATTTCACTACGAGGAAAACAAATTCGGTATAAGAAATCCCGTATGAACGGTAAAATCCAGGCAGCGAAAAAACACAACAAATGTATAACATATATATACAACCATATCGAATTACGACAAAACGAATAAACTAACATACTAAGTCTTCTGAGGTGAGATGGAAGCAGCCGACCAATCTCCAAGATCCGAGTAAACCTATCTGTTACCTGGGGAGACAGAAAACCCCAGGGTCTGGGTGGTGAGCAACAAATACTCAGTGGGTACGGATAAGAAGTGCAGGTAAAGATTAAACAGCAGGAATAATAAATGTGTAAAACTAGAACGAATAGGTAGATGTAGAACAAGTAATAATACTCAACAGATATCAGCAGATAGTTTAAATCATAGTAATAAGGGTCATGTAATTGTGATCATGTATGTTATGGCATGCACTATAACAATTATAGCAAACAAATACAACAAGCATGGCAGGTAAGTGCAACAACCGCAAACATATGAATAAAATAACTATATAATAACTTACCAACAAATGCATGAAAAAAATGCAGTAATCATCACAAACAAATCCAAGTCACTGTCTGCACTCTATATCCCCAGTCACTCCTCCATGGCAGTGAAAATGGGGCACACAACAGTGTTAGTGCAGGAAGCACCAGCAGGTCAAACCTGGGTTTTGATTATGGAACTAGGATCAAGTTAAGTATGTGGTTTGGCTAACTGAGTTGAAATGAGATTGCAGAGAAACAAGTTAAGTCCTAGTAAGTCTAGGCAAGAAGACTTGGCAGAGTCAACGTGCACCAGGCAAGATCCGGACTTGGGTAGTTGCGGATGAAATGGACTTGGGTCAGGAGGACCAAGTTGCAGAGAAGAATGGACTGATCAGGAGGATCAGTTGCGTTCAAGTCCTGGGGGGCAACGACAGAGCCGAGCAAAAGTCCAACAGGTCAGGAGGACTTGGTTGGCATCAGGTAAATTCTCCCGAGGGGAGTGGGTGAGAACGCGTTCCTACGAGGAACAGTAGGCGCCGGTCTAACCCAGGATCTCACCGGAGATCCGAAGTTAAGACTCGAAGCCGGTTCGGTGAGCTGGCCGGTTCTTTAAATACTATGGTTTTCGAGCTAACTTATTTTGCAGGAAAGAAGGGAGCGAAAAAGCTAACTCCGGCCGAAAAATCAAGTTTTCGGGTCTGGAGTCGACTCAGATAGGTTCTGGAGTCGACTCCAGCTCAATCAGCACAGAACCGGAAGTCAGCGAGTCAAAAGTCACCGCCAGCGAAGCTAGAGTCGACTCAGACGGCGATCTGAGTCGACTCAGGTCAAAGTTTTATCGTCTCCGCCGCCACCACGACTGGAGTCGACTCAGAGCCAGACCGGAGTCGACTCAGGAAGGATAAGCAGCGAAGCCGATAGACTTTTATCCGCCACGTCAGCTGGAGTCGACCCAGATGCCTATCTGAGTCGACTCAGGGCGTCTATATAAGGCAGACGCGAGCAGCCTTCGAGCATTGATTCCAACTCGCTCCAAAACGCCTTCCTCGTGATCGTTAAGCCTCCGATCTTCGACGCCGGTGCTGAGACTACTTCAAGCCACTTCAACAAACGCCGGGACGTCGAATTCAAAGTCCGAGAAGCACAAAACTTGGTAACAAAAGAACTGCACTTAAATTTCAATATCTTTTAATTGTAATCAAAGTTTTGTAACGATTTTCTCGATATACTTGCTGCCGCAAGGAGCAAGTATCCTAGTGGATTGCCCAAAGTAAACGGTCAAGGACCGTGGGCCTTGGAGTAGCAACGTTACGCTGTGAACCAAGTAAAAACAAATCGTGTCATTAACTTACTGCACTTTTACTTTAACTTATTGACACATTTAATTTCGCTTCCGTACTCGAGTTTTACGAAATTTCGAAAAGCGTTAAAATACGCTATTCACCCCCCCCCCCCTCTAGCGTATTTACGATCCTACAAACAGGACATAATCACAACGCAAGTCACTGTCCGCACTCTACATTCCCCAGTCACTCTCCCAGAGCACAGTGAACTGAGGGGCCAGACAAGTCATACTCAAAAATAAGTCACTGTCTGCACTCTACATCCCCAGTCACCCCCCCCTCGGAGTAGTGAACTGGGGCGCACAACATGGCATTATTGAATGCATGTCCCTGCCCGCACTCTAAACTCCCCAATCACCCCTCCTCGGGTGAACTGAGGGGCCAAATAGGACATTGGCATCCGATTAAGTTTCAAGTCTATGTATCAACAACTAATAATCAAACAACGATAGCAATAGGATAGTATCAGATCATGTCAAAGGTCAACTAGAAGGGATCAACCAACAAATATCATAAGGTATCAACTGAGTAATAGGAGTAGCAGCAGGGTAGTATCGGATTTTGTTAAAGGTCAACTAGAAGGTATCAACCAACAAATATCATAAGGTATCAACTAGATGAATGGTACAAGTAGCAAGATAACAACAAATAATAAATCATGTACTCACAAAAAGAAGACCTGTGTTGACCAAATACAGGAGTACCCACCTGATTGACGAATCATCGCAATAAAACACAACCGGATTCACAAGTCAAGGTCCTGCAAAATAAAACATCCATTAAAGAAAACTCTAACCAATTTCTAAGGTTAACCTAACCAATTAAACTTTAATTAACCTAAGTAAATCTAATTAACTTGATTAATCAATTAACTAACATTAAACTACTGAATATTTTAACCGACTCATTAATTATCTAATTAATGTTGATTAACTATCAACATACCTTAAAGGATTAGACAACCATGACTAAATCCAACAATCAACTAGGATCCGATGGGTCCACAACCTAACATAAATTAATCTTTACCGAATCAATCCTTTAAAACCCTAACTTCAACCGGAATTAAACTAATCTAACCGCCTTATTTCTCTTATAAACAAATCCATGAGCTTATGTAAACTAAATGGCTAGCTTTACTGGTTTCATCTAACAAAATTTATCCTCCACCCTGCAAGCTTTACAATATTAAACAACTGGCGGCATGCTACCCTCAAAGAAAGATGCTTCAAAGTTCAAATCATGAAGCCTGACAAACCAAGGCAGCGTACTGTAGAATGAAAGCCTGATTTTCATCCATCGATCCCGACAAAAAGGAAGAAGAAGACCACTACAACACCGACGACCTAGCTTAGAAGGCGATTAGATCGGAAAGAAAGGAGAAGGCTTACGATTTAGGAGGGGGACGTCGGAAGGAAACTGTTTAGGGTTGGGATTTGGAGAAGGCAGGGGCAAGACTTCTTCTCCGTACTGCAGCGACGCGGCGGCGGTCTTCATGTGAGGAGGACGGGAGGAGGCGGCGGTGATCCGGCGGCAGTAGTGGCGTTGGCATCTTCTCCACGCGGTAGGACGACATCTTCCTTGCGATTCTTGGCGGATGCGATTGGTGGTGGTGCTGTGTGGCATCGGCAGCGGCAGCAGAGGAAGGAGGCGCGACGACTGAGCAGAATAGGGTGTGGCGCAGAGGGCAATCCAGACGGCGACGCTGCTCCCCTGGTGGACCACCGAGAGGAGGAAGGCGGTGGCGCTGAACGCAGGGGACGATGGTGGTGGAGGCGCGGCAAAAGAGAAGGGCGATGGCGGCTGGTTTACAGGGGCGGCGACGGAGGAAGGAGAGACAAGGGTTAGGGTTTTGGCCGCCCTTTCTTATATCCCTCACCGGAGGCGCAAGAAAATCGGCGAAAGGGTCGGCGGCGGACAGGGTCAGCGTGCGAGCGAGGAAGGAGTCACACGACGGTTGTGGAACATAAGGGAAATCACGATTTTGCGAGGAACTCCGAATTCCCTTAATGGGTTTCGGGTTTTAACTCCATATCCACAATCCTATATCAAATGGCTATTGAAATGGGCCTTAATTGGGCTCTAAATTGAGGCTAATTATTTGGGTTTTAATTAGCTAATGGGATGATATTAACTAGGGTTGGTTTTAATGGGTTTAATCATGAAACTCAATCTAATAAATACCTAACTTTAATGATTAATTATTTAACCTAACAATTAAACCCCCTTAATCTTTATAAATTATTTAGGATTATTTAGAATTAACCCCTAAACTTCTGGTATATTACATAGCATGTTTAAGCTAAATGTTATGTCTATCAATAAGAATGCATCCTTTATTTACTTGACTGAGTCTTCAACTATTTTATGGCATTCTAGATTAGGTCATGTTCATTACAAAAGAATTTATGATATGATTAAATTAGATCTATTACCTAAATGTGCACAAAATGATAATAGAAAATGCAACACTTGTATGCTTAATAAAATAACCAGAATGTCTTTTCCATAATTGAAAGGAAAATCAATAAGTTAAAATTAGTGCATAGTGATTTATGTGATTTGCATGCAACTCCAACTTTAGGGGGAAACAAATATTTTATAACATTTATAGATGATTGCACAAGATTTTGTTATGTTTATTTGTTGCACTTTAAAGATCAAGCTTTGCAAATATTCAAGTCTTATAAACAAGAAGTTGAACTTGCAAGTGATATCTCTATAAAAAGTCTAAGGACTGATAGAGGTGGGGAATATTATGATAAAGATTTCTTTGAGTCAACCGGTATCAAACATGAGTTGACTGCACCTTATGCACCACAACAAAATTACGTGGTTGAAAGGAAAAATAGGCACTACAAAAATACAGCCTATTTGCGACAAACTTTTGCGACGAAAATATTTCGTCGCCAATTAGAGACGAATTTAGCGACGAAACGCGTATTCGTCGCCAAATTGCAACGGAATTAGCGACGAACCAATTTTGTTGCCAATTTGCGATGAAAACATTTTCGTCCCAAAATTCGTCGCCAAATTGGCGACGAAAACTAGGATTCGTCGCAAATTTGGCGACGAAAGACTGATTCGTCGCCAAAATGGCGACGAAATAACCGTCCGTCGCCAAGTTGGCTAAATTGGTTCGGGTCACGGGGTGGGGTCGCGGGATATAAGTTAGGATATTTGCGACGAACATATTTTCGTCGCAAAATTCGTCGCCAAATTGGCGACGAATCCAGTATTCGTCGCTAATTGGCGACGAATATTGGATTCGTCGCCAATTTGGCGACGAATACTGGATTCGTCGCCAAGTTAGCAAAATTGGTGGTGTGGGGACGCGGGATTTAAGTTAAGGTATTTGGCGACGAAAAAAATGTTTTCGTCGCCAAATTTGCGAAAATCCAATATTCGTCGCAATTTGGCGACGAATCCAGTATTCGTCGCAAATTGGCGACGAATCCAATATTCGTCGCCAATTTGCGACGAATTTGGCGACGAAAACATTTTCGTCGCCAAATACCTTAACTTAAATCCCGCGTCCCCACACCACCAATTTTGCTAACTTGGCGACGAATCCAGTATTCGTCGCCAAATTGGCGACGAATCCAATATTCGTCGCCAATTAGCGACGAATACTGGATTCGTCGCCAATTTAGCAAATTTGGTGGTGTGGGGCCGCGGGATTTAAGTTAGGGTATTTGGCGACGAAACTATTTTCGTCGCCAAATTCGTCGCAAATTGGCGACGAATACTGGATTCGTCGCCAATTTGCGACGAATATTGGATTCGTCGCAAATTTGGCGACGAATTTGGCGACGAAAATAGTTTCGTCGCCAAATTCTTTAATAAACCCTAAATCTGAGATTTCCTCTTTTCTTCCTCCGCTGCCTCCGCGCGCTGTGCGCTGCCTCCACGCGCTGTGCACTGCCTACGCTCCCTAAACCCCTAAAAACCTTGCTATTTCCGACCGGATCTTGCCGGATCGTGTGGTAAGCTTCTTCCTTTCTCCTTTTTTTTTCTCATTCGGCGTTTTCATCTTTTGGCCGTCGGACAGCTCCATCGCCGCCGCCGGCCGGCCTCTGGCTGCTGCTGGCCGTGCCCTGCCTGCCATTGGCCGGCGCTGGCCCGCGTTGGCCGCACTGGCCGGCGAAGTGCAACCTACGCTCTTGCTGCGCGGCTGCTGGCCGCTGGCCACGCGGCTGCTGGCTGGCCTCTGGCCGGCGTTGGGCGGCGCTGGCCGGCGCTGGGCGGCCAGAGATGGTGCCTTTATTGTAAAGATTTCAATGGTAGTCTTTGTGTATTAATAGCTTTGTAGACTTGTAACTTGTAATTCCTTTGTATACATTGACTTTGTCTTCTTTTGATTTTAAATAACTTAATGGTTAAGAAGCTGTCATGTTGAAGAATTTGAAACATAAGTATGCATTGAAGAGTACAGTTCATTCTTTCATAGGAACGTTGACTGAATGGAAAATGAACTAATATTTCAATTGGTCTCCATTGTTATCAGGAGTTCTTGCTTGTGTGATTTTTTGTAGTTTCAATTGCTGTATTTTTTATGTCAGTTACAAATGCCTCTCGTTGTTTGTGAAAATTTTGGTAGTCTTGGTGATGTAATCTCTTATTCTTTACAGCATTTATGGACAAGGGGAAGTTTCTATTGGCTGCTCAAAGGTTTAGGCGTGGTGCTCATACAGAGTATATCATCTCTCTTGATGCTGACGATCTGTCCCAAGGAAGTAATGCATATGTTGGTAAATTGAGGTGTGTAACTAGTTAACTGTTTTCCTTGCGTGCTCTAAAATATTGAGTTCCACAAAATCAACACAATTTATTAGAACTTTTGATCGGTGCATCATTAACTGTTAAGATGTTAACTCCTTTCTCTGATGTTAAATTAAAAATATCATTGTTCACACACGATCGTATTATATATAATAGTTTTTTGTGAAATCATTAGTTTTTAAAATGTTCTCTATGTGCTCGTTAACAAAACTGATTATTTTGTTTGAGTTTGTTTTTCATGCGAAGCTGCAAATTCATAAAGTTATCACAGTTGACCTCTTCTTCTAACGTTCTTGCATGCGCATGAAAATATGAAGATAGTTTAAAGTCAGTTTTAGATTGACACACTAGAAAATCCTTCTGATGCTTAAACCTGAAGCTTAATCACTGTTCTACAAATTACTAGATTCCACCATTTTGTAAACATTTTCTGAAGATTCACCTTTTGAGATTTCAACATACTGTTTAATGGTCTGCAGATCCGATTTCCTTGGGACCAAGTTTAAGATCTACGACAGTAGAGCACCATCCAATGGTGCCAAGGTGTCGTCAACCCACCCAGCAAGCCGCCGTTTTGCCAGCAAGCAAGTCAGCCCGCAGGTCCCTGCAAGTAACTTCGAGATCGGTCAGGTACATTACAAATTCAATCTTCTAAAAACAAAAGGACCCAGAAGAATGCGGCGTTGGACGACGACGACGACGACGACGATGATGACGATGATGATGGTGGTTCTTCATGAGTTTTTTTGTGTATGAATTTTTTTTATTCATGATTTTATTTATTTAGCATTTTATAGAGCTGCAAGACTTGATTTTGTCGTCTCATCTTTGTTTAATTTTGTTTAAACAGGTTTTTCTAAAAAAATTCAAAAAAAAAAGGTAAGTCTTTCCATATTAAGTTTATAGGTTTAAGTTTTAATTTTAAGAATGATATTTTCTCTTTATCATGTTTTCTAATGCAGGAGAAGAAAAGATAGTGACGGAGAAGGAAGTAGAGTCTCCAGAGAGCACACATGCCCATGATGTTTCATGTTTTCTTTTCTTCGTCTTCAGATATATTTATATTAGTACTTTGTATGGATTTACTGGATTGTTATGATTGTATATCATGTTAGCTGGACTAATAGACATATGCACATGTCTATTGTGGATCTTTGTATGGATTGTATCATTTGGATGCATTCATTATGGATGTTGATATTAATCTTTGTATGAATTGTATTTTTGTATAGATGTTGATATGTATTGTTTGTTATTTATGTGTTGTTATATATGGATGTTTATATATGTTGTTATGGATTGTATATGACAAGTTTGTATGTTATAAATCGATCTGATTGGATCGATATGTAAATGTATATACGGGATAACCAATAAATAAAATGAGCATTGGAAAAAAAATTTTAGTCTGCGACAAAATTTGCGACGAAAACCATTTTCGTCGCCAATTTGCGACGAATTTTGCGACGAAAACATGTTCGTCGCAATTCTATCATAGGTTACTATGCGCCAAAGTTTTGTGACGAATTTTCAAATTCGTCGCCAATTGGCGACGAATTCAAATTCGTCGCCAATTAGCAACGAATCAGTTCGTCGCCAATTGGCGACGAATT
Source organism: Curcuma longa (assembly GCF_044706935.1). Lineage (NCBI taxonomy): Eukaryota > Viridiplantae > Streptophyta > Magnoliopsida > Zingiberales > Zingiberaceae > Curcuma > Curcuma longa. Next base: position 14,609,340 of record NC_133868.1, read on the forward strand.
CAAATTCGTCGCAGAATTCGTCGCCAATTGGTGACGAATTCAAATTCGTCGCCAATTGGTGACGAACTGATTCGTCGCCAATTGGCTAATTGGCGACGAATTCTGCGACGAATTTGAATTCGTCGCCAATTGGCGACGAACTGATTCGTTGCTAATTGGCGACGAATTTGAATTCGTCGCCAATTGGCGAAACGTTGAATTCTGCGACGAATTTGAAAATTCATCGCAAAATGTTGCGACGAAATTGGATTTTTCGTCGCAGCATTTTGCGATGACCTGATAGCGACGAATTGATATTCGTCGCCAAATTTGTCGCAAACTATTTTGCGATGAATTTTTTAAAGAAATTCGTTGCAAAATTCGTCGCAGAATGCAGTTTTTTTTGTAGTGATATTGTCAAACAATACTTGGGTTCTAGTGAATTTATCTCTCGGTTCCAAGCCAATAGCTTGTAAATGGATTTTCAAAAAGAAATTGAAAGTCGACGGAACTGTAGACAAATACAAGGCCAGATTGGTAGCCAAAGGCTATACCCAAAAATAGGGCCTTGATTATTTTGATACATACTCACCAGTTGCAAGGATAACTACTATAAGGGTACTACTTGCAATTGCATCAATCCAAAAATAGATAATCCACCAAATAGATGTTAAAACTGCATTTTTGAATAGTGAGTTAGATGAAGAGGTATATATTGTTGGGTTGCAAAGGTGCAAACATAGTCTCACATCTAAAACACATGGAAAAGATCATGGGTTTAAAAGGATGGAAGATATCTCCATTGGGATGAGGCCTTTTGGGGAGAGCCCAAGAACAAAACCATGAGGGCTTAGGCCCAAAGTGGACAATATCATGCTATTGTGGAGATACAGACATCCTTGGAGACCCTACAATTGGTATCAGAGCGAGACCGCTCTTCACCGGACTAACCGCCGGATGAGCCATGATCCGGATCTAACTATGTGGGTTGAACCTTAAAAACAAAGGAAGTGGGGGCTTGATAACCCTAGATTGGAAGTCACGATAGGGCTTCAAATTAGAATTTGTAGATTTTATCGAAAACCCGCGATAAATACAGAAAAAGAAAGTATAGGGGCCTCGAGTCGTATTTTTCCAAGGACTAGTAGAAATTAGTTTGATTCAGCTTACTTGTCATATTTTTGGGTTTTCTTATAAAAATGGGGGTTTTGGTTATTTTTAGAAGGAAACAAAAATCAAAGTCCAGAAAATAAGTGAAAACTGCACTTCACTAACCTAATGATGATGCGTTAAACCAAAGTATCAACTAAACCTAAGTGCAATTCAAAATTCTATCAAAACCCTATTT
>NC_133868.1:14610729-14673936 GCF_044706935.1 Curcuma longa
GAGATCCCCGGTTTACGTCCCAGTTTTGGCAGAGTCTGCTGCATGCCATGGGCACGCATCTCCGATTTAGTACAGCGTTCCATCCACAGAAAAATCGACAGTCTGAGCGGACCATACAAACTTTGGAGGATTTGCTGAGATCATGTGTTATGGATTTCGGGGGCGGCTGGGAGGATCATTTACCGTTAGTGGAGTTCGCCTACAACAACAGCTATCATTCGGCTATTCAAATGGCACCGTTTGAGGCGTTGTATGGTAGGCCTTGTCGGACACCTACACTCTGGGAGGAGGTTGGTGAGGCCCAGCTGCTTGGACCCCATAGAGCTCAGCATGAGGCAGAGTTGGTTCGTATCATCAGACGTAGGATGGCAGAGGCACAGGATCGTCAGAAGAGTTATGCTGACCGGCGACGATGACCCTTGGAGTTCTCTACTGGTGACCATGTTTTCTTGAGAGTTTCACCTGAAGAGATTTGGCCTCCGAGGTAAGTTAGCTCCGCGTTATATTGGACCTTTCCAGATCCTGGAGAGAGTTGGAGCCGTAGCTTACCGTTTAGCACTACCACCATCATTGGCCGGAGTTCATGATGTATTCCATGTATCCATGTTGCGTAGGTATTGTAGGATCGGGATACGCGCTAGAGGGGGGGGGTGAATAGCGCGTATGGCTTTTTCCCTTTGCGTTCGATTTACTATAAAAACTAAGCAGCGGAATTAGAACCAAAACACAAGGACACGCGGGATTTTTACTTGGTTCCTAACCCCCCAGGGTTAGTACGTCCAAGGCCTAATTCGGGAGGCGCCCGTCCACTAGTGGTCTCCTTTCCGAACGTCGTTCAGAGGCGGAGTAACCCGTCTTACAGTCCAAAGATAATAACAATGAAATAACAGGAAAGTAAAACAAAAAACAAAAGCAAACTCTTGGTAGCCGATCTGGAAGTCCTGAGCGCCGCGCACCCCTTCTGGATCTTCCCCGGTTGCAAGAAGTTGGCATCGGTTGCGTTCAGTAGTGGCTCTTGTCGGAAAGAAGGCGTATCAATGTTGTATTCTGGCTGCTGCTCGCGACCTCCTTTTATAGCCCTCCTGAGTCGACTCAGATGCCCATCTGGGTCGACTCCAGCCTGCGTGGCAGATCAACTTTTATCCCGCTCGCCGATTTCCTCTCTGAGTCGACTCATCTTGACTCCTGGGTCGACTCCAGCCTGTGTGGCGTCAGCGGCGATAAGAACTTGACTCTGCGTCAGCCTGAGTCGACTCAAAACCCGATCTGAGTCAACTCCAGTGCCGAGTCCGATAAGTCTTGACTCTGCGTCAGCCTGGGTCGACTCAAAACCCGATCTGAGTCGACTCCAGTGCCGAGTCGACTCAAAACCCGATCTGAGTCGACTCAACCCAGGTTTGACCAGAGTTGACTTTGAGCTTGACTTTGGGTTGACTTTGCTTGCTTCACCTCTGCTTTTCCCTCTTGCTTCCAGCTCCTGGTTCCTGCAAGACAAGCATACAAGCAAGCAAATACAATAACCTAAAGTCTTACCTAGTGGGTCGTCTAACTTCAGATTTCTACCGAAATCTTGGGTTAGCCTAACCCACTCCATTCTGGAGAATTCATGCCAACCAAGTCCTCCAGACTTGTTGGACTTGTGCTCGGCTCTGTCGTTGCCCCCCAGGACTTAAATGCAACTGATCCTCCTGACCAGTCCATTCTTCTGCTGCAACTTGCCTCCTGACCAAGTCCAGCCTTTCTGCAACTTGGTCCTCCTGACCAAGTCTAGACTTCTGCCTGGTGCACGTTGACTCTGCCAAGACTTCCGCCTGATCCTCCAAATCAGGACTTCCCTTTGCCTAGCCTACAACTAGGACTTTCCCTTGCCCAGCTCCACTCACCAGGACTTCCTTGCCCAATCATCCAGATCAGGACTTTCCTTGCCTAGTCTAACCGACCAGGCCTTCTCGCTCACTTTCACACATCCAAACATCAAGTCCTGTTTGGATCACACATTGTCAAACAAACATCAAGTCCTGTTGTGACTTACCGTTTAGCTCTACCACCATCATTGGCTGGGGTTTGATATATTTCATGAATCCATGTTGTGTAGGTATGTACCGGATGACCAGACTTAGGTGTATTAGATCACCGAACATCAAGAAACACTAGCATCACACTGACGAGGAAGCTACCTGGGAGCTACGATGCGAGATACCCCCACTTGTTTACTTAAGGTATGGGAGTTGGTTCCGTTTCGTTCATGTTCAGCATATATATACTATTTAGTTGTTGTTAGTATACGAAATAACGAAAATTTGGAGATCAAATTTTTATTAGTGGGGGAGGTGTAAGATACCGGAAAATTTTACTATAAATATGGAAATATTCGTCTCGCGAAGACGAACCAAACAAAACTTGTTTGGACCAAATCGGAGGTCGTTTGACCCTTGAACCAAGCGAACCCAACTCGATTTAGGTTGCTACAGTACCGGTTTAGAAATTTACTCGGGTTCAGTGGGTTTGCTGGTTAGGGCTGGTTCGACCGGTTCAGTGGTTAGGATTAAATGGGTTTATGGTTAAAGAGGTTATTGGGCTAAAGGTTACTGGATCCTTGGAACCCAACCCGTTAAAACAAGGTATAAGATCCGTTAAGGAGGCTACATTGGGTTCTCCGCTTCTCCCGATCGTGAGCCACCTCTCTGTGCTTCCTCTCCCGAACGCCCTCTGCCTCCGCCGACACCGCGTGCTCTCCTTCTCCATCTTGCCCTAGCCGCAACATCTCACGCGACGCCGCCGCGTGGAGGTGAAGCCGACGCACACATCTTCCTTTCTTTCCCCTCTCTTCTGTCGACGCCGCCCTCCTCTCCTCCTCCTTCTGCCAAGCTGAAGTCTCTCGGGTGGAAGGGAGTTTAGCTAACGCTGAAGCTTGAGGGAGGGAGAAGCCAGCGGCCGGAAACTCAACTGAGAAGGGGGTAGATCTGTGATCGACGGCGGTTGTAATCGGCAGGAACCGGAGAATCGACGACTGATTGGGTAAGTGTAAGCTGTAAATCTTGGATCTATAGGTTCTTGAATTTAGATCTATAGTTTAATCGAGTTTTCAGGCCTGGTTTGGATCGGTGAGATCGTGCTGGAGTTACATTAAGTTGCGGCAGCGAAAGTGAAGGAAGAAGAAGAGGGATTGGATTGGAGGAGGAATCAAATTAGGGCTGGGAACGGTTCGATTAGAGGTAAACCTACTGGATTCTAATCTGGATATTTTTGATTAGTTGTAGATTTTAGGTATTGACCTGTTAGATGGATATGTACTGTGAATGTGAATTGGAGCAAGGTTATTCTTACTGTTAGATTGATTAGTATTAATGAATGTGATGCTTAGTGTGGTGGCTGTTGGAGTTTATTATTGGGGTTTATATGTTGTTTGAGATGCGATTAAGTTAGTTAATCTGATTATGGCTTGGAGTTGAGTTAACTTAATTTAATTGTGGATTAATTGTGTTAGTGGGTTAATATGATTAATTAATTAATTAGTTAATATCATTAATTAATTAATTAATTAACTCATGTTAATACAACCCACTAATTAGATTCGTTTAAACCAAGTTAGTTTAATTAAATAGAATTAAACTAACTCTAGTTTGATTAGGTTTCTTGATACATTCTGATATTTAGAGGTTGTGATAATACCTGCAGGACTTTGATTGGAGTTGATTGGTTGCGGACATTATCAGATTCGGATTCTTTGCGATTACTCGCAACCAATTGGAAGGCGGGTACCTTGACTTATCTTTTATAGATATGTCTTTAAGATATGTGTAAATTGCTAGATATCAGTAGTTTATGTTTCTGCTCATTTTGATTACACATGCTATTTGGATCTGATTCTGTTATCAATTATTTCTGTTGTTGGTTAGTATCGGATATCTTTTCCTATTGTGGTTATCAGTTATTCATTTCTCTTGATATCATCTGATACCTTTGACATGTTATGGTTATCCGATCTCCATTGATTCTGACATCACCTGCTACCTGTACGTATGCTATTACCAGTAGATATGCTAGATAGGAGACCTTATAGCATTCTGATTATTGGAGCATATGATATGGATCTGTAGTTGGATAGGTGGTGCATGGACCATATTATATGGATATGTAGTTGGATATATGATGCATGAACTAGTGTCATACATCATGCTTGCATATATTGCATACTGACGTGCAGGATTCCATTGTTGTTGAGTCCGGCGTCAGTTACATGCGGGCTACCAACCAAAGGGTGTGTGTAATTGCATGTCTTGTGATCATCGGCTCCTGCTCCTATTTTAGTCGAGTCGCTCCTATTATAGTGGTAGCACAGTTTGAGCCCGTCGCTCGTATATGATTTACACACACAATCCACTCATGGGATAGTGGAACCTTTAGGTTGGTGCATACTTGTCCTGACAGGAGCTCCGCTAGGCCACCCAGGATAGTGGTTTCGTAGCATGGTAGCATACAAGGATCCCTCCTCTGTCATTGTGACCAGGAGATGAGAGCTTGCTCGCCCACTTATGATTTGGGTTATCAGGATAGGTGTACACCTCAAGGACATCATGTCCACTCGGTCACGCAGGAGCAGTGACGGCAGAGTGCACAGAGGTCACAGCCTTACCCACGCGACTTCACCACTGTGGATGAGTGATCTGACTAGCGTAGTTCCACTCTACCTCACCACTATAGGGGTGACTGATCTGACTGGCGTCAAGGGTGACCAGGACATGCATTGCACCATGTGCATACTGCACTGATTGCATTTGTTTGTGATTGTTGCACATGTTTGATGCACTTGGATGACATGCATATACAGGAGACCTATGTATCGATTTTGGGACTACTTTCACCTTACTACTTGTTTATCAGACTCTGGTATGTACAGATCTACTATTATTCAGTTTTTAGTCCTATTTACCTTTCAGTAGACTGTACAGCATGATATTACTATTGATAGTTTTTATACACATATCTGCTAGATACCCGCTGAGTTTCTTTTGGAACTCACCCCGTTTACCTGTATGTTATTTCAGGTTGATGCCGTCTGGAGAGCTACATTGCTAGTCCCGCACCATTTGTGGCGTGGTTTTAGTTTCCTTATTACTATTATCAGTGTATTTGGACTATTTGGACTTCTTGATGTGTTTTCCACTTGAGTACTTGGTTTTCCGCTGATTCGATATATTTTTTGTTTCCGTTATGAGTTTCCTATACTGATTTTGGGATGGATTTGATATGTATGCGTGGTTGTGATATTAGACTTGGTGATACTATTAGTGGCTATGTTGGTCACTTTGTCTTTTAAATTTCTATATATATATCCATAGCTTGTTATGGATTCATTATATGTGTATGTATTCAGGGAAAGTCAATTGTTACAGGGGAGATGCTGTCGAAATTTCTCGGAAAGCCGTCTCCCGGGGCATGACATGCTCTACGATTCTGAGATGCTGCTACGATGCCAAAACACTACACTGATAACTACACTCAACTTCTACTTTATTGTCGGTAACAAATAATGTATTTTTATTACATCTTTTTGCACTAAATTTCATATGAACGGTAAACTTGTTACCGTTTCTCTTATTGTAAAAGGTGAGACTCTTTCTCATTGTGAGAAAGAGTCATTTAGTGAATTGCTCATCAAAAACAGTCAAGGACTACGGGCCTTGGAGTAGTAGCTAGAGGTTGTGAACTAAATAAAAACAAAATGTGTCCTTACTTTCTATTCTTTTTGTATTTTCTGCTGCGCACTTTAAATCTTTTAAAAGGAATTTTAGAAAATAAGTGAAAAAATTGAACCATGCTATTCACTCCCTTTTAGCGCTCTTTTTGATTCTACATTAGTATCTGACAGGGAACTACTTGATAGAAGATGATGGAATTAATCAACTATTACTTCTGTTGAAGAGAGTTGTCTAATCACCCTTTTTTTTCCTACGCACGAGATAGTTCACTTCGACATATTTTTAGAAGGGTATGGAGGTATGATTTTTATATGTTCACACATTCATACCTCTATTATAATAAGAATGATTAAAATTTTTAAGATATAAGTACAATCAAGAGTTGTGCAAATCCTTTTAGCATAGGATTTTGATTGGCTTCAAGGTCCCTAGCTTGGGCCTCAATGAGAGTTGGCTGGAGGCATCTCTAAATGCACAAGAACCTTATCTCCATGGTCTGGAAGTCTTAGAATCAGTGCAATATCTGTTTTTGTGAATCTAAACTTGAGAATTTGAAAGATGAAACACATAGATTGATAGTCCCAATTGTCAAATATATTTTGTATAACAATTTTGATATTTGGATTAATCTTTGGTATGTCTAAGATCCATGCAAATGAGCTTCTTCTTATCAACTTCATATGTCAACCATTTGATTATATTAATGATTTGAAAGACCTAAATTGGTGTAGGTTACTTTTTCATTGCATTTTCTTTCGATTTGCACGTGAGATAATACTTCTATAGTTGGAACTTGCATTGTTTTCAGAGTTTGAAGCACTAGATGTCATTTAATTCTATAAAAAAATACATGATATCTTAGTGAGAGTTTTGAACACCAACATGATATTTAAGCTAGTTTTGATGAAGTTACAATTCTGTAATAACTATGGATTCATAATTATTATAATACAAGGCTATAATATCTATGAATCCATAGCTGTTACAAGTATCAAATAGTACTAGCTATGAATTCTAGTAGTAAGGTAATATATAAATCCTAAACTCTAAAATCATATACTTTAGTAAGATAAAAACACCTAAAATCCTAATTAAGAGCTTTGGTTCTCATTGTAAGAATTTTAGAGTCCGAGACCTTGACACCGTAAAGCTTAAATCATAAACCTTACACTAAACCCTAAACATACCTTTGCAGACAGTAATTGAAGAGATGACGGTCAATGGAATTAATTAATAAATGATGTTTATTAATTCAATAAATTAGTTTATTAAAATAATTATTTTAATAAATTATTTGATTAAAATAATATTAATAAATTATATTTATTAATTTAATAAATAATTTTATTAAAATAATTAATTTAATAAATTATTTTTTAAATATAGATAAATTTATTTTAAATTGTAAAAAATAAAATTAATGAAATACACTTATTAATTTAATGAATTATTTTATATATTTAATAAATTATTTTATAAAAATATATAAATTTATTTTACATTTTAAAAATTATAAATAAATTTATTTTTTGATATATTATTAATTTTTTATCATTATTAATATTAGTATTATTAATTTAATTTATTGAATTAAGGGTAATATAGTAAATATTAAACTGATTATCTTTTATTCTCTTTAAATAAATAAGTTGAACCAAATAATATTAAGTTATATTTTATACCCCATAATCTTAGTTATATAATTACCTGATAATCACATATATAACCAAGGTTATATATGATAACTTGAATCAAACACACCCTGCGTTTGGTTTAAGTTACCATACATAACTTTGATTATGTAATTACCAAGTAATCACATAATGATGTATAAAACATAATCTAATGTTGTTTGGTTCAACTTATTTATTTAAAAGGAATAAAATATAACCAATTTAATATTTACTATATTAACTTTTATTCAATTTATTTTTAGAATAAATTAAATTAAATTAATAATATTAATATCAATGATGATAATAAATTGATAATATATAAAAAATTAATATAATTTATTTATAATTTTTTAAAATTTAAAATAAATTTAAATATATTAATAAAATAATTTATTAAAATAATTATTTTAATAAAATAATTCATTAAATTAATAAATATAATTCATTAATTTTATTTTTTAAAAATTTAAAATAAATTTATATATATTTTAATAAAATAATTATTTCAATAAAATAATTTATTAAATTAATAAATATAATTTGTTAATTTTATTTTAATAAATATAATTTGTTAATTTTATTTTAATAAAATAATTTATTAATTTTATTTTTCAAAATTTAAAATATATTTATATATTTTTTAATAAAATAATTTATTAATTTATTTTAATAAAATAATTTATTAAATTAATAAATATAATTCATTAATTTTATATTTTAAAATTTAAAATAAATTATCTCTTTTTAAATTTATAAATATTTAAATTAAAATTTATTAAATTAATTAACTCAGTTTTAATTAGATTTTACGGTATAATTAATTCAGTTTTAAAATCAGAGGATAATTATGAAAAAAAATTTTGTTAACCTTCGGAATCATAAAAAATCTTAGACTGCTAAGGTAATCACATTCTTAGATTATAACGTATTTGTTGATATGACGATGATGTTGTATTATTAAAAATCGAACATATTTGAACTAAATAAAGTTGATAACTTAATTAAATAAAGTTGATAACTTTAGACAGATAATTAAAATTATCAATGATAATCTTCAATCAAATACCTTCTAAAAATAATTCAAGTCGACGATGATAATTGATATAGTCAGAATGAGGGCATAAATCATAACTCAAGAATGCATTTTCAAATTTTTAAAAGGGCGTTTCACTTTAGATTTTAATTAAAAGGGCTTCCCTTATACTGTTTAGTCAAATAAATTTACTCTTCGGTCCACAATCTGATGCATCTCTCCACAATTCAAAACAAGAAATTTTTGATTCAGATGCATATAAACATCTTTCCTATATGATGTCTCTCTCCGTAACTAAAAATAATAATTTTTTTTTTTATTCGGATGCATGTAAACATCTCTTCTTTTTTATCTCCCCATTTGTGTGTCGATTTTTCTTAATTAAACTGAACCGATCAAGATAAAAAAAATTAAAAACTTAAATATATTATCAAGTATTTCATATAAAAGATATTATTTTAAAATTTTAAAAAAAATTCATAAAAAAATTATTGATGATCTAAAAATCTAAAGTTTATATTAAATTAATAGTATTCATTTTAAATTTTAATCGAATCAAATTGGAGCTGCACTGGTCACTATGGTATTGATTTTTCAAAATCAATACCAGCACCACTTTGGTGTTGATTTTAAAAATTGGCAGTCTGGCACTACTGTGGTGCTAGTTTCAAAAATCAACTTCACAATTAAGGCTGAACAATTGATTCAAAATTGAACCGATTAAATTAAAATCGAACAAATCGATTTATTAAAACTAATCAAATCGATTGAACTTTTCAATAAAAATCAAATCAATAAAATATTGATTAATAGTCAAAATCAAATTAATCAAAATTTAACACCACTGTAATATTGATTTTTAAAAATCAACACCACTGAATCTAGCACCACAATGTGTGGTGTTGGATTTTCAAATCTACCACCATAGTGTGTTGTGTTGGATTTGAATGTAGTGTTGGATTTGAAAATCCAATACCACAGTGTATGATACTGGATTGTGGTGTTGGATTTAAAAATCCGATACCACAATGTATGGTACCGGATTGTGGTGCTAGATTTGAAAATCCAACACCACACACTGTGGTAGGGATATCAAAATCAGATATAGACATCATAAATACCTTTCTTGTATTATTCTTTTCCATTACATGTAAACTTCCTAAAAATTCAAATCTATTAGGTCCAACAATGAGTTTCGGTCATAATCTATTGATGGATTTAAAGAGTTCTAATCAGATACATTCCAAGTGCTATAGGTTTCTGAAGTGTACCAAAGTCTATATCTGCCCAGAGTTGTCAATTTGAAATCATTAACATCAATGATCAGAAGATTATCAAAGTTTTAAACTTTAAGATAATTACCACATACACATAATTTATCGTAGAAATGTCAAAATCAGACATGAATATCATAAATACCTTTTCTGTGCTATACTCTTTTATTACATATAAACTTTTCAAAAATTTAAATTTTGTAGGTCTAACAATGAGATTCGATCAAAATTTATTTATGAGCTTAGAGATTTCTAATCACAATAAAAATTCATTTATGAACTTAAAAAGATTCTAATCAAATTCACTCTAAGTGTTATAAATTTGTAAAATGTGTTCTAAATATATCTAGAGTTATCAATTTGAAATCATAATCATAATGATTTTTACTTATCGGGATGAAAATTCGAGTTAGTGAACCATGGGTGGAGTGCCCAAGAAATCATTCGATGTTTAATGCTCAACGTTGTTCCGTCGACGGTGAAAGTCTTCGTCGATAACTGACGAAGAAAGTCGTACGCCGCGTGGTGACAATTTGCCTCATCTTCGATTCTCTCGACGATCCATCGAATCGAACTGATTTGACTTGAACTGATCTGGATTTCGAATGCCATCATCATCATTAGACGACTACTCCTCTCCCATCCCATCCAATCTCCCCATGTCCCATCCCATCTGAAGAATAAGGGCATAAGGACATGCACATGCAGGTACTATACACAACAAAAAGATCTGCATGCCCACAAGCCCACTCATGCGTGCTTAATTTTCCCCTGCACAAACAGTCCCCAACAATAATTGATCCCTAACAATCCGTCAACCCATCCGATCATGATGCTCCCCAGGGGCCCTTCACCCACGTACACTTCTGACTACTTCGTATCGATGATTATCATGTATTGTACGAGTTAATTGATTAATGTTAAAATCTTTAAACAATACAGCATCCATTCATTCCATGCACCACTTTACGATGGTGCTGGTACTGCTCCTGCCTCCCCACCAGAAGAGGCCAATCGCTAGCTGCATGCATTACCGCTCCTTCTGCACTGCACACACTTACAGGCTTACAGCTACCTTGCATTGCATTTATTCCATCTCTTTATAATTATATTAGCTAGTAAATAGTTAGTTGCGGATAAGAAACGCATACAAAACGTGAGGATGAAGACGCGAGTTTCTCGCATGAATAATGATGACATGCAGAAACAAACGCATGCAGCCGGAGCACACCGCCATCGTCGAAAAGGACCTCTCATGAGCCCGCCCGGCCGGTTGCTCCTCGTCTTTATCAATAATAACTCCTCTGGTGCAAATGGCTGGCTTTCACGACTCGCCGCTTGCTTGTGATTCGCGTTGGTTTTCAGAGCGATGCGCTAACTCCTCAGCCTAGCCATCATGCCCTCTGCAGGCTTCCTTAGCCTCCTGTCACTTGAATTAATTTCTGAGTGATTAAAAAAATCAATTCGACAGCTAAATCTGCAATATAATCGAACAAGAAGCTCGATCGATGTATATCGTCGTGTGTGAACTGGAAATCTCCAACATGATTAGCAACCAAGAAAACTTTGAGGTACTTGGATCCAATGATGCTCCTTGCATGCATGTTGCATGAATTAATTATAGTTTGTTATTCTTTTCTTTTATCATATGATAAGTTGTCCTCATCACATCAAGTTACAAAGAAATCTAAATGAGAGGGCATGAACACAAATTTTGTCTACTATCTAATTTTACATTATTCGGAATCAATCCCTTCCATCAGATGCAAAATTTGACCATAAAACTCAGAATCCATGAGAAATTCTAAACATCTCAATTAACCATTTACCAATTGTTTTCAATATTCAACTAAATAGTGTAACATGTGGACTGAGGAAAGGAGGAAATAAAAAAAGAACACAATGGCATGTAAAAAAGCAACAAAATTAACTAAAACAACGCCTATATGCAAAGATATGATTATGATTATGATATGATATAAATGAGGCATACATTTAGTTTGAAACTTTTATCACTTTTAGGGAGTCCTTCGTATGACACTTAACCATTAAGTCAAACGTCATTTATTCAATTGGATAAATTCTGTTCCCTCAAAAAAATTAATTCACAATTTCATATTTGATATTTTGAGAAGAAAAGAAAAGAAGGCATTGTTTGTGCCACAAAATAACTAAATTGGTGTAAATCTACATCGATTCTTCTACTAACATTAACCCTCTATATATATTTATTGTATATTTATCTATCTATTTTAGGATATTCATTCATCTTTCGAAGGTCATTGGCATTATTCTTTGGACACTTTAGAAGTGTGCAATTTATGGTAAGTTTTGTTGAATAAGGTAGCAATTCATTGTAATGAATGTAACATTGTAATAGAAATTTGTTAAACTCACCTCCTTATAAGTTTTATATTTTTCATAGTTTGATATAGGGGACTAACTAAAACTATATATATATATATTCTAATTTTCCATTTTTTTAATAAAAGCCTAAATCTATTGAGTACAAACTTACCATTCTTTTGCTTCTAAAATTAACAACATGGCTAATTAACATCTCCCTCAATTTGAGTTGGAAGGTTGAGGTCAAGCTTGCGCTTCTTGTCGAGCCGGTCTTGGACTAGCATGTATGTTGCACACCTCGGACACTTGGGTTCTACCTTAGGGACCAACACGAGAAAAAAGCAAGTTGGGCAATCTCGGATAGTTACTTCCAATGACGAATTGAACCTCTGTCTCATCTTCTCCTCCATGTGCCCCTTTAGTGTGATAGTCGTGGTTGGACGGGTGCAAAAGCTATTACATGTCGATGAGGTGAGTGAGGATGGTGCTAGCTTGAGATCTAGGTCAATGCCATGGTGAGGCATTGGAATAGGATCTTGCTTTCTCTTCCAAAGTTTAATCTTTTCTAACTGCAAAAGATTAAGAAGGGTTAATTTTTGACAAAGAAAATACTACTCTTTTGAGTCTTTTGTACTTATAGAGAAAATCCTGACTAAACTAAAATTAAGGAAAATAAGTCATGGGCAAACAGTGAAAGAGATGTGCAAATTATTATTTTTTTCATCAACAACTAATCCTTACTAACTAGTGAGGAGAACAAGAGAATTAATTATATTCATACCAACGGATCAACTTTCTGCTCTGAACCCATACGGATTTTGAGGTGGAGATCTGTCTTTGTTAATCCTAGTACTGTCGCCTCGCAAGCTCCAAGAAAATCTATCGTTACGAGCTCTCTCTTTGCATTCCCTCCTTCCTTAAAACTCGTCATTCTCTCTCTCACCACGAGATGCTTAGATGAGAGAAAATAAATGAAAGTAATGTAAAACAAAATAAAAAATACTTCTCAGATTCATAGAAATTAACAACAGTATTTGTGCATTCATATAGTGCTTTAGATGGCTACAAGTAGGGAAGTATTAATAGCGGAAATTTTAAGATAATCCATAAGAATATAATGAATTTAGTAATTCACTATTATTACATCGAAAAGGTCAATGAATCTAATGGGGAGAAATATAATGTGAGGAAATCCAATGTGATATATTTCTCTTTAGGTAAGCTTTCATCAGCAAATCTTATAGAAATAATGAGCAAATCTTTTGCATGCAGTCATTTCGATCACTCTTCAATGTGAAACTTTTATAAAAGATTGTATCTTCGTTGCTCTAAGTGGTTTCCAATCTAACCTAAAATGAGATACCGAATTAACAAACAATAAATTAAAGCACGAGAGATGTTAAATGCAAATACAGTGAGTTAATGCATTCAGTAACCCTCCTCATGGTGCCTCACAATGCTTCCTCTTACCACTGCACAGTGTGGATCGCTTGTTGGTGTCAGCTATTATTGACCTCAAGTAGTGTTGGGTTAAAGCTATAGTTCACTTCTTGCCAAACAAACTCTAATCTGTAGTATTTGAATGGTTTTTAACATACTTTTATTTGGGACTCTAATTTCTTAGTGCTGGAGCACTAGAAAGCCTGAGAGATATAATTGATGTAGGGTGATTCAAAAATTTTATTATTAATTTTTATAATTTTTATTTTTAATAAATTTTAAAATTTTTGATATTTAAAGTAGTTTTAAAATTTTCTTTATTTTTTTATTATTTTAGAATTTTTAAGTCCTGTTTAGAATTTTTAGGATTTCAAATCTATTATAAAAATGGATCAAGAGACTCTTGGGGATATGATTATGAAACTATTTATAAAAAGAGAATAGAGAATACAATAGTTGATGTTTTATCTCGTCTTCCTAACTGAATGGGGTTTGCTGTTATATCTTTAGTAACTTGCAAGAACGTGGACAATATAAAAACAGTGTCAGATACGAGAAATTAGTTAGTTATCTATTTTATTTATTTTATTAGTGGATTAATTTTGAACCAAATTGAACCAACTTAGTTTGATTCATGATGGAATAAAATTTTAGAAAAACAGAATAGATGAAAAGTTTTATCTTGGGAAGACGAATCAAACAAAACTGGCTTGGATCAAATCGGAGATCGTTTGGTTAGTGAACCAAGCAAATCAAAATTGAACTTGGTTCACTACAGTAATCGATTCAGGGAATTACAGTAAACCTAACCCGGTTTAGCCCAAACCTTAATTCTGATTTAAAAGTACTATGCACTCCTCGTTATAACTAACTTTCGCTGCGTCGCGCCCCTTCTCAACATGACTCCGTCTTCCTTGCAACGCACTCGCGTTCGCTGGCGAGAAAATCGCGGCAGCCGGGGCTATAAAAGAGGAGGAGCATCGAGGAGAAACCCTAAGGTGCTCTTCCCTCCCTTCTTTGTTCGTCGCTTTGCACGAATGCAGGAGCCCTCTGAAAGTCGTCGCTCGCTGTTCTACCTTCACCGCCGCACCTCGCCTGCGACCAACCTCTATACGAGCCATGTCGTTTCCCTCTGCCATGCTGCTCGCGTGGAGAAGACCAGCAGCATTCGACGCTGCTGCCTCCTCTGTTTCCATCCGCCGCTCTGCCACACGCGGCAAGCCGCGCGATCGTCCTTCCCTCACGATCCCCTCCTCTGCCTGACGCCGCCGCCCGCCGCTTGGAGACGAAGACCAACGCCACTGTTGCCTCCCTTCACTGCCCGAAGACGTGCCGCCATCGTCCCCTGCTGCTCGCGTGGAGAAGACGTCGTCGCCTCCCTTCGCTGTTCGTCTCCTTCCCCATGGGTGCGCCGCCACCCTCTGTATTCGATCGCGAGAGAGTTGGAACCAGGGGTGCTTTGAGGTAAGGGGTCTGATCAATCTGAGGTATGCGTTCTGGATTTCAATTTGTGTTCTTGTTTAATTAGCAACGAATTTTGGGGATAGATCGGTTTTAGGATTTTGAATTTGCTGTTGAAAATCGATGGATAATGGAATACTTCACTCATATATACCCGTATTCATATGTTAGTCAGTTGCAAGAAGTTGTTTAATTTATCCTTAATACTGTTTGCTTAGTTTCTATTGGATTCTTGGTGGGATCTATTCCAATCGGTTGAGCTAGGTCTAGTCCAATGGGGATTGATTGGATTTCTTGGGATGATTGGGTTGATCTGTTGGATTAGTGGTGATTTGGGTTAGGTTAACATTAGATTTGGTTAACATAAGGAGATTAATTTAATTAGGTGAATAATTAATGACTAACTTATTAATTGATTAAAATGAGATTATTTATAATTTAGTTAATTAACAAATTAGTTAATATGATTAATTAACATTAAATCTAATGAATGATTGATTAATTAAAAAATATTATTTATTGATTTAATTGGGTAAGTTAGTGCTAAACCTTGGGTCTGTTGGATTGGCTTGTGTTGATCCTAGTTGATCTAGTTTAGGCTAACTTAAGTCAATTGGAGTTTAATTGGGTTAGATTAACCTTCGGCTAGGATTTTCTTTGATAGAAATTTAATAGAATATTTTACTTAGAGGATGTTTTATTTTATAAATTACAGGACTTTGACTTATGGATCTAGTTGTATTTAGAGGTTCTTATTGCGATGATTCATCAATCAGGTGGGTACTCCTTGTGCTTGGTCAACACAAGTCTTCTTTTCGTAGTGCATAATTATCCTGTTGCTATCTTATTATAGTCGTTGCTTGATTCATGCTTGACACTTATTGTTGACCTTGATATAATCTATTTATCATCAATACAGTCTTCTTAATTGTTATTTATCTATGTTGACTTATCATGATTGATGTTGTGTATATCTTGATGTTGTAGTAGTTATCTGTTGAACTGTGCATCATAGCATGTTGTTGTTGTTAACTCTCACTGCATAGTGTGGGTGAGAGCATTATAGCACTGCACAGTGTGGGTGCTACCAGGACTAGCTAGATAGCTCTCCTGAAGACTGCCCCTCCCCCTCGCGTGTAGTGGTCTGTTGTTGGAGCGGGTGATTCCTGTCGTGCATCCCAGTTCACTGCACAGTGTGGGTGTTTGGGGATGTTGATGGCAGACAATGATACTTTCTTCGCTCCCCACTCATGTGTAGTGGTCTGTTGTTGGAGGGTGTGCAGTTGTCCTGTTTGGTGCCCCAGTTCACTACACTAGGTGAGTGACTGGGGGTGGCGAGTGCAGACAGTGACCATGCATGCATTTGTTGTTAGTTATTTACTGCATTTATAGTTGATGCACTTGTTGTTATATGATTATGCACTTGTTATTATATGATTGTTGCATTTGTGTGACATAACATGCATGATACCTGTTAGTTGTACATAGTTGACCTTGTATATATTGAGACTGTATATCTTTGATATTCATGCTTATATTCCTTTGATACCTTGTTATGTTGTGCACTTTCATTCTAGTACCCACTGAGT
Source organism: Curcuma longa (assembly GCF_044706935.1). Lineage (NCBI taxonomy): Eukaryota > Viridiplantae > Streptophyta > Magnoliopsida > Zingiberales > Zingiberaceae > Curcuma > Curcuma longa. The sequence goes on from NC_133868.1 coordinate 14,627,251, forward strand.
ATTTTATACTCACCACTCAGATCCTAGAATTTTTCTGTCTCCTCAAGTAGTAGATAAGGATGTTGGCTTGAAGCTTAGAGTTTTATCGGACTGCCCCCATCTCACAGCAAGGCGAAGTTGGTTTTCCTTCGTGTGTTTTGGATTGTTGAGTACTTTGTATGATTTTTGTTCGGATTTTATTTGGTTGTGTGGTTTTGCATTGTTTTCGATGTGTGGTTCGTGGAGTTTGTCGTTGGATTTTATTGTGAGCGCTATCGTGGTGCTTTGACATTTTCGTTGTTAGATATGGAATTTGTAGTAGTGGATGAATGTGAGTATATGTAGTTATGACCGTGTGCCCTTGTGTATGTATGTTATGGTCGTGTGGGCCCTTGTGTATGCATGTTATGGTCATGTGGGCCCTTGTGTATATATGTTGATTGTAGATGGCCGTGTGGGCCTTTGTCTTACTATGCATTCAGGAAAAGTTGAATTGTTACAGGGGAGATGCTGTCGAAATTTTTCGGTTAGCCGTCTCTCGAGATGTGACAAACAGAGCTAAAGGAAAATTCATCTGCCTAAGCTCTCATTCAGAGCATACTATAAAATTCATCATCGGAACTTCGCTATTCTTGGGATGGAGAAATTTTATGATATAAAGACAGAATCTTCCTTCCAACAAACTCATTGGAAAAGAGAGTGATATTAGAAGAATTTCATTCTTCACCAGTTGCTGGACATTCTGGTTTCCTACGCACATATAAATGAATTTCAAGGGCCTTCTATTGGAAGGGAATGAAAAAAACAAAAAAAATTTTGTTGTTGAATGTGTTGTATATTAAAGAAATAATGGAAAAAATATAGCAAGACCGAGCCTTCTTCAACCCCTTCCCATTCCTGAATAAATATGGATAGACATTTTCATAGATTTCATAGATGGGTTACCAACATCATAAGGAAAAAACCACTATCATGGTGGTCGTTGATCGCCTCACAAAATATGCTCATTTTTGTTCGTTATTAAATCCTTATACAGCTGCCTATGTTGCTTAAGTAATTGTTGACCATATAATCAAATTACATATGTTACCAAGATCTATTATCACTGATAGATATCCAGTATTTACGAGTAAATTTTGAAAGGAATTATTTCAGTTGTAGGTCAGTAAACTTAATTTTAGCACATCCTATCATCCACAGTCGGATTAGGGATGACAACGGGTTCGGGGATTGGCAGGGAAGCCTTCTCCATCCCCGTCCCCGAAACCCAAACTCATATACCATCCCCGTCCCCATCCCCGTCGGGTATCATAATTTAAATATCATCCCCGTCCCCGTCGGATTTCGGGTATCCAGCGGGTTTCGGAGATCCCCACAGATTTCGGAGGTAGTTTTCCCCGCGGGTATTTCCATGGGTATTCCCATACCCATACCCATCCCCATCCCCGTCATGACATATTTAAAAAGTATTTTTTAAAATTTATTACTTTTTTATTAATTAAAAAAAATATTATTTGTTTTAGAAATAATGAAACTATAGTATTCAAACAAGTAATATCAATATGACTTATTTTTTTCATTTGATATAAGGATATAATCAAATTAATGAATCTCAATGAATCAAATTATCAAAGTCGGGTTCGGGGATGGGGACGGAGAATTTTTGGAATACCATCCCCGACCCATCCCCGCTTTCCGAGATTCGGGGATTCCCCATCCCCATCCCCGCTTTCTCGGATTCGGGGATTCCCCGATCAAAATGGGATCGGGGAACGGATTCCCCATCGGGTCCGGGTCTAATTGTCATCCCTAAGTCGGATAGACAAACAAGCGTAGTTAATCGATACTTAGATAATTATTTACGCTACTTAACTAGTGATAAACCAAAGGAATGTGTTCGTTGATTTCCGTCAGCAAAATGGTGGTACAACATGACTTACTATTCAGCTACTAAGATTACACAATTTGAGGCAGTTTATGGATGTACACCAGCCTCGATCAACTCATATACACATGGATCAACAAATGTGCATCAAGTAGACCAAAACCTATGCGCAAGGGATCAAATATTGCAACTTTTGAAAATAACTTTTGGAATGCACAAGCAAGAATGAAGCAATTGGCAGATAAGCATCGTTCAGAAAGAGAATTTACAATAGGAGATTGAATTTTTTTAAGACTTCAAATATATAAGCAGGGTTTAATTTTTACTTCAACCTCTATGAAATTGTCACCAAAATTTTACGATTCTTATAAGGTGCTAAAGCGTATTGGATCTATTGCTTATCACCTAGAGCTTCCACAAGATTCTAAAATACACCCTAGTGTTTCATGTGTCTTGCTTAAAGAAGAAATTAGGTGACAAATTTACCCCTTAATAGCATCTCCCTGAAGTGATTTTTAATGGTGAAATTAAGTTTCAATCTTGTACTATTTTAGAAAGAAGACTTGTGAAGAAGGACAATTAAGTGACGATAGAGCTATTAATTCAGTGGGACAGTATATCTATTGATTATGCAACATGGGATATATGACATAATTTAAAAAAGATTTCAGAGCTTATTGCTAAACAACCTTGAGAACAAGGTTATTTAGAAGGGCGGTGGATGATACAATCATTTAATGGATCTATTCAAATAAACCCTTCAAAATCTTATCTTTAGAGTATGATCCTTTAATATGGATCTATTCAAATAAACCTTCAAAATTTATCTTTAATTTTTCTTTTTTTTTAAATAAGTTTTCTTTTAGATAGATTATTAGATTTTTTTTCTTGAAAAGTTATCCTCCTATTTAAAGAAACGTTATGTAATTTTTGAAGACAAATAATTTTTTTTGGTTAATCAATTTCACTTTATTATTGGAGATTGATCCCCTTAAAATAATTACTCTATTCCGTTCCATTTTTTTTCTTTATTTTTTTTAATGAGATAAGACACGGATTCCTATTACTCCACCCTCCTCGTCATCACCATTCACCACTACCACAACTTCTGTGCATGATAAGGGTAGCATTGCCACCACTAGCAACTATGTCGTCTAGAGACTCACGCTAAAGTGAGTCGGCATTCCTCCTTTTTCGCCTCGATCCCTACTCTCGCTTCTCTCCTGCAGCAAAGAGGAGAAGGCAATGCTGCTTCCTTAAAAATTAAACTTCTTTTAGGGAACCCTTTTCCCCCTCACTGTCCCTAATTCCCCACACGCCACCCATCCTCCATCCTTTAGCGCTAACGTGGGTAGGACAGTTGATTCCCAAGAGACATACTTGTCGGATCGGGCACGGGTCGATTCCCAGGGATTTCACCATCTTGGAGTATGTCCCCCCTCCTAGGGTTTGCTGTGTATGTGATTTACTTACCTATATCTTGTTATAGGACCGACAATACTGGCAGCTTGGCATGAGCGAAATTAATTACGTTTTGTTGGATTTAGCGCTAACGTGGGTTGCCAAAACACTTCATCCACTTGCATTTATGCTATGGCTATCTGGAATGCAAAAGCAAATTCTTCTCTCCGATTAACTGGGCACCATCTAAGATGTTTCCAAATATGTTGTATTGGATGAATTGACCATCATGGTTGAGGGTCTCCCGGATGTTGTGAAGGTTGCCTTGCCCGATGGGAGTGGTAGCCGATTGAGGTTGAGGTTATGCTCCCTCCCGCCTCCATCATCTTGGTGTCCGTCGGTTGAGCTCCATCCTCCATTGCGCTTCTTCGCTAGCCCTAGAGATCATTCTAGTTTCGATCTCCTCTTTCCCCTCACGTGCTTTCGCTCTCCAAACCACATTTTTAGCTTTTGAAGCCACGAAAAATCAGCGGTCTAGGGTTTTAGCAAAATGAGGATCAATTATTTCGTATTGTAACTAATTTAACTTATTATTTCAACACTTAAAAATTATAAATTTTATTTTATGATTTATTTCTTCATTAAATAAATATTACGACGTAAAATATCACTTAAAAAAATAATCACTTAAAAAAATAAAAATGAAGTCCATATTTTTTAATATATGAAGTCTAAAATAATATTTTACTATATTAGTTTTATAATGGAAGTTTATTACCATATATTACTTCGTAATTAATAATCGTTGAAGTAATCAATGATGAAATCTATTAACAAAATTCTACTAATGAATTTTAACACTTTATTTTAGTTTAAAATATTTAGATTTCATATTAACTGATGAGCAGTCATGGGCGGAGCCACAGGGGGGCGCCTGGGGGCGGTCACCCCCCGCCATCCACCTTCTTGGGTATATATACACAGTGTATATATATATATATATACACACCCCTTTTCATGTTGTTTTATGAAATTTAATTTATCTCTTAACTTTTCCTATATATATATATATATACCCCTTTTTAGGTTGAAGTTTGCTTGTCAAGATTAATTTAGTCGAGAAAATTTTCTTATAAAATTGTAAATTTATTGTTTACGAGACCACATCCAGTAATTCCCATAGCAGATCTTAACGGACACATAAACAGACTAATCATGAGTTATTCTGAAGTTTCGACCAATGTCATTCATTACCTCCACATTTTCAATTAGTAACAACCGTAGGCATTACAAAGATATCGAACAAGAGAAAATGAGAAAGTCTGGCTTTCTCAATTGAAACTACATTTCTCGGGTCACATTACAATGCATGCAACTACAAAACTGCATCGTTACACAATAGAGACACTCAAACTTTTGCTCAAAACCATGCCACTAATCTGAATTTTAGTGTTATTATATCTTTTTGGTGGTGAGTTAAATTCATACTGTGAGCTTCTGGGAAGGAGAGGCAGTGTCCATATGCTGCAGATTTAGTGCAGCCAAAAGCCCTTGCCAGGCTTAGCGTGGGCTACCAATCACTTGGACATCTAAAAGTTTCTTCTGCTTCGTATAGTAGTCTTCAAACAGCTGGATCTGTTTAAGATGATGATTGTTCAGAAAATAATGTGTGAAACTATCAAGAAGATAGGGATTCCAAAAAAAACCAGTTAAAAATTTTTGAAACCGTCAAGAATTACACATTCAAAGACCATACCATAGTACTAAAAGCATGCGCAAACCCCACATTATTCAACTATATCAAACATATAACTCCTAAAGCTTATTCTATTCAAAGAAGTCATTGACCTGGCAATAGTCAAATTAAAGTCAACGCCTAAAACTTATCCTATTCCTACCTAAAGCCTATAAATAGCCATGCACGATCACATGCACAAGGAAATTAAAGGATTGGAAGACAATGCGATGTTAAAAAATAACCCCCCCTCGGTAAAAATCCTGGCTCCGCTCCTGTGAGCAGTTCTACAGTACTGAATGTCAACGAGTCGATGTTATAGGTAGATTGTGAGAATATTCTAATATGATTTTATTTTCACTCGAAATATATATTTTGGACACATGGAACCCACTTTTTACCTAACAAATTAATTTCAAAGACAACTAGGTTAGAAAAGATTTCCTCAAGATAAGAAATAAGATCATTTTCACTACAGATGCTCTTTAAATTCTTGGATATTTAAATTTTGGAGGTCCCTAAACCATTCACTTCGGATGAAATAAGTTCATTTCATTTCATGGTGAACTTTATATATACAAGTTGAATTACACATTTTGAAGTAACTTTGGAAAACATAGTGCTTCATATATATGGTTCATTTCCCTACCCTACTCTTCAAAACAAGTTTACTTCTTCAGCGCAGGATTACTGATCAAGTAACCTGTAATCTTTAACTGGCTGATATTTTCTCCAAATCTAGTGATGGAAACATCACAAATTAACCAACAATATCTGAATGATAAAAATATCATGTGCTCCACTCCACAAAAGATCCTAAAATATACATTTTGGAAGTTTCCTGGCACTTCACTTTCAACTGTACGTGAAGGATGGACTTTGCGATATATGTTGCCACTAAGTGGCCAGTCGAAGCCCCAAGGAATATATATAGAATAGCAAGGGAGAGTGCTACTGCCAATAAGACACTGCAAATCAGTTCACTTTTTTATATATATATATATATTTGAAATTATTTTCCTGCTGCGTTGCGTGCTGAGCTTCCCTCTGGTTGGGTTTTCTAAGTTTGGGCATCAAGTTGCCTTGCTAATTAAACCCACTAAGCTGACGAGTGATTTGATAAAGGGAAAGTGAGAGGCATCACTTTATATATATTTGTTGGCTGAAGTTAATTGGCCAGAGTTTGATTAGGATATAGCAGAGGGATGTGACAGATATTCTGGGTCAAAGATCATGACTTCATTTGTCAAATTCATGGTCGAAGCAGTTGTGGGCCGCTGAGTGTGGATTGTGGAGCCATGCATGGGGATTAGATATAAAACCACACAACTTAATTAATTAGGGTGGGGTGGGTTAACATGCTTTCCAATAGAATGGAAGTGATGTAATTGAAAACAACTTGATATTTATCGATTTATTTTTTTCATCGATGATCGTGAAATCGATCGTGTGAGACCGCTGGAGTAATGGATTTTACCTTTTGTTGAAGAAAAGTAATATAGTCATGTAGGAAGGACTAGTACTAGTAGGTCAAACTTATTGAAAATGTAAATGAAAAAAATAAGAAAATGGAAAAAAAAATGGAAAAAACTTATGTATAGGAGTTTGGTCCCATATTAAGAGTTGTGTGATGTGAAGAGTGATTTAAATTAATTCACAACAGTAGATATTATGAGCATATATGCGTGTGCCCACAAGGGGTGTAAATCCGATACTTGGATTGTACTAAATCTATGTGATTTGTGTATGAGCACGATCTACACATGTTAAAGACAGACCGATCAAGGCAAAGATTGTTCAAGTGAATCAACTAATATTTTACCACTAGATCAACTTTTTCCCTACCTACTCAAGTCTGTAACAATTGAACGTTAATGACAGATCTATAACTGTCCTGACTAAACAGCCGACCATTATTGATGGTCTTGTTGGCATTTCAAGCCAAGTGGGCAAAGAGCCTTTATTTGGTCATTAATCCACGTATATAATTATTTCACATATAAATCTAACGTTAAATTAAATTGAATTGCAACTAAAGGACTGCACTTCTTTCCTTGTCATCTTTTCTTCACTATCAATTTCTAAACAAATGGTGCCAGAAGATTGGACTAGATCCGTGAGCTTTCAGATCTGAGTGCTGTCAAGACACCAAAAATCTTTGCTCCCTAGAGCCTACCATGGCCTAACAGCAACCATCATCTTAACTTTTGCTTTCCAGACAGACACTGCCAGTCCACCAACACAAATTATATATACGATGCATGCAGGAAAGTGATATCAAGATTGAGATGTATGGAAAAGCAAGGGATGGCTTCAGTACTGTGAATCACAGCGGAAATTAAGTTGTCACAGTTCACAGGGATACTGCTGAATGCAATTAATATAGCCTGAGGATTATATTCATCCAACTCGTAGTCAATTGTGACATGCTTATACAAGTGCCATAGCAAAAACTCTCTCCTCTGTTAGAATCTGATTCTGAAATATCCACTACAGTAGTGTGTCATCACTAACCACTTCATGCATGTAGTGGGAATAAACATGCAAATAACTTGACCAAGCTAAAGCTAGCTGACCATTTCACATGATTCATCAGCTTTCTTTACCAACTTGCCTAAAAGCAATTGTATGATACCATATATGATATCATTTTCAGTACTCAAATTAAGAGCAAACCTTTTGTCTCTATTAAACTTAATAGAGCAACAAATAGTATGAACAATTTGCATGACAGATCTTATTCTCATGATAATGAGTGGAAACAACCAGTTAATCATATTACAAACCCATGGAATTCTGAACCAATAACTATCTAAATATAAACAAAATAAGGGAAGCAGTTGATTGGCCAAGCGCGCTACAGGAGATGGAGAAGAAGAAGGCTCAGGGGAGGATCCTATTGCGGTGGCCGTCCTATCTAGCCTTGGCAGCTTCCTCCACTGCCACTGCGCATGGGAAAGCAGCCCCATTCTCCGACCTCACCCCCCGCACCTCTGTCACCGTGAGGGCGGGAAGGGAAGGTAGCAGTAGTGGCGGCAGTGGCAACGACGAGCACGCGGCGGCAGGAGGGGCAGCTCGAGTGCGCCGATAGCCATGTATCGGCGCAGTTTACGTGAAACCCATGCCCGCACTGCGGCAGAATGCGAATCTCGTCACCCTTGGCGAACTCGGCGAGGCAGATGGGGCATTCCACGAGGAGCCCACCAGAGGCTGCCTCGGCGCCGTACGACACCTTGGGAAGCGCCCGAAGGGCTTTCTTATTGAGACCCTTGATCGGCGGCATAGGAGGGGGCCCGGTGGCTAAGCGCCGGAGCCACGCGCAGCGGGCTACCAGGACGAGGCCAACGACGCAGATAAGGGCGCAGAGCAGGGCCGCCAGGATGACCGCTAGATCGGAGTCTAGCGAGAGCGGAACGGGAGCCTCCGCCGCCGGAGGGAGGCTGGGATTCAACTGCAGAATTGTCGTCGCCGGAGGCATTGGCTTGCGGTTATGGAGCAAAAGAAGAAGGTCGAGTGAGTCTGTGACTTGTGTTGGACACGCGGATTGCGAGAGAGGCTTTAAAGCTCGTTGACAAATGGAGCTTTACGGCAATATAATATAATATAATATAATATAATATAATATAATATAATATAATATAATATAATATAATATAATATAATCGACAATTCCCGGCCTTTCTCTTTTGCCTGCCCTTTTCATTTAATTTAACTTTTTATTTATTTCCTCCAAAATAAATTTTTAAGATACGCAATAAATTTAGATAAAATTTGGTAATCAATCAGTCAAATGAACGTGATTTTAATTAATCGGAAGTATGAGTAGTTGACCAACAACTCGGAGTAAGTATAAAGAAGAAAAAGATTGGTTAAATAGTTCAGTTCTGTTAATTCAAAATTTTAATTTTTAAAAAATTATATTAATTTTTTAAATTTATTTAATTTGATTTTTATTTTAAATTTTGTAAATTTATTAAATTAAAATATCATCAGTCCATTGATATATTTCAATTGAATGTAATTTAACTCGTAAATTCCTAATTTGACTATCCAATATCAATTGATAAAATAAAAAAAATCAATTAATTTGATATTGGATTAAATTAATTATATCAATTCAATTTATTAGATTTTAATGATAAAATTTAATCAATTTGATTAATTAAAAAAATTAATTTAATTGATTTCAATCTATATTTTTGATTTTAACTTAGATTGTTCATCCTACTAAAATAGAGTCCATGTAGTTGCTATTATATAAATTTTTCGAGAGCTTTACACTTAGAAATAAACTAGTCTTTTTTTTTCTAAAGCGCTCAAAGTATCTAAGGAGTCGCTTGGTACGCGGATTTAGGAGAGGGGAATGGGAATGAAATAGATTTCATTCCCATTCTTAATGCTTGGTAGACAGGAATGGATATCCAAATAAGGATATGATATCCTTACTTTCATACCCTACCCCTCCCCCGGTTATCATCGAAACTCATTCCCACGCGCGGCGCTTTTTTTTCTCGTGGACGACAGTACCCCGCGGGTCGCTCTTCTTCCCCATCCGCCGCGATTCTTCCCCCTTCCTCGCGATCGCCTCCCTGCCTCGATTCTTCTTCCCCACCCGCGGTCCGTGCGATCGCCCTCCCTGCTGCGATCACCCTCCCTGCTGCGCCCTCTCCGCCGCGATCGCCCTCCCTGCTGCGCGCTCCACCGCGTTCGTGTTGCGCCGCGATCGCCCTCCCTGTTGCCTCGCACGCGATCGCCCTCCCCTGCCGCGCGCTCCGCCGCCGCCTCCCTTCGGCCGTCACACGCGATCTGATACCCCTGCTGCCTCGCACGCGACCGCGCTCCGCCGCCGCCTCCCTTCGGCCGTCACACGCGAAAAGACGGAGCAAACCTCGCCTCCCTTCATCCCCTGTTGTTTATTATTATCCACAGGAAGTGCTCCGCTTCGTCAGCGAGCGAGCGAGAGAGACAGCATGGTACTTTGGGATCGGATCGCGAGGAGAGCGGCAACCTCGATTCCCGGAACCCACGCTTGCTCCATCATCGACGTCCACGTCTTCCGCTGTCCGGTGAGCCTCTCCTCGGTCGATCGCATTGCCTCCCTCGACGGCCTCCCTTCATCGATTTCGTTTATGGTCGGCAGGATGTGGTGGGGATCGTGGCCAAACTCTCCGAGTGTATCGCGTCCAGGGGCGGCAACATACAGAGCGTGGATGTCTTTGTCCCCGAGAATAAGCAGGTCTTTTACTCCAGGAGGTTGGGGTTTGCTTTCGCTCCTGATTCATTTGCTTCCCACTTTGTTGGATCGAGATTTGACGATGGAATAGTTTGTCTAGAAGGATGTGATTGAAGTGAGTAGGAGAATATGTTTGATAAAGATAAACCTTAGATTAGTCAAAATAATGCAGACTTTTGACGATGATTTATTGTCTTTTTTTTTAAATAAAATGGTTTGGCTATGACTCTATAGGATTACTTTTGTCTTTTACATATAAAGGTAAAATGGGAATTTTAACTGATTCCCATTCCATAATTTAAGCCAAACCAAACAACATTAATGAGAATAATACACATTCCACTATCTATACCAAGCATCAAAAATTTGGTAATCATTCCCATTGCCATTAACCCCTCAATGAAACCCATTACCATTCCCATTATCAAATTTATACCAAGCGCCCCCTAAGGCTTTGAATTGAGGTTGAAGGCGTGTATCTCACACACTACAAAATTATTCGTAATTAGCGATCAAATTTTTCATCGCTAAATGGTATTAACGATCGAATAATGACAGAAATTTTCATCGCTATATTTTTGGTCGTTGATGTCATTTAACGACATAATTCTAAATTCCGTCGTTAATTTTAACGATGAAAATTAAATTTCCTCTTAAGGATGATATTTTAAATCTGTCATTATTTTTAATAATGAATATTTTATTTCGATCGCTAAAATTAATAATAGAATTTTAATTCCGTCGCTAACATGATAAACGGAATCACTATTCCGTCTCTGTTCTAGTGATGGATATAAATTTTTTAAATTTATTTGGTTTAATTTTCATTTAAAATTTCATAAATCTATTAAATTAAAATATCATCGATTCAATCGACTGATATATTTAAATTAAATGTAATTTGACTAGTGAAAAAAAAAAATTGATTAATTTGATATTTAATTAAATTAATTGATTTTATATTAGTTCAATTTATTTGATTTTGATGGCAAAATTTTATCAGGAGTTGTTAAAAAATTTGATTTAATTGATTTCAATTTATATTTTTGATTTTAACTCATTCCATTAGAATAGCGTCGTCCATGTAGTTGATATTATATAAGGAGAGCTTCAGACATGGAAAGTTGCATAAAATAGTCTTTATTCTTTTATAATAAAGTGCTCAAAGTATCTGAGGGTTTGAATTGAGATTGAAGGCTTTTATCTCAAATTTTTGGTAACCTACACTTTCTATGCTTACATTTATATCATTAAGAAGAGTAACATTATTTTGAGAGCATCTTATTTGGATGAAATTGTAAGAGTAATGACTAGATGAGTCATAGACTTTGAAGTAACAATGAAAACTTTTATAAGATACATTAAATAATATATCAGTATTAGCAATGTATATTTATATTTATTTTATTGATCAATAAAAATACTAATACTAATGCTATTAACCATCTAAATTGAGTGCTTTGTCAATTGACTTCCTCCCCTTCCATCCAAATATCACCATATTTAATTAATTCTAACATTTGCTTCACATTTACTCTTATTGGGCAATGGTATGGGAAAACTAAGGGCGGAGCCGTATAATAATGTACTCGGGCTTTAGCTCGGAGGCTCACCCGAGAGCTATTTTAATTTGTCAATTATTTACCTCATCATTCCTAAATTCTTAAGTAAAATTCCACTATCAATCTAGAGTCAAATTCTGCTATCAGTCCAGAGTCAATATCTACTTCACTACTTCCTTGATAAATAAGTAACTTATTTATAAGCCAATTATATAAATTAAAATAACTTACTATAAACCCACTAATACCTCATCTACTAGCCCCTGAGGCAAGGTTGAGTTGGCTATTGTGAAGTAGATATTGCTAAATGGACAAGGGTCAAATCTCAACAAAGTCAAGAAAAATATCTTCCCCCACAGTGGTCAACTATAGCTTTTCGATTTACCTAATCACAGATGGTCATAAAATCGACCGTGTGAGGCCGCTAGAGTGGCGGATTCCACCTTTTACTATAACTAATACCTCATCTACTAACTACTACCTCATTCATTAACCATTAACTTCAATACTATCCTACTAACTCTATTACATATCTACTACTTTAAATACATTGAACATGGATAACTTTTTATAATCACTAACTATCACCACTAATTAAAATATGATAACTTATTTGACTATTATCACCACTAATTGTCAACTCATCAACTACTAGTTTTGAATCATTCCTCAACACTCCCCTTTGATTCAAAATTGCAAACACCAACCCATGATCTGAAGTAAGCAAATTTATCTTTTGAGAGTGATTTGGTACAATATCCATCACCTGTTCATGTGTATTGCAGTACTTTAACACAATTTCTTTATTTGCAACTAAGTTTCGAATGATGTGTAAATGAATATAGATATGATTGGTCTTCCCATGGAAAGTTGAATTTTTTTATCATTGCAATCGTTGTCTTATTATCACAAAAATATCAATTGCATCTTTTTATTGTTGGTGAAGATCTTTAAGAATTCTTTTGAGTCAAACTACTTGATAGGTTGCTAAAGTTGTTACTATATATTTTGCATCTAAGGAGGATAGTATTATTGTAGCTTGTTTCTTTAAACTTCATAAAATTGCTCCTAACTCAAGATTGAAAACACTAGCTAAGATGCTCTTTCGATCATCCAATAAACTTGCCCTATCACTATCAGTGAACCTGCAAAGATTTAATTTTGAAACTTTAGTATACAAAATCACATAATCCACAATTCTAGCAACATAGCATAAAATCCTTTTTGCTACTCCAAGATGATACTTTGTGGGATTTTGTATCGACCTAAAAATTACACTAATAGAAAAAATAATATCGACCTAATATGAGTTAAATAAATTAAACCCCCAACCTAAGCTTTTGAAATTTTTTGCATTACCCTTCTCTGAACTATTTTCCAGTTGTAACTTCTCATTTATATTTATGGGTATAGTAGCTAGATTGCAATTGAATAAGCTAAATCTTTTAAGATCTATTACAAATGTTCTTTATGAAATAAAAATCCCATCAACTCCTTTCTTCACTTCAAGACCAAGAAAATAATGCAATAATCCCATATCAAATTTATTCATCATATTAAACTTAAAATCAGTCACATATATATATATATATATATATTATGTTATCAACATAAAGACAAACAATAATTAAATCATCCCTATCTTGCTTTTTTCACATAAAAAGTGAGTTCATTTTCACTTCTTATGAAACTATTTTATCAAAAGTAGTCATCAATCTTGCTAGTTCATGGGGGCTTGTTTATCCCATAGAGTGCCTTTCTCAACTTATACATCTTCGTCTCCTTATCTTCAATTATGAAACCTTCAGATTGAGCTATATAAATTTCTTCTTGCAACTCTACATTTAGAAATGTATATTTGACATTAAATTGATAAATAAAGCAATGTAGTTGTGCAGTCAATACTAAAATAATTCTCATAATTTCAAATCAAGCGGCTGAAGAAAAAGTTTCTTTGAAATCAACATCTTGCTATTGTGAATACCCTTTTGCCACAAGTTGAACATTATATTTTTGAATGGTTCTATCAGTATGATATTTTATTTTAAATACCCACTTAAGACCAATTATATTCTTGCCTTCAGGTAGATCCATCATCTCCCATATTTTATTTTTACGGATTGCTGTTAACTCTTCTTTCATTGCATTCTCTCATTTTTCCTTTGTCACTGCTTTTTCAAAAGTTGTAAGATCTATAATAAAAAAACAAATTTACTTTCATAAATTTCTCTCAAGAATTTAACCTTTATTAGAGGTGTTTCATTAGAAGATTCCTATAAAAAGATGAGCTGCTACTTCTTGAATTTGATGGTGAGGAAGTTTGTGACTCCAAAGGAGATAACTCAACACCTTTAGTTATTGGAGTCTTATTCTTTATTGGGATATGAACTTGAGTCTCTTCATCTCCTTTATTCCGATTTCAGCTCGACTCTTCATCAAAAACTATATCTCTCCTTATAATTAATTTTCCACTAAGAGGATTATACAATCGATATGCTTTGGATTGATTGCAATATCCAATAAAAATGCAGTTTTAGATTTATTCTCAAATTTTTGATGAAATTGAGAATTTATCAAAGCATAGACAATGCAATCAAAGATTCTTAAATGATTTACCAATGGTCTTCTACCTCGCCATGCTTCATATGGTATTTGATTCAAGACAACCCTTGTTGGAGAAATATTCAGTAAGTAGACCCCAAAAAATGATTTGGAAGTCCTTTAATATTCAACAAGCTTCTAGCCATTTTTACAACCATTCAATTTTTTTTATTTGGCTACTCCATTTTCTAATTGTATAAGGTATTATCAACTCCTTGAGAATACTATGATCTTCATAAAAATGGTTAAATTTTGTAGATAAAAACTCATCTCCTCGATTTGTGCGGAGAGTCTTTATTAAAGTATCCTTTTGATTTTCCACAAATGCCTTGACTTTTTTAAAATCCTCAAAAGTCTCTGACTCATTTACTAGAAAAAAAACTCAGTTCATTTGACTAAAATCATCAATAAATAATAAAAAAAATATTTACTCCCACCTAGTGACATAGTTCTCATAGACTTACATAAGTCAACATGAATTAGCTCAAGACATCATGAAGTTGTCCATAATTGCCCACTTGAAAAAGGCTTCCTTGTTTATTTTCCACAAATGCACTTTTCACATAAACCTAGAGAACTAATTTGAGGGAATTCGAAGATCATACCTTCCTAACTTAAAAGTTGCATGCCTTGATGTTGAAATGCCCATATCTTAAGTGTCACATCTTGGATTCATTATTCTCACTAGCGATAAGAGCTTTTATTTTCCATGTTAGAGATTTTAAATGGAAACATCTTATTTTCTATCATTTGCACACTAATAATAGGCTGTCTAGACTTTGTATCAATTGCATTATTTTCTATAATAATAGGCTGTGTAGAGACAAGCTCCATTATCAAATAAATTACATTGCCACCAGCCATCAACTGCCAATATTTAACAAACTATGTGTCAAACTAGGAATAACAAAGACATTGTAAAATAATTTTACTATACCATCGCTAGCCTCCATGACAATAGTATTTTTGCCTTCAACTTGTATCTGCTTGTTATCTCCAAATCTAAGTTGCATCTTTTATGACTCATCAAGCTCTTTAAACAATGACTTATTGCTAGTCATGTGGTTTGAATATCTGCTATCCAAAAACCAAAAATCATTTTTAACTTTGTTAGAATGATAGTGAACTATAAATAACTTACTTTACTCATTTTCTTCTTTCACATAATTTTCTTATTAGCCACCCTTGCAATTTTCCTTTCTATGTCCAAATTTTTTGCAACCATAAAATTGAAGAGAACTTTTGTTCTATTTTTTATCCTTAGTGTACTATCTCTCTTTTCCATTAGAATGACCTCTTCCTCTACTTTTGTCGCATCCTCTACCATAAAAGTCTCCTCTTCCATGTCCTCTTCTAGTGGAGTCTTCCTTTTTTGTCTCCCCCTTCACTTGAGAACCTTGAGATGACTTTTCTTAATTCTTCTCGACTGATCTATTACACCTTGCCTCATGAGCTTGCAAAGAACCCATTAGTTCATCAAAGGAGAAAATAGAGAGATCTTTAGTCTCCTCAATTATAATTACTATATAATCATATTTTGGAGTCAAACTTCATAAAACTTTAAGAACAATAACTGTATCGGTAATATTTTCTCCATAATACCTCATTTGTGTCACGTCCTGGGAGATGGCTGTTCGAAAAATTTCGATAACATCTCACCTGTAACAATGCAACTTTCCTTAATACATTTAATATAAAGTCTACATGTCCACAATCCACATATCACAAAGTACATAAAAGATACTAACTACATAAATAAGGCCCACATGACCACAAACTAGTAATCTAACACATGCACAAAAACTAAAACGTGTATACAAAAAATCCACACGAGATAAGAAAAGTTCTGCAGCAGAAACATAACAAGATCCAAATCCAACCAAGTACAAACGAAAGTCCAAGTCTTAAATACACACCAAAAACACTACAAGTCCATGAAAAAAGTTCACAGACCAAATACAACCAAAATCCATACGAAGCAAAATCACAAAATAAATTCTCTTGCTGTGAGATGGAGGCAATCTGGCAGAACTCCAAGCTCCAAGTAAATCTCCCTATTTGCTACCTGGGGAAGAATAAAAGACACCCCAGGGTCTGGCTAGTGAGTATAAAATACTGAGTGGAATACAAGATAGAAGTGCACAACATATATATCAACAGAGATATCAAAGGATATACAGTCTCTCCAACAGATATATAAGAAAAATGTTAATACTACTTAACATGTAATAGGAATCATGCGAATTTAAATAATGCATGTAATGTCATACAATGCAACAATCACGTATCAAACAAGTGTAACAGTCACACACAAAGATATTGTAAAACAACAAATGCAGTATAATATACCAGTAAATGCATGCATATATGCATCACATATCATAGGCAACATGCATGGTCACTGTTTGCACTCGTCATCCTCAGTCACTCACCTAGTGCAGTGAACTAAGGTGCACGATAGGACAACTGCAAGACTCCAACACAAACCACTACTAATCAAGTGGGGAGCAGGCAGTATCTCAGGAGGGCTATCTAGCCAGTCCTGGTTGCACCCAACATAGTGCAACAAATGCTCTCACCTCTGTCCCACCACAATACGATGTCAGGTGAGTGCCAACAACAACAATAACAGCCAACAACACCTACCACTAGCATGTAGATGTTATGATGCTCAACTCATCAAATAATGACTACATCTACTCAGGTATAATCAACATAAAATCAAGATAAGTCATCACAGATCAATGATACATAATTGAGACTGTATTGACAACAAATAGATCGTATCACAACAGACATCTATCAAGCAACGAGTGAAATAGGATATCAACAAGATAACTAATATAAGTAACAAGGATAACAACAGGATAATTGATAACAATTTTATAATAGATCATGCACTATGAACGAAACCTGTATTGACCAAGTACAGGGGTACCCACCTGATTTGACGAACGTCGATAAAAGAACCCCCAGAAAAATACAAAACTCCGTATATATCAAAATCAACAAGTTAAAGTCCTACAAATTGCAACATACAATACTAAATACAACAATACATTAAATTGTACCTAAAAACAACCCTAACCACAATTCAATTAAAACTATAATCCAATTGGATTCATAATCCAATTGTTAAATCCAAATCCCACCAACCTAATCAAATCCAACCCATCCAATTAACTCATACTAATTAAACATGAGTTAATCTCATTTTAATTGATCTTCAACCGAATCTAAACCAACTGATCAAGTCAAATTGATACAAGTTAGTTTAAACTCAAGCTAAGGATCAAATACAATTTCATTGATCCAATCCAACTTAACCTATAACATCCATCAACCCAATCAAACTAATTTAGTCCCTGTCCAAACTTGCAACAAAGTAAACCCTAATAAAATTTAACATTAAACCTAGCATCTAAAACCCATTTAAACCAATGAAATTCATAATCCCATTGGTTACAACCGGATCCCACAGTAAGCTAATCAACCGAATCTAACAAAACAGGGCAACCTATCCTACTCGAGCTAAACACCAAAACCAAAATCCAAGAATAAGTCTATGGCAAAATAGGGCAACCTATCCTCCACTCAAAGTGAGATACACACATTGATAAACAAGTACTTCAACCATCTCAAGAATAAGTATCTTTAAGGCTATCTACGAGGGAACGGAGATCCATAATTTCTCGTGATTATGTTTATCTCTAAGGTTACGAATTTGGCATTGGGTTGGAAAATGATCTTGTATCTTTCCAAGCATTCAAACAATGCTATAACCCTGAAAGGTGGATTAACGCCATGCAAGAAGAGTTGAAGTCTATGGCAGACAATGACGCTTGAAAACTTATCAAATTGCCCGAAGGTACGAAACCCTTGGTTGTAAATAGATATTTAAAACCAAACGGGATTCAAGGGGCAATGTCAAAAAGTATAAGTCTCATCTTGTTGCCAAGGGATTCACTCAGAAGGAACACATTGATTGCAAGGAGACTTTCTTACCTGTGTCGATGAAAGACTCTCTTATGGTAATCATAATACTTATAACTCATTTTGATTTGGAGATACATCAGATGGACATAAATACTACATTTCTCAATGGAGATATTGAGAAGTCTATATATATGGTGCAATCGAAAAACTCTAAGTCTAAAGATTCTAAGCACCTAGTATGTAGATTAAAGAAGTCCATTTATGATTTAAAATAGGCATCCTATCAATGGTATCAAAAATTTGATCAAGTGGTCATCTCATTTAGATTTAGAGAGAAACCTATTGATCAGTGCATATATAACAAGTTCAGTGGGAGCAAATTTGTTATACTTATCCTGTATGTGGATGAAATATTACTTATGAGCAATAATAAGGGTCTGCTACATGAAACTAAGTCATTTTTATCCAATCATTTTGAAATAAAAGATCTTGTTGAAGCATCATTTATATTAGACATACAGATATGTTGTAATCGTTCAAGAGATATTCTTGGGCTTTCACAAAAAGCTTATATTGAAAAGATGTTTATAAGGTATGACATACAAAATTGTACATCTGATGATATACCTATGTCTAGAGGTGACAGATTCAACCTACAGCCATATCCACGACTTAAACTTGAAAGAAAGGAGATGGACCAATTCCCTTATGTGTTAGCTATGGGAAGTCTCATATATGCATAAATTTATACACGACCAAATATAACATTCATAGTGAGGATGTTAGACGGATATGTAAGTAATCCAGAACTATCACACTAGAAAGCGATAAAGAGAGTAGTGTGATATTTACAAAGAACTAAAAGACATATGCTCATGTATTAGAGGTCAAATCAGCTGAAGGTGATTGAATATTCAGACTATGAAGGAGATGGACCAATTCCATTATGCGTCAGCTGTGGAAAGTCTCATGTATACATAAGTTTATATACAACCAGATATAGCATTCATAGTGGGGATATTAGGTAGATATGTAAGTAATCTAGAACCATCACACTAGAAAGTGGTAAAGAGAGTGGTGCAATATTTGCAAAGAACTAAAGGGCATATGCTCATGTATCAGAGGTCAGATCACCTAGAGGTGATTGAATATTCAAACTCTGATTTTTCTATATGCTTGGATAGTAGGAGGTCCACTTTAGGCTATATTTTCATACTGGCTAGATGGGCTATATCTTGGAAGAGCGCCAAGCAGACGCTAGTAGCTACTTCTATTATGGAGGCAGAGTTAAGAGCATGCTACGAAGCATCCAATCATGGGATTTGGATGTAGAATTTCAATACAGTGCTGCATATCATTGATGGTATTGGCAGTCCATTGAGGATCAATTGTGATAATAAAGTCATAGAACTTTATACCAAGAACAATCATAATTCGTCGATGTCCAAGCATATCGACATCAAGTTTCTAGTGGTTAAAGAAAGAGTTCCAAGTCATAAGGTGATGATAGAGCACATTAGTATAGATTCCATGTTGACAGATCCACTCACCAAGGACTTGGTGCCTAAGGTGTTTCATGCGTATCTTGTGGATATGGGAGTTCTTCTTATAGAAGAAGAATTTATCTAACGAGAGTCTAAATTTATTTTATTGCTCTATATTTGTTAATAAAGATAGACATTTTATTTTGATTATTGTACGTATTTAAAGTTTAAAATATTAATGGGTATTTATATGTTTGCTTGACATTTTGAAATAAGTATTATGATTTACTACTACAGTTTAGCATTTGGTGTTCGTGAATGTAATACAAATTTCTTTTGGAATCATAAGACTTGGACTATGATTCTCTATTGCAGTTTAACATAAAGTATTTGCAAATATGATCAGACCCTTTTGGATTATTCAAGACCAATTAAAAATTGACATGTAATGATCATATTTCATATAATTTTCATACTACACACTACTAGAAAAATGTTAATAGACAACGCGAAAAACGCGTTGTCTTTGTGGGTTAAAAAGCGTTGTAAGAGACCCTGTTGTAAAAGGGGTCCCTCAACGACAACACTTTTTAAGCGTTGTCTTTGTTAACATCGACAACACCTTCGCAACGCTGAAAAAGCGTTGTAAATATTACAACGTTTTTATAGCATCGGATCAGGTAGACACGATCGCCAGCAAGAGATGCGAAATATCCCCTCCTCCTTCCTTACCTTTGTAGAGGCATCTACACACTGCTTCTGAATAAAAGTAAGGACCTCAATAGTAAGCGCACCAACGAGAATCAATGAAGGGTTCCCTCGCCATAGCCAGCCATGGAGGAATTTATATTGATTTTAGGCCATATCCTAGATCTCACTCACGTGTGCTTTAACAAGGATTTCCTTTCCCCTCGTTCCCCTATCTATTCCAATTGCGCTCTAAAGCTAGCTAGCCTAAGGTCAGTTCACGCTTTCCCCTATGTGGGGTTATAGTAGAAAGAATCATTCCTTTGCCTCCGTTTGGAGAATCATTCTTTCACTAAGAATCAAGGCCCTAGCGCCGGGAATGAAATGAAGAACTAAGATCAGGATGATTCAGACTCTCAGGCTGCAGAGGTCCTTCATTCGCTATGAGAGAATCCATAGGTCCGGCTAAGCTAGTTCTTGAATCACACGAAATAGCTCCAGATCTTATCTTTGCTTGCCTAGATCCCGACCCTGAGAGCACAACCTATTGACAGGTGAAAGTTTACTGCTTTGGCTAAGAAGCGCCATGAGTCAAATAATTATGCGGGGCCGAATAGTAGGGAAGTGTTTCCGCGAGTCAGAAAAGTAGGATCAGCGCACGGATCCTTCTTTCTATAGTAGGAAGACAAGATCGCAAGGGAATTACTAGTTCCATGGGTAAAAAACGTTGTTTTTAATAGGTATGACAACACATTTTGCAACGGTTAAAAAGCGTTGTAATTTTGTTACAAATTGCTTGGGTATTGCAACGTTTTAAAAAGCGTTGTCTTTTGATTTTTTTTAGCAGTAAATAAGAAACCAATATATTTTGTAAATACAAAATCATTGACTACAAAATTTACTAAATCACATACAAAACATACAACTTATATTTATACAAAAACCATTGTTACAGCACGTTCATAACATACAAGTTCATAACACATGTCCATAACATACAACTTATACAAAAGTTGTAGCATCAGGTCCATAACATAAAGGTACAAATTCAAGTTACAACTTCCAACATAGAAGCTCCATAACAGCAGCAGGTCCATAACAAAGGTTTCAACGCAACAGAATAATGTCCAGGTGCATCACAACATTAGCAGCAGAATAGAATCGCAACAACTGCATCACCAAGTAACAGCAGGTCCATATGCCAAAGACCAACCTGCCAAAAGATAATACTAATTTATCCAAAATATGGGCACAATAGCACCTAAGAATTATACCATTACAATGAACTTTGAATCACAAACAAATATATTTATTACAAATAAATGGAATTATGGAGATCAGCATTCCATACCTACTCATAAATATGATCTTGTATACACTCTGCCACCTCGGAACGCACCTCATCAATTTTTGTCCGAGTGTACTCAACTGCCTTAAACTATGAACACACATATAGATTAAGTTAATTGGAAAAACAATCAACACTGACTGTGCAAAATGATAAATGGTATATTTGAAGTGATTTGAACAAGTACTATTGATCGTAGTCCATCTCTTTCAATAGTTTCAATTTCTGCAATAATCTGTCTCATAAATCTCATCACATAATAACCACATTGTTTCCCATCTGGTTGTCGAGGAGCCTGTGGTAATTGGACTCCACTATTAGTTAAAAGACAAATACACACATCAAGACCATATCAAACATAATTACACATACCTGTAGTATTTCCCACACTGGTTTTTTCCGACCTTTCCTTCCCTTGTTTGAATTAAACAATCTCAAGGCCCTACATACGTTAATAAAATATGATATATTAGTGTTTTAACATGTGAATGAAATGCCCAATCAAATTACCCAGTTTGGCCTCACATTTCCACAATATATTTCCAATCTTCATAGCGCATTCGATGACTTAGAGAATCCAGCACATAAACAATCTCTGTGTAGGGTTCAATGACAGTGAGAATCCAATGACAACTGCACATAAACAAATAATTAGCTCATCAATTAAATAAGTTATCAACAGGGAGAAATTGCAAGTGATGTCTTATTTACAACTGATCCGACGTTACATGGGACCAAAACTAGTTGATCTACTGATGCAGAACTCAACCTATCTGCTAACACAGTAGCCCTTTGGTTTAACACAGTAGCCCTTTAGTTGATCTACTAGAAATTGCAAGTGATGTAGAAGTGTATACGATAAAAGCACATGCAATGTAAGACACATCTGTGTAAGGTTTTGCTTCAAGGAAACAATTTTATCAAAATCAAAATCCAGGACCAGATGTTTGTGTCTCAGGACCTGTACTAGATTGAAAGGCCCAGATGTTTGGAAGTGAATATGGAAAAAGGCTTCATACCACTTCATGTGTAGCAAAGCTGCATAAGAAACAACCAGTCTGCATGGTGGAGATGGATAGTTATGATCACTCTTTTCAGTTGTGCTTCAGCTCAAGAATCATGATAATCATTTTACCAAAGAGAACTGCCCAATATCTAGCTTCATTTGATTTATCTATTGAACTGATCGATGTTTTTTTTTCTCTTTTTCTCCAAGAGTCAATAGTATGCCTCATGGCTTTGTAAGACAATCGAAGGTTAGGCTTTATTGCTGCTGATTCCTGTCCCCATACTTCAGCAGCCTTCTTCCGTGGCAACCAAATCATGGACTGCTAAGGGTACATTAATGGGACAAATTAAACCGAATTTCAGAAAAATTCAGTTGGTTCAATTCATCTAATGGAGAAGACTTACAATGGAGGTCTCCATGGACAGATTTAGCATTTCAAAAGCAATCAAGTGATGAGGAGCAAATTTGTAAAGGTAATACGGATGCACAAAAATGGAGGCAAACCATACTGCTAAGTGCTCACTGTATAGCCAAAATGGTGGGGATTTGTAAATTTGTTTTCCTCTTCTAAGGATGATGCTGTAATCTGTAATAACATCCTTGGCCAAGTTCATGAATTAAAAAGGTTTGTCTGAAAAAAAAATCAAAAACTAAGGTTTAACATACTCTAGAGGATCATGGTCAGTCTAAGTTGAAGAATATGCAACACCATCTTAGCTGATTAAATTAGTTTCAAACTACATGAACTTTGAGCATAGCAGGTAAAATGAATACACTTTCAAGAGCTTCTAAGTCTTAGCTATACACAGCATGAGAGCAAGAAACATACTTTAACAAACAACGAAGCTTTAGCCATCTCGTATCATGAAAAATGTCTTCAGACTAGTCATTTTAAGTGCATGTGGTAAGCATGCTTACCGCAATCAAGTGCAGTTCAATCTTCATAATTATCGATGCTTTCTTTCAAGCCATCCAACTGGTCAATAATGTATTCCAGTTTCTTGACACATATCTCGTTAGCTATTCTGGCGCTATAATCACATTTCTCAAACGGACGATATTCACAAGCACTCTTGATTTCTTCACGCAGTGTTGTCTGAATTTCCTGTAACAAGGGTAATCCAGACTATTAAAGTATCTGCAGAATGATTGAACTTAAGGATTTCTACAACAGAGGACAAATGCCATAAAGCTCCTCCATCAAGCACCCAAGGCCTAAAGATCCAAATTCTGCACAAGTCCAGAAACTAAAAAGAACATGAATTACAACCTTTAGCCATGAAACTTTCGCCCAGGTTCACGGCTTCTTAAGCTAAATAGCCTCTCTCTTTGGCATTTGCTCAAGCACCTCGTATACCTTATCGATTAAAGTAAGGACCACAGATCACCACAGGAATAGACTCCCAATAATTAAAATCAGAAAACATCTCCCGAATTCTTAAACAGTTCCCTAGATCGAAGTCTCTTCATAAATTTAAGTTGTTTGCCAAACCCTACCACGATAATCGAAACCCATTTCCTGGCAACAGAAGGTAGTAACAAAGGGGAAATAGGAAACCTTGATGGACTGCATGAACTCTCGACAGTAGGCGGCGAGGTCATTTGGTCGGGGCCCGGTCGAACTAGCGAGCTCGTCCATCACGGCGCCGGCGAGCTCCAGTACGCGCACTACCCGCTGTTAATGAAAATTACGAAAAATGGCATAAATAGCATCAAAAAAAGGAGAGAAAAAAGGTACCTTGTGAAAACAGCAAGAAAAGTATTATGCGAATATGGAGGAGAGACGGATGGAAGGAGGAGGGGGTTCAAAAGATAACCTTCTCGACGTTGTGGAGGCGTTGCAGAGAAGTTGGCTGCGAATCGATCTCCGATGAGGTGGATGTGGAGCGATAGTTTCGCCGGCCGCCGACGAGCAGAATAGTGTAAAAATATATAATGGTGTAACCCTAATCATTTAGGTGGTAGATAAAACTTAAGGAATCAATGCTTATACAACCCTAATCGAAGAAAAAATATGTAATGGTGTAACCTCACAAGAAATTTAAAATCCTTATTCTAACCCTAATCGAAGAAAAAAGATTGAAGCCGTACTTGGAACTCAGAGAACTGGAGGAGCATGAGGAGGTCACCGTACGCACTGGAGGAGCACGGGCCTGGAGGAGCACTGCCCTAGACGGGAGCACGGGCCTGGAGGAGTACCGGATGCGACTTCCGTTCTATCTTCGTCTTCGCCTCTTCACAGCGGCGCGAAGAGGAGCTAGAGGTGCGAAAGGGGCGGGAGAAGCGGAGAGGCACGAAAGGGGGGGCGGGAGAAGAGTAGCTACTAGCTAGAGGTGCGAGAGGGGGCGGGAGAGGCACGAAAATGCGGCGCGGGGGAGAAGACGAGCTAGAGGTGCGAGAGCGGGAGAGGGACGAAAATGGTGCGGGAGAGAAGAGGGAGGCGTACGAAGGAAATCGCGGACTCGCCCGATAAAAAACCCTGGATATAAACCATCAACGACAACACTAAACGACAATACTTTTAAAAGCGTTGTCTTTGGCAAAAAAACCCGCTAAAAGACAACGTTTTCGACAACGCTTTTGTAAAGTGTTGTGGTTGACCCAAAATAAACGCTAATAGACAACGTTTTCTGTACAAACGTTGTCTTTTGATTTCAAAAGACAACGCTTTTGACTAAAAACGTTGTAAATTGAAATACCACAACGCTTTTGCTAAAAACCGTTGTCTTTGGGGCGTTGTCTATTAACATTTTTCTAGTAGTGACATATCCACATCTTAATCTATATCATTAATGATATTGGTATTGTGATTATTGTTAGAGCTTATTACAGACATATATAATAGATATGATCTTCTTTAGTCCTTTACTAATAAAGTTAATAGACCAGATTGTATACAAGGGTACTTTGTACCCAAAGAGTTTGATATCAACTGAAGTTATAGTCGTATATCATATACATATCACATGTTGCCCAAGTGAAAGATTGTTTAATCTCTTAATGTGGGATTAATTATAATTTGTATATGCAGATACGAACTGAACCCATTTAAGTGATATAACTAAGGTTTATTGGATTTCAAATTATCAGATGTTGATTAAATATGTAGAACTCATTAGCCTGATTCGTTATTATCTATGGGCTAATAACGGATCGGATTTCTATATAGAGGATTGGTCCCTAAGGTTTAGGGTTTCTTGAGATTTTGCCTTTGTTCCCTATTGACAAAGGTTTTACGGCACCGTCACTCTAATTCCCTTGGAAGACCATTCTCTTGTTTCCGCTTCATCTTCTTCCACAGGAATCAAGCAGTTGACACTGTAGGATAAGAACAATGACTCTCCAATCAGATTCCTTATTATTATTTTTAGTATTTTTATTTTGTTATGCCATGTTTCGTAGAAACTAGATTTTCATGCTTTATGATTGGTTTGTTTTCTCTCTCTGCATGAATTATATTTTGGTTCCTTGAATTCATGTGGTTAGGGAATTTAAAATTCCTTCATATCTCAGATAGTTGATAATTTATTGAAGGTGACTCTTTTGCACTATCCTAGATAGTCGTGAAGAGTTTATTGTAGGTGACTCTATCTCTGATAGAGGAAAAGTTGTACTATCTTGGATAGTGGTAATTTGTTATAAACGACTCATTTTAACTATTCTAAAAAATAAAGAGTTTGTTGTAGGTGACTCTGTCCTTGACAAATGAAGAGTTGCACTATCTTAGATAGTGGATAATTTATTGAAGATGACTCTTTTACACTGTTCCAGATAGTGAATAGTATGTTATAGGTGATTTTGTCCCTGATTGAGGAAAAGTTGCACTATCTCGGATAGTGGATAATTTATTGTAGGTGACTCTTTTGTATTGCTCCAAATAGTGAAGAGTTTGTTGTAGGCGACTCTATCCCTACAACAGACTGTATCTATCTAGGCGTGTAGATGTCTAATACTAGGCGCTCTACCTGCCCATAACTTGTATGAAATTTTCATTACCGTCTTACTAGGAACTCTGTTGAGTAAGTAACTACAGTCTTGAGTGTTTCACTTCATAAAGACTCTGGTAGGGAAAAAATATCATCATACATTTCACCATATCTTTTAGGGTTCGGTTTCATCATTCTACTACACCATTCTACTAAGAGGTCTCAAGCATGGTGTATTGCACCATGATTCTACACTCAACAAGGTAATTCATAAATGGTCTAGAACATTATTCACCTGATCCATCAGATATACTATAGTATTCACCACCACGGTCTAATCTAACAATCTTAATCTTCTTACCAAGTTGATTTTAAACTTCGATTTTGGAGGTTTTGAACATGTCTAGGAGTTGTGACTTCTCGTGAATAAGGTACAAGTACCTGTATCAGGAATAGTTGTCTATAAAGATGATAAAGTATGGTTGACCATTCCAAGAAGCCTTAGGGAACAGTTTACATATATCTGTATGTATCAGCTCTAAGACCTCATTACTCCATGTTGAACCTTTATTACTTTTATTAGTAGTCTTTCCCTTGATACACTCAATGCAGATTTCAAAATCTGACATATCAAGGGAATCAAGAATTCCTAGTGACATTAACATTTCTGTGTTGTTTAGAGATATGTCTAAATGTCTATGCCACAACATGGATGAACTCTCATTTGTCACACCACGCTTCGAATTATACTATGCATCATAATATTATCTATATGAGTTTCAGTGTCTAATTAATCTATATAGTTTGTTAATCAAGGAACCAGTACCACACAAAATAGAATTTTGAAAATACTAAACTTTCCATTTTCAAATGAATAAGTGTATCTAGATTTATCCAAACATGAAATAGAAATTATGTTCCGTCTAAATGATGTCACTACAAATGTATTTTTCAAATTCAAAAGTACATTCATCCCTAAACAAAATCTAAAGACATCTATTGTCTTTACTTTCGTCTTCTTGCCAATTTCGATGTAGATCTTTCAGCATCAATTGTCAATCGATTCCAATAGCAATCCTACATAGTTATACTTATGTGAATAGTTGCATCCGTATCTATCCATTAAGTGTTATTAGGTACAGTAGTTAGGTTGACTTCTAAATTGACAAAGTTGAAAAGTTTGCCTTTCTTGACTCGTAAGTTGGCGAATATAGGGCAATCCTTCTTCAATGACCTTTCTTTTTACAAAAATAACAAGTTGGATCCGAATCTTATTATTTTTGCACCTTATATCCAAAGTCCTAGTCACTGTAGGTTGTTTACCCTTGCCCTTACTCTTATTCTTTTCTTCTTCTTGTTCAAATATTGAGATAAGGATGTAAAATGAGCACTAAGAGATATGTCATGTCTTAATCTCTCTTCTTCCTGTACACTATGAGCTATAAGCTCATTCAGTATCCATTTCTCCTTTTGAGTATTATAGCTAATCTTAAAAGGAGTAAATTGTGTAGGCAGAGAGATTAAGATAATATTCACAAGTACACTTTTAGACATTTCAAGCTTTTGTATTCGATGCCTTATAATCAAATTTGATATCTCCATGATGTACTCTCTAATACTACCCTTCCCGTTATATCGCATGGACACCAACTTTGTAAGAAGTGTGGTAGTCTTAACCTTTTTGTTCTTTTCATTTGAGGCGAATCAGTTTGCTAACTCCTTAATGAAGATTTTGCCATCTTCATTCTTAGCTATCAAACCTCTAATAGATTCCAAAATAGACATCTTCATGATTGCAAGACTCATGTGATTTGATCGCTTCCACTTTTCAAAGATTACCTTTTGATTTGCAATGGAATCACTAAATAAAGGTGCAGAGCAATCATGCCTAAATGCAAAGTCTAGATCCATGTAACCTAGTAATACCATGATATGCTCTTTCCATTAACCATAGTTTGTGTCGATAACCACAGGGATGTTGTTCAAATATATTGAGAGTGCTACATAAACAAAAGAAAAGAGCATGACTCAATTTAACAAATAAAGCATGTATCTTTATAGTTGTGCAGTAACAAAATGCAACAACAAACATGTAATTTTAGGGGCATTAATTGAGATACCTAATGCAACATCACATTAAATCTTTGGATTAAAATGTAACTTGCTAGTGGTACTTAACAAACAACTCATAATCACCTTCATCTTTCACATAACTCATCTTCTTTTGGGTGGACGCATTACACGCATGATACTTTATTTATGAGCTTCCTTAGTTAGTTTATGTTTTCAACTATCACTCACAATATTTCTAATCGGCCACATAGTGCCCCTTCCTTTAGGCCGACACACTATGCACATAACTTAGAAGCCAAACTAGATTTGTGAGCTTCCTTAAATATAGATCCGACATAAAGAATGACTTTCCTTTGGGACAACCATCTTTAGCATGGATATACATCCCTCTACGCAAATACCTCAAGCCTCCCTAATAGTTCTCACTTTGGCGATAATATTGATTCGACTAATTAGCATGCGCGAAGAAGAATCCAAGAAAAATTATTGAAAATGCAACTAATTAGTTATCAATCAATTGGTGTTAGCTACCAGTCGATTGATACACTTCTCAATTGATTGCCAACAAGTAGCAATCAATTGATACACTTCTCAATTGATTGCCAACAAGTAGCAATCAATTGATACTCCTTATGTGTTAATTTCCAAGACATAGCAATGGATTGCCAGTAATCGATTGCTCCACAACAATCGAGTTCCCTGATCAATTCGGAATGCTTTTGTTCACCAGTTTATCCACCCCAATCGATTGGCGCCTCACGGCAATCGATTGGTAAAGACTAGTCGAATCCACCAATCAATTTAGAAACCTTCTATGGATAACCCGATGAACAACAAAGTGATTGGCTCCTTACGGCAATAAATTGGTGTGAACCAATCAATCTACCTAATCGATTCCGTGACCTTCTATACATGACCCTAGGTTCAACAATCGATTGAATCCTCATGTTAATCGACTGGTATCAACCAATTGATCTTTCAATCGATTTAGAACCCTATTGTGTCCAAACTCAAGTTCAACAATCAATTATTCTCATGGCAATCAATTGGTGATAACCAGTCGAAATGCCCAATCAATTTCAAATCATTCTATGCATAATTATGGGCTCAGCAATCGATTGACACTTGCTAATCGATTGGTGCATGTCAGTCGAACCCACTAATCGATTCTAGACCATTTTGTAACTAGTTTTACGTCAAGCAATCAATTGGTGAGTTTCACCAATAAATTGGTAGTTGAAAACTTGATTTTTAGGCATTTTTTCAACTCAAAAACCCATAAAATTGCACCATTAATTGCGTTCTTCGTGGTTAATGTGAAAAACTCAATTACTAGGTTTAATCCTAACCTATCCATGCTACATTCGACAGATATGCATCAATTTCGCTCAACCAAATAAAATCAAATGCAAAATTGATGTATATTTTCCAAATCATCGAAAATATACCAATTGAAAGAACTTAACGATACATCAAACTTAATCAATGATGCATCTAAAGGATCTAGTTATCATTCATCAATAAGACAATATAGGAAACTAAATTGCAATGGAAACCAAAGGGCTAACTTGAATCGAGAGCTAATGTCATTGTGTCTTACTTATCACCGAAGATTCCTATAATGTAGCGGAAGTCTTCTATAGGAATGGGTGACAACTAGATTCCTTCTCAATGGGGAAAAGAGGAGGAAGAAAAAGCTCTTTTTCTCAAGATCATAAGATCTTGCCCAAATGAATCAACTTTTCTTCCTTTATACCTTGGTCCATCCTACAGGGATCATCTACATAAAACTCATTCCTAATTAACAACCCATTAATGTTAATCAACTGGGTTAACAGATCTACACATTAAATCTACATCTAATATCTAAACCCCTCTTAATGTTACAAGTATTTGATCACTTAATTGGGATTTAATTTTTTAATGATAATATTGTTGGTGTCAATTCAAGTATAAGCCCACGTAATCAAGACTTAATCCTTTCACTCCCCTCCAAGCACTTAGAGCTCCCCCAATTCTCCAATTTGAGCTCTCTCCTCTGAGCACTCAATGACCCTTGAACTCTCATATTTGAACTCCTCGAACTCTCCCCTCCAAGCACTCAAAACTCCCCAAGCTCTCCAATCCAAACTTTCAAAGCTTTTCCCTCTGAGCATTGCTCCAAGAGCTCTCGGATCAGTTCTATAATCCAAGCTCCCTAAGCTCTCCCTTTGAGCACTTTGAGCTCTCTCTTTGTAGCACAATTACACATAGTCCTTGCAATTATGGGTCATAACCGAACATTGCTTTTTTACAATATGCACTTCCATAATCCACAATCCTTAGGGTCTAACAACCCTAAGGTTTAGGGTTTGAATATTGATCCTATATAAATTGTAAAGTTGATGGTGGTGTGAGCATCTTGACCCAATTCTACTTTCTTTCTCTATTACTTTTCTATTGCAACTTGGCTATTGGGGCACCGAAATGACTTAAACATCGGAAGAACTTTTATCGGACAGTACTCCGATGCTCTCTGATGTGTATTTCCTTGTGTGCATGGTAGTCTTTATCCAAGACTGAGACATCCACTTTAGCATCTAGCATAATGATGAATTTTTGATGCATCGCCTAGAGAGATAATTATGATCTACTCGTAAATGTACTATTTTCCTGTAGCACAAATTAATCCCACAAAATCTAAGCATTTAAGCAAGAGAAAAATACCTACAACTTACAATTGGGCGTGAAGACTAGAGAACAAGTTTCAAACGATATCCCAAGCATATGACGATGAATCTCTTTTTTTATTATTATTATTATTATTATTATTATTATTATTATTATTATTATTATTATTTCTCTCTCTGTTCAATAAAATACAATAAATAAAAGAGTTTTTATTCGTTCCTTTCTTATATTAGTATAAACACAAGAGTAGAGAAATTAAAATTTGGAAGGTTTAAATATTATTTTAATTGTAATCCATGTTGATTTGAAAACAGTATTTTAATCGCGATTGATGAGGTGGGCATTTGTGATATTATTTATTATATTATTCATCTGGTTTGAATTTTATGACAATTTCTGCCGTGATTTCAAACGGCCATAGGTCGGACAAAGGTAAGAGAAAAGCAAGAAAATGGACGCATAAATTAAAGTTACTTTTAATTTATTCTAATTAAATTGTATATTAATTAGGTTGATTAATTAACTCTCAATTATTCGATAATAAAATAGGATGATTGACTCATAATTATGTGCAAATCCTCCCATTAGATAAATGAATATCACGTCGAGCACTTTTCTGCATTAAAAAAAAAGGTGGAATCCGTCATCTTAGCGGTCCCATACAGTCGGTCCCATGACCATCTGTGAAGAGATAAATCGAAAAACTGCAATTGGTTACGACACAGAAAGGTATTATCTGACTTCGCCAGGATTCGAACCCTTGTCCTCTTCTGCAACTATGCTGCGTTGTAACCAACTCAGCTATGCCCCGGGGGCTATCACGCCGAGCACTTGAGTCTTATGTGTGTGACTCATAGATGAAATGATAGTGTAAAATTAGTGGGTTCTACAAAACCTCTTTTGTAGCATAGTTACCATGTAATTCTATCCTCTTACAACTAAGATGTGCACTTAAGAAACAAGATCGTGTTTATCATATTGTATAGAACACATCCAAGAGTTAATATAATCATAACCCACTCGAAAGAATTCCAAGTAGAGAACTCTTCTAAACTAGCTGTGTGATAAATCTTATGTCAATTATTGACTCGCCTTCAAACACCGAAGCCTTATGGTCACTTGCAAGTGTATATGTAACACTTTTGTTCTGGCTCGATACCGACGACAGTCAAGTCACCAGTCAATAAAAGGCCACATCAATCTTTGGTTACTCATCAATAAAAGACCACGTCAACCTTTGCCTCTTTTTCATACCTGTGGGGTTTATATAGATGAAGCAGGGACGTGATCATCGGATCTCCTTGCTTCTGATTGGTTGGGATAGAGCCATCAACGTATCTGCTGGCTCAAGGATGTTGGTTATCTTTATTTGACGGCTAGGATGATTGGGGGCCAATTAGTCTAGGCCTTCGGTCCTTATCCTTATTCCTCTAGATGAGTGGCGAAGTCCGACGAAGAAGTCAGCATGATCCGTTGATGGACGCCTTGCTACTTGAGGTCGGAATAGGCGTGGCTGATTGGTATAGGTGGCCAGACTATGTTATCATTGTCTGAGCTTATATAACTGAACAGAATTAAGTACGCATCCGAGCTTTCTACTTATGCCATAGCTGACCGAGGTGATTTTCTGAGCTCTCCTATACATGTATCTGCACGTTAAACTATGCGAGCTCTTATATGAACTATCAAGCGGTCCGAGGCGAGCGCCGGAGCTTAAGGTGCGGTATTAGGATGAGGTCTGTTCATGAGGTAAGGTCTCATTCGCGAGGTCGGTATGTGACACCGGGAACAGGTCATGAGGTTGGTATGTGATATCGGGACCAGGTCATAAGGTTGGTATACCGGGACCAAGTCATGAGGTCGGTATGTGATACCGGGACCAAGTCATGAGGTCGGTATGTGATGTCTGTACTTTGCTAAGCTTTGTTGTAAAAGGGCGGGGTCTGTATACCATTGTTCTAAGTATCATGGCACATGCTGACCTTATAATGAGATTGGTATATGAAGTCAGTTTGATGCTAAGGTGATCGTAAGAGATCGAGTTATATAGACCGAGGTGAGGGAGAGGTCGGCCTAGGCATCCTATCAAATGTCGACCTCATAATGAGGTCGGTCGATAATGCTCGTACCCTGTTGAGATTATTATGAGGAACCGTAGTTTATAGACCGAAACTACAAAGAGTTCATCTTAAGTGTCAAGGTACGTGCCGACCTTACAACGAGGTCTGTGGTTTGGTTGGCATGAGAGTATTGGAACTAAGGGGTCGGGGCTTTTTGCAGGGGTATTTTACCTATCCTCCACGGTTCCCCTCATGCTGATCTTAAGGTTGGTATATGAAGTCAGTTTGATGCTAAGGTGATCGTAAGAGATCGGGTTATATAGAGAGGTGAGGGAGAGGTCGGCCTAGGTATTAAGACAAATGCCGACCTCATAATGAGGTCGGTCGATAATGCTCGTACCCTGTTAAGATTATTATGAGGAATCGTAGTTTATAGATCGAAACTACAAAGAGCTCATCCTAAGTGTCAAGGCACGTGCCGACCTTACAATGAGGTGCAGTTTGGTTGGGACGAGAGTATTGGAACTAAGGGGTCGGGGCTTTTTGCAGGGGTATTTTAGCTATCTTCCCCGGTTCCCCTCTTACCCATTGCTCAAGTCATTACTAAGCATCTGTGTATGTTCGTCAGTATTTCGCTAGGATCATGATAAGAGGTCGGGACATATCGGATGAAGGTTAGGAAGACCTCGGCTATTGTACTGAGGAAGGTGCTACCCTTTTAGAGAGGTCGGCCCTTTCTTACATTTATTATGACCCCCAAGAGATCGGGATCCTCTGAGTGGTTTTATTAGCTTTCCATATCTCTTTACCCTTCATCCACGTCATCACCAGATATTCTCCACGTCATCACCACATATTCTCGCCGGATCACAAGCCTCCCGACCTAGTTTAGTCGAAGGAAGCGAAGTCTGACTGACTAAACTCGAGTTTAACTTAAATCGCTAACTCCTCTTCCTTCTTCGATCTATTTTTAATTAAGATTATTCTGGTAAGTTCGCCGGCTTATTTATTGGCTTATTCGTCCTTCGATTTTGATTTTCGATGACTGAGATCAGATAACCGTTCGATTTAAACTTCTCTTTCCTTCCTTCTTCTCCTTTACTTGCTTCGACGAACCCTAACTTCCCCTTCCTGCTTTCGTGCTCTCTGTGGCCCTTGCTCGAACTTTGTAAGCGATCTTCGTATTTTCTGTAAGTCGTGCTTCCTTCTTCGTCCTTTTTATCTTCTGCTCATCTCCATTTTCTTTCCGCACTATGCTTGATTAAACCCTAGCTTTTTGCCTGGGTCGTCTTCTGACTTAGCGACGATCTTTCGTTCTGCCCCTTACGTCTCCTTGCCTTACGACACCTAGATATTAGACCCCCGTGTCCTTATCGTCTCGTAACATCCCTTATCCTTGTTTTAGTAAAAAACTTAACCTCTTCTTGTCCTTTCTTAGCATTTTCTTATGGCGACTTCTGCCTCTTGGTAGGAGGTCCAGAGGTCCACTTTATCTACTGCGGATGACGAGATACTGCTACAAGCTCAGTTCTGTATTCCTTCCGATCACCAAATCCTTCTCCCTACTTTTGATCAACGACCTAACGAACCCCCTCTAGGTTTTGTCACTTTCTTTCAGGGGCAGCTGGAGGGAGGACTACGATTTCCTATTCCTTCCTTCCTGCAAGATTTGGCTACTTATTTTCAGTGTTCCCTTTCTCAGCTAGCTCCTAATTCTTACAGGTTCATCTGTAGTGCTGCCATTATTTTCCAAATCTACCAAATCCCTTGTGACTCTTCTATGTTTCACTATTTGTTTTTACCTAAGAAGGGTGAGGTTGGTGTAATATATTTAACTGCTAGGTCAGGTTTCAAGTTTTTAGCTAAGATTCCGACTTCTCACAAAGGTTGGAAGTATAGATTTTTCTTTATCAAACCTCCTTGTCCTTATACCTAGCCGACCTTCTGGCGGTCTGAAATGTTGCCTCAGCCTTCCCTAGGTCCATATCGATCAGAGCCCTCTTTCTTGAATGCAGCTGCTTTCTTATCGAATCTGAAATTCAATGTGAACTGGTTGATTGCTAACGAGGTCCTTCTTTACCGAGCTGGCCTGAGCCCCAATGCTATCCCTCTGGATGCTTCTTTACGTAAGTTTCCCCATTTTATCTTAAGTTCATTTTTAATACTAACTAATCTCCTTCTATTGTTGTAGGTGACATTATGTGGGCTGCTTCAGTTAAGAAGAATTTGAAGTGGGAACTCACCACCACTGACAGCTGGTGGGTATCTGAGGACGCTGCTGGGTCTTTTGCAGCTGCTCCCGAGAAGGGGAACTCTGCGATTGCTGCTGAGACAGAAGATTTTTCGTCTGTTGCTGATAAGGAGGATGTACCACCGTCTGCTGATAAGGAGGATGTACTACCGTCTGCCCCCTCCGAGGCCTTAGATCACATATATGCCTCCATAGGACCCCTTGAAGAGGAGACCTCTGATATAGTAGTGGAGGTAGATAATTACCAAGTACCTGAACCAGTGCCGGAAACTACCACGTCCCGATCATCAGGGAGACGCGCTCAAAGAAGAGGAGCAGGGAAGGGGGGAGAAAATCTTCTGAGGGACCAGCAGGGCTTGGTCAAGAAAATGCTCCTCTAGAGATTCTTGAGACTGATACTTAGAGGATCGGGCCAGCCCTTCTATAGCAGTGCCCTTGGCAATTTCCCTCCCCTAAGGTCCCTTCCTCCTGTGCTTCGCACCAAGCACCATCATGACAAAGGGAAGTCTCCTGCCACCTCTTCGGAAACTGTCCCTGCTACCCATGCCTCCTCGAAACCTGATAAAGAATCCCGACCTGCTCGCCCTCCCCGTGCTCCCCAGCCACCGAGGGAGGGTGCCCGGACTGCTCCTGTCGGTAGAGCTGACAGGGCTTGTACTTCGGTGGAGGACTTTCCGTCGATATGAGATAGAGATTCTGCCCACAATGCCACTGCCTTACTGTGCCAGCATCTAAGCGGTTCTTTTGCTTATATATATATATATATATATATATGTTTCTAATTTCTTCTATTGTGTATGCGCCCAGACTTTGAATGAATATTAGGAATTAGAACGTCGGGTCCCACTAATAGAATCGAGCAACTGCTCGTTAGAGGCTCAAGTGGCCGAGCTTCAGAACCAGCTAAGAAGTCCTGCTCGAGGTGGAGGTTTCTCAAGCTAAGGCTGATGCTGAGAAGGCCCGTGTGGAGGCCGAGGAGGCTCGTGCAGAGGTTAAGAGGGCTTCCTTGGACTTGCTGAAAATGATCAAGGATGCTGAGCTCAGAACTTCCTGTTGGTGCAGTTTGCACTAACGATCAAACTCAAATTTTGATGTGTGACAAAGTGGTTAAAGTTAGGTTGTTGTTTCTGACCTCTTTAACTAAGTGTGCAGGGTCGAAAGACTTAGAACCAGACACCAGGATGAAGTCTAAGGTGGTTGAGCCCTGGCAGGAAGTCCAGTTGGGTCCGCGGAGCCCGACAACTGGCCGAAGACCAAGTTGGTTGAAACTTGGCAGAAAGACCAAGTTGGTTGAGACTTGGCAAGAAGACCAGGGTGGTTGAGTCCTGGCGGGAAGACCTGGTGGGTTAAGAAGTCAAGTAGAGCTGCACAAGGTAAGTGAGGTAAGTCACTGGAGGAGCGATCCGGTGAGGACGAGTCCTATTTTAGGACTTTAGGCGCGGTCCAATTTAGACCCATTTGGGTGATCTAAGTTGAGGTCTGATTAGATCCTGGTCTGGATTGACAGGATCTAATTAATTTTGAATATTCTATATTTTAGTATATGTTATTTTATAGGATTTATTTGATATATGGACTAGATTAATTTTACAAATAAACTCTATAAAATTAATTTTCATTATTATTCATTTTGTAAATCTGAAATTAAGAAGGATAAAATTAAGGAGCATGAATATTCATTTTATTTATTATTATCCATTTTATTAAATGATAAAATTATTCATATAAAAATAATATATATATATATATTATTTGAATTATTTTTTAATCCTGGATAAGATAAACTGCAATGCGTGGATCAAGTTTTACGTTTTTTTAAAAACATTTGCAGATCTAGATAAACTCATTAGTCTCTATATAAAGCTTCGGTTAGTGCATGAATAACAAAACTTCGACCAACGTCATTCTTCTGCGGCGGCCCGAGTTTCGACACGACCACGTTCAACTTCTGCCAGAATATCACCCCCAACATCCGAGCACGTCCAGAATTTTCTGTTGTTGGGTAACGAAGAAGTTTTTTTAATATTTATTTTTGGCACTTATTTAAAAGTCAAAAGTGTGAGGTTGTCACACTTTTGATCATTGTATTCGCCTACTCTACCAGAGTTTTTGTTTGGTAGAGAGATTTAGTGGTTTGCCCAAAGGAAAGGTCCAAGGGACCGGGCCTTCGAGTAGGAGTCGTTGACAGCTCCGAACGAAGTAAAAAATTACTTGTGTCTTTTGTACATATTTTCTTTCATCGCTTCGTATTCATTTTCTGCTGCACGTTTTTTCAAAGCACAAACTTTCTAACTCTGATTTTAAACGAACAAATTTTTAAAAAAGCACGTGATTCACCCCCCCTCTCACGTGCACTCGATCCTACACTTCCCGTCTCCTTCAATTAGAGCAAGAATTGCAGACATCCCAAGTCTCCTTAAGGACCTCTCAGAGGGAGATTATTGCTATCCAGGGGGAGGTGAGTCAATTACGTGAGGAGAGAGATAGACTAGACAGCGAATTGACCACGCATCGCAACCGGCAGGAAGGGCTTCATAAGGAGCTCCTAGAGAGCGTATGTCAGAGGAAAACCCTGGAGCTTCAATTAACTGAAGAGAAGAAACTCCGAGAGCAGTTATCTTCTGATCATGATGAGACTTTATCTATCCTTCGCAAAGAACTGGCTAAACTGCAGGAAGATGAGGAGCAGTGTTGGCAGGAGAAGAAGGCTGTCTTCCTGAAGTCTCCAGAGTTTTATGAGCTGCTGGGAGCTAAGACTAGTAAAATACTGTTATATTGGTTTAATGGTGTTGGTAAGCAATTCGCACAAACAGGGTTGATACCAAAAGGGTCTGACCTGAGTTTTCTGGATCCTCAGAAAGTTTAGAACAGCCTACCAGCCTCGGAGAAACAAGACTGATTATTTCTTTCATGAGACTTTTAAACTTGACATGACGTATGAACTTGTTCTTATGTAATATTTCTAGGTTTTTTGTTGTCCCATTTAATTTTGTACTTGGCGTCCTTTTAACCAAGATTATTGCTTAACCTGAATATGAAGTTTTTCTACTTTTAACCACTGTTGGAATCGTCCCAGTACAATGCGCGTGTCTACACGTTTCATAAACGTGCGCAGCAGAAATACACAGATAATTAAAACTAATTATTATCACAACACATGCATGCATAGCAGGTAATAACATGTACAAGGCATGGCAGAAAATTAAAATTTTCTAAATAACAATTATTCTATGTGCATAAATAAAATTTACAGAATAAAATTATTCTAAACGTATACCTCGCGATGACGATGTTAAGCCGTGTTGACATCAATCGAGCGGTCCTCGTCTGAGTCTCGCCTCTACTGGTGATCCACGCCAAGCTCCGGTCTAGACGGCTTTGGAAGTCACGAGTCGTGTCATCGTCTTTGGTACTAGCCGATGATCGACGACGATCGAATCGAGAGAAGCCGTATTCCGGAACTACGCAACAACGGTTGTCACGATCATTCCAGGGCTTTCTAACTATCATCGAAAATCGAATTTTTGATGTAGTTTTCGGTAGTCAACCGTTGACCGTCGATAATA
Source organism: Curcuma longa (assembly GCF_044706935.1). Classification (NCBI taxonomy): domain Eukaryota; kingdom Viridiplantae; phylum Streptophyta; class Magnoliopsida; order Zingiberales; family Zingiberaceae; genus Curcuma; species Curcuma longa. The sequence continues at coordinate 14,666,657 of NC_133868.1, forward strand.
GACAAAGAATCAGAACCCTTTCCGATGTTGATGAAAAATTCTCTGGAAGCTTCACAAGCTTCCGAGAAAATTGACGGACTATTGTCGGATGACCAGGTTTGATTGGCAACAATCGAAAATTCTATCCGATGGCTGGAACAAATTTCCAACGATCAAACACAAATTCTGACATCAAAACCTAATACAACCCGATCCAAATTCCGACATTTACGCGGTGGTGGCCCCGCTCCGGCAAACAGTCCGGCAGCGGAACTGACAACGCAAGGACAGCTTCTCCTCTCTAGCAGCATCTCCAGCGGCGTTCCGGTAGTGGTCCGGCGGTGGTCCGGCGGCGGCAGAACACACAACAGAATGAAGAGAACAGAAGAAGAAGAGGAAATACAGGTTTCTGATTTCTTCTCCTTGTCACCCACACACGGCCAGCTAGGGTTCTCCGGAGGCCGACGAACAGAGGGAGAGCAGAGGCGTTTATCACGGTCGGCGGCGGACAACAACCAAAACGAAGAGAACAGAGGAAGAGGGAAACTTGGCTAGGGTTTCACTCTCAATTTTCTTTGTTCTTCCTCGCGTCAGGCAGTGGCGGTTCCTTGCTCCTCCGGCGGACGGCGAGCAGCGAGAATCACCCACAAGCAGCGCGGACAGTGGCATTCTCTGGCGACCTGCCAGCAGCACAAAATGGCCACAAGCAGCGTGGGCAGGCGGCGGCTCCTCCTTTTGATTTTTTGGCGGCCTACCAGTAGCGTGGATGGTGGCGTGTCGGCTGGAAGCAGAAAGGGGCGCGTCGTCTTTCTCCACTCGGCATCAGGGCAGTGGCAACCACAGCGCCGTGCCCTTCAACACTTCACCACAGAACAGAGGATTCCTCTATTTTATCGTGTGCGCAATAGGTTTGAGAAGGTAGTGGCTATAACGAACCGGCAGAGGAGAAAAGAAAAACCAGAGAAAAGGAAAAAATCCAGAAAACCCTAAACCCGATTTACACTGTAGCGCACCGAATCAGACCGAGTTCAATCTTGGTTTGCTTGGTTCAATAACCAAACGATCTCCGATTTAATCCAAACCAGTTTTGTTCACTTCGTCTTCACAAGACGAAGCTCCTCATCTCTTCCGTTCTGCCAAAATCCCTTTCATCGTGAATCAAACCAAGTTGGTTTAATTTAGTTTAAAATTAAATCATTCGGTTCACTAACCAAACGAGTCTCTGATTTGAATGAAATCAATTTTATTCATTTCGTCTTCGTAAGACGAGTTTCATCATTTTATCCATTGTCTGGTTCAACCGGACTTTATTTCTCTCATTCTGAGAATCCAATTCTCAAACTCATTTTAAGTCCTTCGGAGAACTTATTGTACGTGTGACCCAATAGGTTTCCGATTATGTTGGTCGTCCGTCCATTAACCATTAATTACGGGACGATCATGAGTGGCACCTAGTAGTACATCATGATCCCCAATTGATCAGAAAATCAACGATTGATTCCAGAACATCTTCTAAACCCTTCAGCAGCTCCAATTAATCATGTCTCGTTCCTTTCACCGTCTTATACCCGCTTGGTTTAAGATATGGTCTATGTGTCGGTCCCCACTAGGCTGACTATGTCACACCTAACCCAAGCTGCTTTCTTGTCCTGTGGATTTAAGTTATTCGTACAGTACGTATCCAAGAGTACCGTACTCTTAACATGTAATGCTTTGGCTAAAGACTTTTAGTAACAATCCTGACAAGCGGCCGCAAGGTATATATCTCCTTTTCCAAGGAGCGGTGAATCTTTTGTAGGCTATTTAAACACATTCGGGCACTTCGACTTATACCCAATCATCTCGGGTCCACACATCCTCGGAGATGCTTACTTAAGATGTCAAAGTATAAGCCTCCATGACCAAGGTGACTTGAATACCACAAGTCAAAGGAAACTCGCACTTAAGCTGCACTGAGATCTTCATTGACATACGATATCGAACCATATGAAGTCTCAAAGCAGGTCACTCCAATGAACTGGTTACCTTTAACCAGCATCCACATTTAACTCTCAACATCTAATATCGACAGCAGTGAGATCAGCTGCTTGGCTAACCAAGGAGTCTAAACGTGCTATCTCGACAGAATCGATGACGTCTGTGCTCATCAATTCCTCGACTAGGGATAATTCCAATACATTCATAATTACACATGTAGAGATGTTCACTAGTTGTGATCCAATCACAAATTCTCTCACGCTATGAATTGTATTACAGATATTCAGTATTCGAGTTTAAGATCTAATCAAACGCATATGGAATGTGCACTCAAATAGTGAATTGCTATTTATCCAATAAATAGTATAATCGTAAGGCGATTGCCTTAGAACACCCCCTCAAATTAACATATCTCTATTTTAATGCGTTTCTTGAAAGATTGACCATTCTTTGACCGCTATTATGTGTTGTATGCTCTGAGAACATAGTGTTGGTCTATAGGAATGTTCAAGATCTACAACTTCGATGCCCATAACCAATTGTTGGTACATTAGGGAGTAAGGCTTTAGGGGGAGTTTGTGCCAAAAGTTGGTCATTTTGAAAAGTTAAGCTCCCTTTTGAATTTTTAGTCTATATGTTTTTAATTCTACCTCCTTGAATTCCCATGTTTTTGATGATTGACAAAAAAGGAGGAAAATGAATTGGTTAAAGTTAGGTTTAATGCTATTCATGATTTAATGATTATACTAATCATGCTTATTAATACTTATTGATTCATTATGCTTATGAATGGTTATTGATTCATTATCACTGGAGTAAATTGTTGTTATTTAATACATGTTGTTTTAAAAATCTAACTTAAATGAATTTTTACCAAACATCAAAAAGGGAGAGATTGTTGGTGCAATCTTGCCCCAAGTGATTTGGATTTTAATGTTTGACTAAAATGAGTTTAAGTTAGGCAATGTTTGTGATCTAACTTGTGTGGTTTGAGTCCACAGGAAAGTCCAGGAATGAAGTCTTGGCATTTGGTGAAGTCCCGGAGGCAAGGTCTCTTGGCAAAGGATGAAGTCTCGGAGGCGCGGCCTCTTGGCAAAGGAAGACTTAGCACGACGAAGCTGAGGGAAACGTCTCAAGCTAGTGCAAGGAAGGGCACGAGGCTTGTGGAAGACGTTTGAAGGTTTGTGTCAAGGCTAAGGGCTGAAAAAGAAGCTGAAAGGGGAGTTTCAGCTTGATCAGTCGACTGGCACTGTTGGTGCAGTCGACTGGTGGTTGATCAGAAGCACACACAGAGTTTATAGAAAAATCAATCGAGTGGAGCAGTCGATTGGAGCAGTCGACTAGTGATGGTGTAGTCGACTGCTAGATGACCGTTGGAGCGACAGCTGGCTGATTAAATGCAGATTAAAGAGCCGTTGAAGCCCATCAGTCGACTGACCCTTAGAGCAGTCGACTGATGTATGGAAAAATATAAAATACAGAATTCGACGTCCAAGAAAAAAATAGTTTTTTTCTCATCTTTCTGGCAAGACTCTGACTTTGTAAAGCCTTCCTCTTCCTCCATACTTCACTACTAATTCTTGTGAAAGGAAGAAATCAGTTTGTGAGGGTTTTCTCCACCTTCGAAGCATGCTTCGAAAAGGAGGGTTTTCATAGTGGAAACGATCGTCTGTGTGTGTGGATCCTTGGACTAGTCACCTCGTTGAGGTGGATACCAAGTAAACAAACTGGGTTAGCAATTGTTCTCTTTCTCTGCTTTTATTTTTGCTTCCGTTAACAATTTCGCAGGAAAACTCAAAAATCGCTATTCACCCCCTCTAGCGAACGCATCGGTCCCAACAAGAATTACCGAAGTAGAAGATATGCAGACTTCTCATGTAGCACCTCAATGTTGCGATGACGTTCCAAGATGTTGCTTTACGCAAATCTGAGCGCTTGGAAGCTGAGGTGTCTTGACCACTGGAGCTCCACCACCTCATTGCTTCGCTGGCCTGGTTCCACTGACGTCTGGTTGCTTGGACTAAATCTGGGTACCTAGACTCTAGTCACCTGGATCCAAATAAGAGTGCCCGGAATCAAAGTTCCCGCCCTTCCTTTCCTGCATTACAAGTTAGCTCAAAGCAAAAGTAATAAGAAAGGATAAATAGTCTTTTCAAATATTTTTTGTCTTAATTTTAGATTTTCAGTGAAATTCTGGGTTAGACCAACGTCTAATGTTCCCATATTGAGAACGCGCTCTTACCCACTCCACTGAGAGAATTTACTATTTGTCAACCAAGTCATCGAGACTTGTTGAACTTTCTACTTAGCCTCGATCCTTGGCTTCCAGGATTTAATGTTAGACATCTGGTCCACCTGACCTGCCGAGACTTTTCGCTAGACATATGATCCACTTAGCCTGCCTGGACTTCCACTGCTATGCATCTAGTCTACCTAACCTGCCTGGACTTTCATCTGGTGCACTTGATCCACTAAGACTCTTGTCTAGTCCTCCAGACCAGGACTTCCACCGCCTAGTCTTCAGCCAAGACTTCTGTTGCCTAGCCTTCAACCAGGACTTCCATTGCCTAGTTTCCACTAGGACTTGCCTATGCCTAGCCTCAACTAAGACTTTCCTGTGCTCCCTGCATACTTAGATTAACACGTTAGAAATCATCACACACTTAACTTGAACATTTTGTCATCATCAAAACTAAGGTTCGATCATCTGGTGCTCCCAGCACCACCGATCTAGCTTCAATACTTCTCCATCCATGAGAAGGTTGTCGCGCATTTTGCTTCCACCAAATTAACTCTTCAACTCTAAAGACCTCATTATCCATCGTGGTGTAAGCTTGTATTTTTTAGCCTTAAAATTGTCGACCATTATTAGTGATCAGCCTCCATGACTTCTCAAATTGACAAATAAATGTTCTTCCACAAGAACTTCATCACCACTCCCTCCATAATCCAAGCAAGGGCTCGGCTTGTACCTACTTAGAAAAATAATCTATTGTGATAATTAAGAATCTTTTTTGAGCTAAACGGGTAAGAAAGACCCCACTATATTGCCTCGACCCGCCCCCCCCCCTCCCAATCAGGCAAGCAACAATCACTGTCTTCATGGAGTTAGCCGAGCTATTCTGGTAAGGATGGTGCTTTAATGATGTTCTTCCATAAGAATTTCATCACCACTCCCTCCAAAATCCGAGCGAGAGGCTTGGCTTTTACCTACTTAGAAAAGCTAATCTATGGTGATGATTAAGAATCATTTTTGAGATAAACTGGTAGAGAAAGGCCTACTATCTTGCCCTCCCCCCTCCCCCCCCCCCCCCCAATTCACAAGGGCAAGTAGCAATTCATGGAGTTAACTGAGTTGTTCTGCCAAGGATTGTGCCTCTGGAAGATCTGGCACACTTCAACCATCTGTCATGCATCCTACTCCAAGATTGGTTAGAAGTATCCAGCTGAGAGAGCCTTCCGATCAAGGGTCCTTCCACCGAAATGATTGCCACAAGATTCTTAATGTGTCTCCTTGAGCATGTAATCATCTTCTCTTGTCCCTAAGCATTACAAAAGTGGTCCTACAAAGGAATGCTTGTAGAGAGTTTCATCTGTCAATAGAAAATGAGTAGCACTTTGATGTAGTTGCCCAGCCCGGACAAGGTCAGGTGGGAGCTTATCCTCCTAAAAATATATCAAGAATTTTGTCCTCCAATAATCTTCCAATGTCTCCTGGATCACCTCAATATGTAGAAACAGCTCAACCTGGGACACGAGCTCCCACCTATCCAGTTTCCCAGAGAGCTAGTTAGCCTTGCTAATTTGTTTGCTCGCCTGTTCTCCTCCCTTGGCACTTGTTTCAGCAACACCTCCAAAAAATACTTCTTGGCTCGCTCTAATGTCTCCTGATACTTTTGGAGCTTCTCCTTCTTAATGTTGAAAGCCCCCTTCATTTATTAAACCACCAACTATGAGTCCAAGTGTACTATAACCCACGTTGCTCCAACATCCCAAGTTGCTCAAAGCCCTATCAGTAAGGCTTCATATTCTGCTTCATTACTCAAAAGTGGAGCTGACCAACCATCTTCCTCTCGTCTCTCTGCAGGGGAGACCAATACTACTCAAGTGTTGATCCCATCGCTATTTGATGACCAATCCACCAAGACTAGCCACCACTCTGTCTTCTTAGAATAAGTGTCTTCCAGCATGAAGTATGTCAAGGCATGAGCTTTGATGGCTTGTCGGGGTTGATTTTCAATGTCATATTCGCTCAATAAGTGACCCACTTAATAAGCCTCCTTGTCACCTCAAAGTTTGTTAGGGCTCTGGATGAGTTAGAATGCGATCGAGCATGGTGTTGGTCAAAATGATTATCAGATGAGAAAGGAAGTACAACCACTGACATCAAGCTATTAATGTAGGTTCCAATGTCAACTTCACCAGGCCTATAGCGAAGTTTGGATCCCTTCAACAAATGACTAATGTAGTAAACAGGATGCTCAGTCCCTTCCTCCTACACCAACACTAAATTTACTAGCACCTTTGAAGAAGCTAAGTACACCCACAACTTCTCACCCTTGCTAGGTTTGGATAGAATAGGGAGATACGCCAAATATATCTTTAACTCTTGAAAATCTTCTTCACACTGGTTATCCCATTGGATTCAAGAAGCCCTCCATAAAGTCTTAAAAAATAGTAGATTCCTATCTTCCAAATGCGGGATGAAGCAATACAAGAATGTGATTCGCCCAACCAAGCGATAGACCATGTTTCATACGACTCCTATCTTTTCTAGGTTAGCTTCTATGCCCCATTCAATCACTACATACCGTAAAAATTTGCCCTTCTAGACCTCGAAGATGCACATCTAAGGATTCAGCTTCATATGCTACCTTCTCATGGTAGGGAACGTTTCTTACAAATCAAGCATCAAATCAGCTACCCTTATAGACTTGATCAAGATATCATCCACATAGACTTCGACATTCTGCCATGCTTGAGTAGCTAATACCTTATCAATCAACCGCTGGTAGGTAGCACTTGCATTCTTCAACCTGAATAGCATGACTATATAACAAAATGTTCCATCCGTTGTGATAAAACTAACTTTCTCTTGATCAACTCTGGCCAATGAAATCTAGTGGTACCTTTGGCAGGTGTTCATCATAGATATAAACTCATGTTCTGCCATGGAATCCATTAGTTGGTTGATGTGGGACAAAGGGTTAATAATCCTTTAGGCACATCTTATTCAAATCATGGAAGTCCACGCACATTCATCACTTCGCTGAAGGCTTTGACACTAGTACAATATTAGATAGTTAGATGTAGAAATGTACCTC
>NC_133869.1:0-4927 GCF_044706935.1 Curcuma longa
GTTAGACGAGTCAGCGGTGTAGCAAGACGCGAGAAACCCTCAACAAATCTCCGATAATATCCTGTTAAACCCAGAAAACTACAGACCTCCTGAACTGTCTTTGGCTACTCCCAACCAATAACAGCCTTAATTTTCTGAGGATCAACAAAAATCCCTCTGCTGGATTCTACGTGTCCAAGAAATCCAACCTATGATAATCAGAATGCACACTTGCTGAACTTACAGTACAACTGCTCTCTGCGTAATGCCTCCGATCCGATGCGAAGATGTTCTGATGCTCTGCCTCCGATTGAGAATATATCAGAATATCGTCGATGAAGACAATCATGAACCGATCCAAATACTCCGAGAGAAAATCTGGTTCCATCAGTTGCCATAAATACGGCCAGAGCATTGGTGAGACCGAACGATATCACCAAAAATCGTAATGTCCGTACCGAGTGCGAAGAGCTGTACTTCTAAACATCCTCATCTCGTACTCTGAGCTGATGATAACACATGATTTATGAAATAAGAAATCATGTTTTGGTCAAATGATTGCAATAGTGTAATTTTGCAATAAAGTCCTCTTAGTTCACACTGTAGATAACTTGGTGTCTGTGAGACACAGAAGACCATGATTATCAGTCCCCTGTGAATTATAAACTAAGGCTCACAACCAAGATGGCGTTGGACAACCCATCGGGAACGGTTGTAGTGTAATTCGGTTACTGTCTGTCTTGACTGTAGAATTACACTAGTACACTTTGTGTGTATTGAGTAGGACCATTGAGGTTGTTCAATTTACTCTGACTCACAAATTGAACAAGACCTCTGTTATTATAGATTATGCACTCTTAATCCCGATGTAATAAATGGGCATCTATAGGTAGTAATTATTGCTTTGATTTACCAAAGGGTGAGATCTTTGCGTCAGATCAATTATTCCCGGTAAGTTGGGTGATGTTACTATCTATACGGTGTGCCATTAATTACAGAAGGAATCCGTGTCCCAGTAGGGCTGATGATGTCCCCTTGGAGAGCTCATAAGGATTGTCAAGTCAAATCTTGCAAGTGGACTTTGGTCCGACTGACAATAAGGTTGAGTGGTACTATTCAAGGTCTTAGATGTCGATTATTGAGTTGTCAGTGAACTCAGATAATTGACGGACATACGATATCTTAAACACGGGGAGCAATGCATAATATAATAAGAAGGAACCCAAAATGTAATTTGGGGATTGGATTGGTAGTGCAACAATGATCCTCTAGTGGAATGGATCGTTGTTGATGGATGTAGGTGTGTATTCGGGGTTGAATACGGGATCCGAAACCCATCAGAAGGCCAGATCCAATACCTCCTCGAGGTCCCCGCTGTAGCCTAAAGTCATCTTCAAAAGGATGCAATCAATCGGATGAGATTAGTTCTCAGCCGTCGGATGAGATTGAATCTCGACCGTTGGATGAGATTGGTTCTCAACCGTAGGATGAGTTAATGGATGAGATCAACTTGTATCCGTGGGATTAGATCAAGTTGCATCCATTGGATCAAAATAAATAAAGAGGAATAGAAGAGAATAGATTAGAACCGTTGGATGAGATTAAGTCGTCTCCGATGGACGAGATCTATCCGGTTCGGTTTTAATTCTCTTTGGAAGGAAGAACCGGTTCACGAGGTGAACCAGAGATGGTTCATTGAACCACACGCCCAAGAGGATCAATCAAGGCCATTGGATCGTAGAGATCAAGTTATATTAAAAGAGATTATAACGTAACCGTTAGATGAGATTAAGTTGCATCCGATGGATGAGATCTCTTCGATTACACCAGAGGTCAACAAGGTATAAGTAAAGTCTCTACAGATAATAAACAACTAACATGGATCTCATGTAATGCACCATATGAATGACATGTCAAACATAGTGCAACAATCAAGAGTCAAACAAGTAGACCATCAAAATGCAGTATCTGTGCGGTCCAATACATATATATATATATATATATATATATATATATCAAGCACATGATGCGCATATGCAAGATGCAACTGCCACACTCACTACAGAACTCGTGCAAGTATCTGAGTCTGGGAATGTCCGGCATCGGGGGATCAGTACTCCGCGCCCTACAACAAAGTAGTCCAGTGATCCAAATCGGGGGATCAGTGCTCCACGCCCTACAATTAAGTAGTCCGGTGATCCAAATCAGGGATTAGTGCTCCGCGTCCGGTGATCCCGTAGTTATGATAAGCTACATATCCTATGGCCGATATCTGTCGTCTAATACTCATCACCGACGTACCAACCATGTACTCTCCGAGTACCACCCCTACCCGGTGTCGAGGTAGATCATCGACTCGGCTGTGTACTGCTATACAGCCACCATCACCGCAATGGAAATAGGGTATGATAACCACCTATATCAATATATCACTACAAGTCATCTACCATCACGATAGACCCACAAGGGATTTATAATCGTTCATCATGCATCATGATGAAATGCTCAAATCATAGCAATCAGCACCTACCATACTAATCAATAAGCGTAGGTATAAGTCATGATGATCTCAAGTATCATAAAGAAAAAACCATATCAATAAGGATCACAGATGTCATATCAATGATAGAATAATAGTCAAGATTAATAATCCAAGGTCAATAGGCATAGGGACAAGCATGTTATAAACCTGAGTAATGAAAAAGGTATACAAATAACAGGAAAGAAGAACATCAAGGTATCAAAATATAATGACTGTAAAAGAATCATTCACTGGAAATGGAATAGAACTGTATGTTGGCGATCTGGATCTCCGTCCTATGTTCCGGATTCTATCCGCTCCGAAAAGCATAGAACCCCACAGGACAAAAATTTTTATCCCGCCAGGATCAATTGACAAAGTCTACAAAAGACTAAGTCAATCGATCCTTCAGGATCGCCGATTCCTAAATTACTAACTACGGTTTCTACAACTAGTTCTAGTACGAAAATTAGACTGCGGAAAATATAAATCATACCAGAACCTTTAGATGACCTCGGAGCCTTCCGCTGTATTCCTAACTTCTTCCTGGACGTTGGGTGGACAACGAACCTCCAGAAATAAGGAAACTGCAACTTCTGCTGGATAATGCTTGGATCGCCTTGCCTCTTCTTGAGGAATCTTCAGCCTTCTTCTTGTCCTCCTTCTAGGATTCGGCCAGCCACCCAAGGAAGATGATATGGCCACCAAAAGAGAAGAAGAAAGCTAGATGGAGAAGAGGAAGAAGAAAGATGACCTCGGAGCCTTCCGCTGTATTCCTAACTTCTTCCTGGACGTTGGGTGGACAACGAACCTCCAGAAATAAGGAAACTGCAACTTCTGCTGGATGATGCTTGGATCGCCTTGCCTCTTCTTGAGGAATCTTCAGCCTTCTTCTTGTCCTCCTTCTAGGATTCGGCCAGCCACCCAAGGAAGATGATATGGCCACCAAAAGAGAAGAAGAAAGCTAGATGGAGAAGAGGAAGAAGAAGAAGAAGGCCGCCGGCCACTTAGAGAGAAAAAGGGAGAAGAGAAGGAAGCAATCTCGAAGTCGTTTCGATCTTCTATGCTCTCCCTTCTTGTGTGTTCTCTCTTGGCCGGCCACCCCCTTCCTTTTTATAGCCTCACGCCCAAGACCAAGCTCTCTTCGCCAATTAAAAATTTATTTCTTAATTTGGATTGATTTATAAACCAATTCCAAATTTATAGAAATATCTTTAATCTAGGCCTTTAGATTTGATTGCTTGGTTTTCTACCTTTGGATCCTTTTGATTTGGTTTTTCCTTTTTATAAAAAAAATGAAATCAACCTTATCCAAATATTAATATGGCCGGCCATTAAAAGAATAATTCTAATTTGGATTTATTTAATAACCAATTCCAAATTCTAGAATTATCTTAAATCTAGCCTTTTAAATTAGATTGCAACCGTCGGATCTTTTTAATTTGGTTTTTCCTTTTTAAAAAAAACCAAATTGATCTTATCCTCATCTTAAGTGGCCGGCCACTTATGGATAAGATTGGTTCAATCCTTGAACCAATTTTATATTGAAATAGAAAATAAAACCGAACCGAAGAGATCTCATCCGTCGGATGCAACTTAATCTCATCTAACGGTTACGATATAATCTATTTTAATATAACTTAATTTTTTCGATCCAACGGCTCTAATTCATCCACCTTGGGCGTGTGGTTCATTGAACCATGCCTGGTTCACCTCATGAACCGGTTCTTCCTTCCAAAGAGAATTAAAACCGAACCGGAGAGATCTCGTCCATCGGACGCGACTTAATCTCATCCAACGGTTCTAATCTATTCTCTTTCAATCTTCTTTATTTATTTCGATCCAATGGATGCAACTTGATCTAATCCCACGGATACAAGCTGATCTCATCCATTAACTCATCCTACGGTCGAGAACTAATCTCATCCAACGGTTGAGATTAAATCTCATCCGACGGCTGAGAACTAATCTCATCCGTTTGATTGCATCCTTTTGAAGATGTCTTTAGGCTACAGTGGGGACCTCGAGGAGGTATTGGATCTGGCCTTCTGATGGGTTTCGGATCCCGTATTCAACCCCGAATACACACCTACATCCATCAACAACGATCCATTCCACTAGAGGATCATTGTTGCACTACCAATCCAATCCCCAAATTACGTTATGGGTTCCTTCTTATTATTTTATGCATTGCTCCCCGTGTTTAAGATATCGTATGTCCGTCAATTATCTGAGTTCACTGACAACTCAATAATCAACATCTAAGACCTTGAATAGTACCACTCAACCTTATTGTCAGCCGGACCAAGTCCACTTGCAAGATTTGACTTGACAATCCTTATGAGCTCTCCAAGGGGACATCATCACTATACCTAGCACAAAAAGGTGGAGAGAATGTTGAGCATGAGTTGTGTGGGGGAGATGGGA
>NC_133869.1:5027-22259 GCF_044706935.1 Curcuma longa
TCAAGGCAAGGGATCAAGGGCTAGGGCTTGGAGGCTTTAGGGAAACAAGGAGAAGTACTAAGGAGATCACAAGTGAAGGGCTTCATCTTCTTTGTTTAGGGTATAATTCTAAGGACTCAAGAACCAAGTGTAAGTCTCCCCTCACCTGAACAATAGTTGTTGATTTATGGAATTGAAGTTCTTATGTGTTGTTTGTTGACAAATCATGAGGAAACTTTGATGTTAGGGTTTCAGCCATGGTAGGTTTTTTAAGGTTTCAAGCTATGTTTTGACTAAGCTATGTTTGCAAATGATATGAAATGTTTTCTTATGATGATTCAAGGATGCATGAGGTTGAAAACCTAGGGTTTTATGTTGGAGGGTATTCGGCCAAACCAAGGAGTTAAAGCTTTAGGTTATGTTTTAACCTAACTATGGTTATAAATGATATATCATGATGTTTTATGATGGTTTAGGTATCCATGTGTTTAACAAACCTAGGATTCTATAATCTAAAGGTTTCGGCCAAAAGTAAAGAATTAGGGCTTTAGGTTATATTTTAACCTAGCTATGCTTACGAATGATATGAAATGATTTCTTACGATGGTGTAGGGTTGCATGTGGTTAAATGAAACCTATGCATTCATGTTTTAAAGTTTCGGCCAAAGTATGGTTTTAGGGTTTAAATGATGTTTAAACCTAACCAATGATATCAAATGCTAGGTGATGGTTTACCATGTTTTAGGGTTCAATTAATTAGTTGTAACTCATGTTTTATGCCCTTGAGGTTTCGGCCAACATGAAGGTTAGGGCTTGATTGATGCTATGAACTTAACTAGGGTTTCATGTAATGGATTATGTTGGATTAAAGTTCATGTGGTTAAATTTTAACCTAGGTTTGCCTATATGTAAGTTTCGGCCACACTATGATAAGGAAGGAAGAATGGTGTTTGAACTCAACCATGGTTGCAAACCCTAGTTAAGGATGTTTTATGATGATATGATGTATGAAAGTTTATGGTTTAGGCTAAGAGCCTAAGAAACCCTAGGAAGATTCGGCTAACCTTAGGGAAATTAGGGTTTAGCTGGGTTAGGGTTTCAAGTATGATTAACCATGGTTAGTTGTAGCTAAACATTGGTAAATATTAAATGGAATGAGTTATATGACATGGTAGAAGAAACTTATAAGTTTTGACCAACCTTAAGAGAACTAGGGTTTTGGTTGAATAAGGGTTTCGATGATGATACCATGATGTTATGTTTTATCTCATGCAAGGCTATATAATGAGATTATGTTATAATGTATCATGCTAAAGAAAGTGTAATGAAGGTAATGCTGGAATGTTCATCATGCGATGCATGAATGAATGGGTACAAGCCAGGGATCCCAACAAAGATGATGATATGTTTATCTATTATGATAATAAGTTTTCAAAGGCATCTGCATTATGTTTGTATGCATATGAATGAATGCTAAGATAAAAGAATGTATGTGCTTTATGCAAAGTTAATGTGCTTCTATGCTTATGCTTATGTTTGCTTATGCTATATGAATGTGATGTGACGAATGGTTTTGTGAGTAGGAAAGGAACTTACTAAGCCTTGTGCTTATAGATTTCTTTCTTATATTGCAGATCCAAATAGTAGTCACTAAACAAAGGGAAGCAGCAGAGAAGAGGCTGATAAAGATGTGTGTGGTGGTGACATGGCATAGAGATCCTGGCAACTTATTAAAATGACTTTTATATCTGCATGTTGAATGTCTAGACTTCTTTTATGTTGAATGCTTGTGGATTACATTTGATAATTAGAAATTAACTAGACAATGCATGCACCTTTAGTTTCATTTGTAAATCACATATGAATTCCTTGCCATGAAAATATGTTTTAGTTTCCGCTGCAAAGTTTTAAGGATTTTCGTATGTGATCTCTTATGAAATAAATAAAAAGAGTAACTGTAGCGTCCGTCATGGGCCCTAAGTAAGGGCGGGCGTTACAGATTGGTATCAGAGCCAGTTGCCATCTCACTACACACACATCAAGCCTACTTCCTGCCGCTTCCAAGTAAGTAAGAAATTTATGTTTACTTGTATTTAATGTTTTATTGAATATGTTATGATTGGATGAAAACTATACTATGGAAGCATGATGTTACCTTAGAAAGGGCTAAGGTATATAGGAAGATATTTAAATCTTACCTATGAAAAAGAATGCATATGAATTAAAGGAAACGATAAGGAACTTACACTAGCCTATTTTCATTAGAAACCATGGCTAGAAGAGGTAACCGAAGAAATGAAACCGACAATCAGCCTGACCTAGCCTACAGAAACCATGGCTAGAAGAGGTAACCGAAGAAATGCGACAATCAGCCTGACCTGACACACCTGGTGGCTGATCTCCAGCGTCAGCTTGCTGAGCAGCAACAGACCATAAATACTTTAATGAATCAGCAGGGGAATGCTACCCCTCCACCGCCAAACCAGCCTGTAATACCTGTAGCACCTCCGGCTACACCCGTACCCCCGGTAGGCCCTGCCCCTGGAATACGACCGGAAGCTTATTTAATCCAGTGGCAGAGACTGAAGCCGGAAACCTTCTCGGGTGCCGGGGAACCTTGGGATGCTCAGGCCTGGTTTAAGACGGTGGAAAGTATTGTGGAGCTGCTAGACTGGCCGGAGCATGAGAAGATAAAATGTGTGTCATTCTGCCTATCTGGTGATGCCAGAATGTGGTGGGATAGGGTTAAGACAAAGAGACCCGTAAATGAGATGAGATGGACAGACTTTGAATCGGAATTCTTCGATGAGTTCTTTCATATGCAAGTGACCAACAAGCATTATGATGAGTTCACGGAATTCCGACAAGGCGAGCTGTCGGTTAGCGAGGCTGTCAAAAGATTTAACAGGCTAGCTCGCCTATGTCCCGAGTTGTTCGAACTGAAAAGGAAAAGGTTCGTCTTATGCTGAAAATGTTACGACCTGAGATAGCTCTGAATGTGGCTGGCGGGGTTAATAAACCGCAGACCACAGAAGAGCTGATCAGTAGTGCCTTGGTCACGGAGCACTACTTGAACAATATTAATCAGCAGAAGAAGACGTCAACTGATAACAAGAACCCCTACTAACTCAGGAGGTCAGAACCGCAAATGATGTGCGTAGGATGTATATCTGTTTTCACGCTTTATTTGCACATCTTCTTGAGCTCATTGCTTCATTCTTATGTATATTGCATCCCATATTCATGCATTTAGGCATATATTTTACATTTCCTAGTTCGGAGATCTGCTCGTGTTTTTACATGTTTCAGGATGGAAAATGGAGCAAAAACGGCGCAACGGAGAATTATTGAAGATCAGGCAAGACAGGGCCGTGCCTCAAAGGCACGGCCATGTCTATTCAAGCTCCTGGCCGTGTGACAAAGGGCACGGGCGTGTGCCAAATCCCCTCAACATCAGCCAGAGGCCGTGCCTCAAAAGCACACCCGTGCTTCAAAACAGAACCAAGCCAGTTCATGGCCGTGCCTCACAAGCACGGCCGTGTCTTCATCCTGGAGCAAGCCTCAGCTGAAGGCCGTGCCTCACAGGCACGGCCGTGTGCAAGAACAGAAGCGCCCAAGCAGCTGGCCGTGCCTCAGAAGCACGGCCGTGTCCAGCAACTCAACTTCAGCCAGTGCATGGCCGTGCCTCCCAGGCACGGCCGTGTGTGCAAACAGACAAGGGACAAGACTGGACCGTGCCTAAGAGGCACGGCCGTGCCTCAGATCAGAGAACTCACAAGTCCAGGCCGTGCCTCCCAGGCACGGCCGTGCCTTACCCTGTGCCCGAAGCCAACACAAGGCCGTGCCTCCCAGGCACGGCCGTGTGCACGGAGGCGAGCTGCTACGAACCCTTCACTATAAATAGGCCTCTTTAGAGACCTAGCAAAGGGGGGGAGCCTTTAGGAGAGCCACCGGAGTTGTTCCTGAGCCGCCGACGCCTATTTCGGAGGAGATTCGACGATCCATCACCGATCCGACTGCTCCAGACCATTTCCATCTCATCTACGCAGAGATTGCAAACCGAGGAAGAAGATAAGTCTAGTTTCCTGCACTTATTTGCTTATCTTTAGAATCAAGATGTATTCCTTTCTTCCTTTGGTTTGTACTCTCCTCGATATGGAGTAGATTTCCCTAGATTCTAGGATGTAGGATAAATCAGATGTAATGGATGGTTGTACTTGGATTTGATAATCTACCGTTTTCTATGATGTAAATGTGCATTGTTTTGTGGATTTGTACTTGTGCATTGATGATAACTTGTGTATGTGTGAATCCATGAGGGTAGGAATTTGCTATGTATTGGGGAATCATTAGGCCGTATTTCCGGGGCGCTCTGTAATGGGGAATGCCTTGAACCGGGCGAGATTCCGAGGGGTTTCCTACTGCGTAGTGAATGCTTATGAGGAATAGTTAACGGTCATTCATTATTGGGGAGAGATCCGTAACAGGGTATCCAGTGACAGTGGATAAGGTTCTATTAGTATTTCCGGGGCGCCTGAGTGACACGGGAATGCCTTGAACCGGGCTTCTAGAACCGTTTCAAACCAATAGTGAGTGACGTAAGAAACCTAATGATTTAATTCGAGGATACCTGACGAGGTTGAATTGGATAATTTGGTTGACATTCCTACAATTGAACATTTATTGAGGAAAGGTAGAGGATCCAAGTCGATTAATCCATTCTCTGAGGAGTCCGAAATCCTAGGATCGCTTCACCCATAAGTGTCACAGTCGATCCCCTTCTCTGCTTTTAGGATTAAGCACTCTAGAACACTCCGATCTCCCCCACTCAACTCATGAACAGTTTTCTCTCCACCTTTTTGTGCTAGGTATAGTAAGTAATTCCACGGTCCCTGTGGATTCGATCTTTTTATTACTTGGCGATATTCCGTGCACTTGCGGAACACACATCAGTTCCAAACACAGACAAAGTAATTGAACCGCAAGCCGTTCAAATCCAGGAGGATTTAAGTTACGAAAGTAAACCCTTACGGATCTTGAATCGGGACGCAGATAAGGAACAAAGAACCTTTGGTTAAAGTCTTGTGGCAGGAAGATACATGGGAACATGAGGATGATATGAAATGAAGATAATTCCTCATTATGGAAGTAACACCTGCAATTTTGCTTCAATAATTCTTTGATATTAATGATTGATAGCTTCCATTAGTAGAAATTAAAATGGAAATGTAGTGGACCAAGTAGGATTTATCCTAATGGGCTCTATGTAATATTTTTGCTTATGTGGGCTAGCCAATGACAAAAAGAAATGAAAGATAACTTTAATGGGCTTATCTCATGTGGGCTTTGCCTAAAATAAAAAGAAAAAATGGAGGTGCCAAGGATTGAACCTTGGACCTCAAGGAAGTGGCAAACCTAGGAGAAGCATGAGGTAACCACAAGGTCTAGCAAGTAATTTTATGAAATGATAGGGGAAATGCTGGGTTAAGGTTAAAGGCACATGAAGAGGCACTGAACAAGTGAAGCAGACAACTTGTTGCCTTTACTACATGGATTAATGGGAATTTGGGGAAGGAGTTGCAAAGTTTAATCCCTCCTGACCGAAAATTGCTCTCCACCGAAACCTCTCCCTTTCCTCTCTTACCTTCTCTTCCGAGGCCCTTGTCACCAAGCTTTCAAGGCAAGGGATCAAGGGCTAGGGCTTGGAGGCTTTAGGGAAACAAGGAGAAGTACTAAGGAGATCACAAGTGAAGGGCTTCATCTTCTTTGTTTAGGGTATAATTCTAAGGACTCAAGAACCAAGTGTAAGTCTCCCCTCACCTGCAATATAATTGCTTAAGTTGTTGATTTATCATTACAAATCATGAGTTCACGCTTTATTTGCACATCTTCTTGAGCTCATTGCTTCATTCTTATGTATATTGCATCCCATATTCATGCATTTAGGCATATATTTTACATTTCCTAGTTCGGAGATCTGCTCGTGTTTTTACATGTTTCAGGATGGAAAATGGAGCAAAAATGGCGCAACGGAGAATTATTGAAGATCAGGCAAGACAGGGCCGTGCCTCAAAGGCACGGCCATGTCTATTCAAGCTCCTGGCCGTGTGACAAAGGGCACGGGCGTGTGCCAAATCCCCTCAACATCAGCCAGAGGCCGTGCCTCAAAAGCACACCCGTGCTTCAAAACAGAACCAAGCCAGTTCATGGCCGTGCCTCACAAGCACGGCCGTGTCTTCATCCTGGAGCAAGCCTCAGCTGAAGGCCGTGCCTCACAGGCACGGCCGTGTGCAAGAACAGAAGCGCCCAAGCAGCTGGCCGTGCCTCAGAAGCACGGCCGTGTCCAGCAACTCAACTTCAGCCAGTGCATGGCCGTGCCTCCCAGGCACGGCCGTGTGTGCAAACAGACGAGGGACAAGACTGGACCGTGCCTAAGAGGCACGGCCGTGCCTCAGATCAGAGAACTCACAAGTCCAGGCCGTGCCTCCCAGGCACGGCCGTGCCTTACCCTGTGCCCGAAGCCAACACAAGGCCGTGCCTCCCAGGCACGGCCGTGTGCACGGAGGCGAGCTGCTACGAACCCTTCACTATAAATAGGCCTCTTTAGAGACCTAGCAAAGGGGGGGAGCCTTTAGGAGAGCCACCGGAGTTGTTCTTGAGCCGCCGACGCCTATTTCGGAGGAGATTCGACGATCCATCACCGATCCGACTGCTCCAGACCATTTCCATCTCATCTACGCAGAGATTGCAAACCGAGGAAGAAGATAAGTCTAGTTTCCTGCACTTATTTGCTTATCTTTAGAATCAAGATGTATTCCTTTCTTCCTTTGGTTTGTACTCTCCTCGATATGGAGTAGATTTCCCTAGATTCTAGGATGTAGGATAAATCAGATGTAATGGATGGTTGTACTTGGATTTGATAATCTACCGTTTTCTATGATGTAAATGTGCATTGTTTTGTGGATTTGTACTTGTGCATTGATGATAACTTGTGTATGTGTGAATCCATGAGGGTAGGAATTTGCTATGTATTGGGGAATCATTAGGCCGTATTTCCGGGGCGCTCTGTAATGGGGAATGCCTTGAACCGGGCGAGATTCCGAGGGGTTTCCTACTGCGTAGTGAATGCTTATGAGGAATAGTTAACGGTCATTCATTATTGGGGAGAGATCCGTAAAAGGGTATCCAGTGACAGTGGATAAGGTTCTTTTAGTATTTCCGGGGCGCCTGAGTGACACGGGAATGCCTTGAACCGGGCTTCTAGAACCGTTTCAAACCAATAGTGAGTGACGTAAGAAACCTAATGATTTAATTCGAGGATACCTGACGAGGTTGAATTGGATAATTTGGTTGACATTCCTACAATTGAACATTTATTGAGGAAAGGTAGAGGATCCAAGTCGATTAATCCATTCTCTGAGGAGTCCGAAATCCTAGGATCGCTTCACCCATAAGTGTCACAGTCGATCCCCTTCTCTGCTTTTAGGATTAAGCACTCTAGAACACTCCGATCTCCCCCACTCAACTCATGAACAGTTTTCTCTCCACCTTTTTGTGCTAGGTATAGTAAGTAATTCCACGGTCCCTGTGGATTCGATCTTTTATTACTTGGCGATATTCCGTGCACTTGCGGAACACACATCAATTGTAACACCCGCAATTTTCCTTCAATAATTCTTTGATATTAATGAATGATAGCTTAGAGGAAAATTTAGTAGAAATACTAAATGGGCCTTAATATTAAATAGGCTCCTACCCTTAATGGACCATTAGTAGGATTTATCCTAATGGGCTCTATGGGTTTAATGTTTTTCATAATGGGCTTCTCTCTTATATGGGCTAGCCAATGACAAAAAGAAATGAAAATGGGCCTTAAGGAATTGATAACTTTAATGGGCTTATCTCATGTGGGCTTTGCCTAAAATAAAAAGAAAAAGAATGGAGGTGCCAAGGATTGAACCTTGGACCTCAAGGAAGTGGCAAGCCTAGGAGAAGCATGAGGTAACCACAAGGTCTAGCAAGTTTTTGTTATGAAAATGATAGGGGAAATGCTACTTAAGGTTAAAGGCACATGAAGGGGCACATGAACAAGTGAAGAGACACCTTGTTGCCTTTACTACATGATTTATGGGAATTTAAGGAAGGAGTTGCAAAGTTGAATTGTAACTCCCTTCCCCACTCTCCTTTTAAACCTCTCCTCACCGAAATTCACTCTCTCTTCTTCATTTCCTCACCGAAACCTCTCCCTTCCCTCTCTTTTCTTCCTTGGCCGAGAGGTCTTGAGGGTTTCTTCCTTCACCAAGCTTTCAAGGCAAGGGATCAAGGGCTAGGGCTTGGAGGCTTTAGGGAAACAAGGAGAAGAACCAAGGAGATCACAAGTGAAGGGCTTCATCTTCTTTGTTTAGGGTATAAAATTCTCTAAAGAACCAATGTAAGTCTCCCCTCACCTGCAATATAATTGTTCTAAGTTGTTGATTTATGGAATTGAAGTTCTTATGTGTTGTTTGTTGACAAATCATGAGGAAACTTTGATGTTAGGGTTTC
Organism: Curcuma longa; assembly: GCF_044706935.1. Lineage (NCBI taxonomy): Eukaryota > Viridiplantae > Streptophyta > Magnoliopsida > Zingiberales > Zingiberaceae > Curcuma > Curcuma longa. The sequence goes on from NC_133869.1 coordinate 13,551, forward strand.
GACCATGGTAGGTTTTTAAGGTTTCAAGCTATGTTTTGACTAAGCTATGTTGAGGTTGAAAACCTAGGGTTTTATGTTGGAGGGTATTCGGCCAAACCAAGGAGTTAAAGCTTTAGGTTATGTTTTAACCTAACTATGGTTATAAATGATATATCATGATGTTTTATGATGGTTTAGGTATCCATGTGTTTAACAAACCTAGGATTCTATAATCTAAAGGTTTCGGCCAAAAGTAAAGAATTAGGGCTTTAGGTTATATTTTAACCTAGCTATGCTTACGAATGATATGAAATGATTTCTTACGATGGTGTAGAGTTGCATGTGGTTAAATGAAACCTATGCATTCATGTTTTAAAGTTTCGGCCAAAGTATGGTTTTAGGGTTTAAATGATGTTTAAACCTAACCAATGATATCAAATGCTAGGTGATGGTTTACCATGTTTTAGGGTTCAATTGATTAGTTGTAACTCATGTTTTATGCCCTTGAGGTTTCGGCCAACATGAAGGTTAGGGCTTGATTGATGCTATGAACTTAACTAGGGTTGCATGTAATGGGACAATGTTAACTAGGTGATGCTATGAACACTACACTAGACCATTCCTAGTCAAGTATTAACATTCAAGGACAATGTTAATGTAAGGAAGCATGTAGGTTACAAGATGACTTGAATGACAAGTCATGGATATGAGATATCAAGTTGACATATGGGTATGCATTGGAGAATATATACTGAATGACCAGCCATGAGAAAGTATCATGGATCGTTATATGAGTGTCATATACTTTCTCATGTGACTATTAGTATGACTATTAGTCCTTGGACCTGGTCACCATGGTTCCCTACAAAAGGAGGTGCATACTTTGGCTTCGTCAAACGTCACCCGTAACTGGGTGGACTATAAAGGCGATTACTGGGTATGTAATGAATTATGCGAGGCGATGTGAGTGATGTAGATGGAATGCTATCCCCCATATGACGGGAGTGACATCTTCATTCTTGATAGAGTGAGACCACTAAGTGCATGGCCATGCCCAAATGAGAGTTGCCCCAAGTGCATTGAGTTTCAATGTTTGGCTAAACTATGTTTGAAGTTAGGCAATTCTTGTTGATCTAACATGTGTGATGCAAGTTTGCAGGAAAGTCCAAGCGTAGTCTTGGCAAAGGAAAAGTCCAAGCGTAGTCTTGGCAAAAGAAAAGTCCAAGGGTGGTCTTGGCAAAGGAAAAGTCCAAGGGTGGTCTTGGCAAAAGGAAAAGTCCAAGGGTGGTCTTGGCAAGGAAAAGTCCAAGGGTGGTCTTGGCAAGGAGAAGTCCAAGGGTGGTCTTGGCAAAGACTTGACATGACAAAGCTGATGGAAGCATCTCAGGCTAGTGCAGGGAGGCATGAGGCTGTGGGAGGTGTTTGAAGGCCGAGGTCTAGGTCAAGAGAAGCTGAAATGGGATTTTTCAGCTTCACCAGTCGACTGGCCCTGCCAGCAGTCGACTGCTCATAAATCAGACGCACACAGAAAGATCAGTCGAGCCAGAGGAAGACAGGAGTCGACTGGTCAGTCGACTGGTGTTATGGTTAGTCGACTGTTTCCAGTCGACTGGTCTTGGACAGTCGACTGCTATTTGAACGTTGCAGAAAATTGGCAAGCATTTAATGCGCTTTAATGCGAGATTTTGTTGCCGATTGAAGGCATCAGTCGACTGGCCCTGCCAGCAGTCGACTGATGTTGCAGAGATTATAAAAGAAGCCTGCACGAGAACAACTCAATCTTTTTGCTATTCTTTCATTCTTTTGTGCTTCTTTTGAGAACGTTTGTGTTCTCTATTCTCTGCTTTATTCCTCTCCTCCTAGACAATATTTCATATCATATTGAGGAGATCGAGAAAGGTGTAAAGGTTTCTCCGCCTTCGAGTTTTCGAGAAGGAGAAGATTCATAGTGCGACGGGTGTGTGCGTGCGTGTGGATCCTTGGATTAGTCACCTCTGCGGAGGTGGATACCAAGTAAAATAAACCGGGTTAGCGTTGATCTCTTTCTTTCTCTTTTATATTTTTGCTTCCGCTAATCTCTGTGCAGAGAAAGAACAAGAAAAATCGAGAAACGCTATTCACCCCCCCTCTAGCTATTCAACCGATCCTAACAAGTGGTATCAGAGCCCGGTTCCGTTTCGGAGGATCTAACCATCAACCGGAGCAACTAATGGCATTTCAAGAACATTACAAGAACCTATAGGGTCACACACTAAGGGCAATTAGATGGAGATTAGATCCATATGATGGACCAAGAGGATTGATTTCATGAGATGAACCAAATTGGGTTAGGTGTAATCCAAGTTAGACTAGTTGAGTTAGATTCAAGTTTGATTCAAGTGTTGAATGAGTCTAATTGAGATTTGATTCATTAAATCAATTTAAATTAATGAATAGAGATTCATTAAATTGAAATTGACTTGAATAAATGGTTGGATTTGATCAACCATGGAAGATATAGTGGTTAAGTTTGACTTAATCAAGAGGAAGAAGAAAGTCAAAGTTTGACTTGACTAAAGTCAAGTTTGACTTGACCAAATGCCATGTCATGGTGACTTGGAATGGGGTCGGTCAAGAGTTGGTCAATGATGATCCACATCATCAAGAATGTTGACTTGAATTGATGATGTGGAAGAGGGAGGTGAAGAGTCTTGTTGACTTGTCTTTGTTGCCACCTCATTGGATGACTAGGCTTAAGTGGCCAATTATGGTGCTCCACTTCATCATTGACTAGTCAATGTATGCCACCTCATGGGATGACCTTTGGCATCCCATGAAGGTATATAAACCTCCTATAGTGGCCGGCCACTTTAGTTTTGAGTGGAGAAGTTTCATTTTGGTGGTGTTAAGTGCTCTTAACTCCTTCTTCTTCCTCTTGCATCTTCTTCTTCCTCTCTTCCTCATCTTGCACGAAAATCCTCTGAGCAAGAGTGCTAGCACACTCTAGAGGAGGATTTCTCCACCTATTTGCTTGTATGGATACCATAGAGAGGTTGTTAGTTTACTACCATGAGATCCGGCGAAGAACGTGTTGGTGCGGGAACATACGCAATCAAACCTAAGTTTTGATTATGGCAAAGATTCAAAGTTAAGTCCATTTGTGATCTAACGGTTGGAATAAGTTTTCAGGAAAGTCCTAAGTTGTAACGTCCGCCCTCACGTGGGCCCTCGACGGAGAAACATGTATATGAAGTAATTTTGAATTTTTACTTTGCATGGATCCTATGGCTTGTGGTGCTTAGGACCGACTCCTTAGAGTATGGATTGATTGACTTGGATCCTCTACCTTTCCTCAATAATTGTTCGATTGTAGGGATGTTAACCAATTTATCCAATTCAACCTCGTCAGGTATCCTTCGAATTAATGCATTGATGTTCTTACGTCACTCGTTGTCGGTTTGAAATGGATCCTATGGCGGTTCGAGGCATTCCCGTGTCACTCAGGCGCCCCGGAGTACTAAAAGGCCCTATCCCCTGTCACAGGATATCTTTTTACGGATCTCTCCCCAACAACGAATGACCGCTAACTATCCCTCATAAGAATTAAACTACGCAATGTAAGGAACCCCTCAGAAACTCGTCCGGTTCAAGGCATTCTCCCTGTCACGAAGCGCCCCGGTGTACGGCCTAAAGATTCCTCAATACATAATCAATTCCTACCCTCATGGATTCATACACACAATTTATCATCAAGCGCAAGCACAAATCCACAAAGCAAAAGGCGGTTATATCATAGAAAATGGTAGATTAATCAAATTCAAATACAATCATCCATTACATCTGATTTCATCCTACATCCTAGAATCTAGGGAATCTACTCCATAGCGTGGAGTATGAACTTAACTAGGGTTGCATGTAATGGGTTATGTTGGATTAAAGTTCATGTGGTTAAATTTTAACCTAGGTTTGCCTCTATGTAAGTTTCGGCCACACTATGATAAGGAAGGAAGAATGGTGTTTGAAACTCAACCATGGTTGCAAACCCTAGTTAAGGATGTTTTATGATGATATGATGTATGAAAGTTTATGGTTTAGTCTAAGAGCCTAAGAAACCCTAGGAAGATTCGGCTAACCTTAGGGAAATTAGGGTTTAGCTGGGTTAGGGTTTCAAGTATGATTAACCATGGTTAGTTGTAGCTAAACATGGGTAAATATTAAATGGAATGAGTTATATGTCATGGTAGAGGAAACTTATAAGTTTTGACCAACCTTAAGAGAACTAGGGTTTTGGTTGAATAAGGGTTTCGATGATGATACCATGATGTTATGTTTTATCTCATGCAAGGCTATATAATGTGATTATGTTATAATGTATCATGCTAAAGAAAGTGTAATGAAGGTAATGCTGGAATATTCATCATGCGATGCATGATTTACGAATGATGAAATGATAAGGAACATTCATGATGAAAAGGAAAAGAAAGCATGAACATTATTTTACTTTAATGCATGGCTTGTACCGGACCCTGAAGGACATATGAGAAGGGGTCTAAGGGATGGGCACCTTAAAAACGCCCCTAGGTCGACGGTCTGGTGTACGGACCTAGTAAGGGATGGGCTCCTAGTGCCCCTAGGTCGACGGTCTGGTGTACGAACCTAGTGCCCCTAGGTCGACGGTCTGGTGTACGGACCTAGTAAGGGATGAGCTTCAAGATGCCCCTAGGCTGATGGTCTAAAGTACGGGCCTAGCAAGATGATGAATGAATGGGTACAAGCCAGGGATCCCAACAAAGATGATGATATGTTTATGTATTATGATAATAAGTTTTCAAAGGCATCTGCATTATGTTTGTATGCATATGAATGAATGCTAAGATAAAAGAATGTTATGCGCTTTATGCAAAGTTAATGTGCTTCTATGCTTATGCTTATGTTTGCTTATGCTATATGAATGTGATGTGATGAATGGTTTTGTGAGTAGGAAAGGAACTTACTAAGCCTTGTGCTTATAGATTTCTTTCTTATGTTGCAGATCCAAATAGTAGTCACTAACAAAGGGAAGCAGCAGGAAAGAGGCTGATAAAGATGTGTGTGGTGGTGACTTGGCAGAGTTCCTGGCAACTTATGGAAAATGACTTTTATATCTGCATGATTGAACGTCTAGACTTATTTTATTTTGAATGTATGGACTACATTTAAATATTGATAACTAGACAATGCATGCACCTTTAGTTTCATTTGTAAATCACATATGAATTCCTTGCCATGAAAATATGTTTGAGTTTCCACAGCGAAGTTTTAAGAAGTTTCGTATGTGGACTTTTATAAATGAAAATAAGAAAGAGTAACCGTAGCGTCCGTCATGGGCCCTAAGTAAGGGCGGGCGTTACATCATCAGCCCTACTCGGACACGGATTCCTTCTATGATTAATGGCACACCGTATAAATAGTAATATCACCCAACTTACCGAGAATATTTGATCTGACGGAAAGATCTCACCCTTTGGTAAATCAAAGTAATAATTACTAAGTATAGGTGCCCATTTATTACATTGGGATTAAGAGTGCATAAGTATAATAACTGAGGTCTTGTTCAATTTGCGAGTCTGTGTAAATCGAACAACCTCAATGGTCCTACTCAATACACACAAAGTGCACTAGTGTAATTCTACAGTCAAGACAGACAGTCACCGAATTACACTACAACCGTTCCCGATGGTTTGTCCAAAGCCATCTTGGTTGTGAGCCTTAGTTTATAATTCACAAGGGATCGATAATCATGGTCTTCTGTGTCTCACAGACACCAAGTTATCTACAATGTAAATTAAGAGGACTTTATTGCAAAATACACTATTGCAATCATTTGACTAAAACATAATACTTTATTTCTTAAATGTTTATATACAAAAGAGCTAGTCTTTTCAGTATACTTCCTAACACTACATACAACTCAAATCCAATTAGATTCATAATTCAATTAACTCATGTTAATTAAACATGAATTAATTTCATTAAGTCTAATCGGATTTATACCAACCTAACCTAATTAACTTAACTAACCTAACTAACCTAACTAACCTAATTACACAACTCTAATAAGATCAAACCTATCTAATTAAATCAAAACCTAACTAAATAGATCAAAATCAACAACTCATACTAACCAATAAAATCTATAATAGAACCCTAATAGCAAAAATTCTTTCCCATCTTTAACTAAAGACTTACCTCAAATTGATTCAACCCCTTTGCTGTGGAAATCTAGTTCCAACAACCTTAGCTCTGTTCTTAAATCAAGCTGCCATAGATCTGTTCCAACAGGAAACAAGTTAACAGAGCTAGATCATCAACGAAAAAATCCATGCACCAAGGATTCTAACCCTACCTCAGATCAACTCCCCACAGAACAGAATAAGCCTCATCTCCATTCAGTGAAAGCATCCTTTGATTTCAGCAAAAAATCGTACCTAGTTAATAAAAAAAACCAAGAACCTTTCAATTGAACAGTAATCCAACCATTTCACAGATCCTAATTGGATTCTACTCAAAAACCAATCGAATCAAACCTACTTACCTCAGCTAGATCCGCACCCCTTCTTATTGCCCTAGACCCTATTCTTGATCAAGAGTGCTGCCGACACCCAATCAAGCAGATCCAAGCAATCAAGAAATCTGATCACTGTTGGGATGTATACCAAAATCCTAGCTATGTAAATAAACATTCTGAAATGAGAATCACATTTGGTCAATATTTGCATTTAGTTTTTATGCAAGTGTCCGATTTAATCTATATTGTAGATAAACATGGTGTGCGGAGTCACACACAGAAGACCATGTTATCAGTTCCTTATAGATTATAAACAGTGTTCACAACCAAGATGGATTGGACAAACCATTAGAGTGGTTGTAGTGTAATTTGGTCTTAGTCTGTCTTGACTATAGAATTACACTAGTACACTAAGTGTGTATTGAGCAGGACCATCTGAGGATTGTTCGATTTATACTGACTATATAATCGAACTAAACCTCTGTTACTATAGATGTACATACTCTTAATCCCGATATAATAACAAACACATGTGCTTAGTATGTAATTCTTTGATTCATCAAAGGGTGAGATTTAGATCGATAGATCAAAAGGCCCGATGAGTTGGGAAGAAGTATTATGTACATGGTGTGTTGTTGATTATAGAAGGAAACTGTGTCCTATAATCTAGGCTGATGATGTCCCCTTGAGGAGCTCATAAGGATTATCATGTAAACCCTGCAGGTGGACCTTGTCCGCATGATAATAAGGTTGAGTGGTACTACTCTTGGATTAGAAGTTGATTAAATTCGAGTTGTCAGTAACTCATTTAATTGACGGACATACGATATCTTAAACACAGGGAGACTAATGTACTTATAGTAAGAAGGAGCCCATATTATAATATGGGATTGGTGCGGTAGTGCAATAATAACTCTCTAGTGGAATGAGTTATTATTGATAGACTTAAGCTGTGTGTTCGGTGAAGAACATGGGAAGCTTAAGCCCATCGGGAGACCAAAACCAATTCCTCCTCTAGGTCCCTACTGTAGCCTCTAGAAACCCTCAAATCCACCTTGGAAGAATTCGTGAAGAAACCAGGCATTCGAACCCATACAAAGAAGTGTAATCGATCAGCTGATCGATTACACACCTTGGTAATCGATCAGCTGATCGATTACCAAGCTCCGTGGGAGATCGACTGGATAATCGATCACTTGATCGATTACCATGCTGGTAATCGATCACCTGATCGATTACCAGGCTTAATGAGGAAAAGTTACGATGTTTAATCGATTCCTTGATCGATTAAAGCCTCTGGGTTCGAATTGGAAACTTCCGAAATCATACCAAATTCTTCGATCGGATTAAATCCAATCATACCAAGTTTATGATTTAAATCATACCATATTTATGATACAAATCATACCATATTTGGGAGATGGCTAGGCTATAAAAGAAGGGGCTTGCAAAGGCTTTGAGGGACACACGACATAAAGCTTTTGGTGGCCGAAACTCTCGGCAGCACAACCCCTTCTTCCTCTTCTCTTTTCCAAAGAGAAGGAAGGAAAGTTTGCTAGCCATCGGAGAGGAGAATTCTGGTGGAGAAATTCTCGAAGGATCGTTGCCCACACAACGTTCGAGAAGAGGAGAGGAATACAGCAGAAGATCAAGAGGTCTTCGGGTACAAACTTCATCCACACAATTCTAAGGTGAAAGGTATAACTAAAATTTCTTTCCGCTGCAATTCTTTTAGTTGTATTTACCTTTGTATGGAACCTGAAAACAAACACAAGAAGCCAGCGATCCGCGGGGCCTCTTGGAAAGTTTCGTCCTTTGTACGAAAAATTTTTGTACAAGGGAAATCAACGGAACGGTTTCCGAGCGACTCCCTTCATTTATAAGTTTACAATTTGTGTGAATTCAAGTAATTAGAGAAAGATTTTTACCGACTTGAGGTATATTTATAATTATGTTATTTTAGAAATGTGAATAGCTATAGTTTTTATTTTTAATTGTATTTAGTTTAATGTTAATATTTATGATTATATTTTAGTTTGAATTAATTAGACCAAACGATAAATTCTAAAACCCTAAAATAATAAACCCTAAATCCTAAAACTCTAAAATTATAAACCGTAAACCTTAAATTGTTAAACCCTTAAACCTCTTTAACCTTAAACCCTAAATCGTAAACCTAAACCCTAAATCCTAAATCCTAAATC
>NC_133869.1:22359-28065 GCF_044706935.1 Curcuma longa
TTATTAATAATAGAATATGATACAAAAGTCCCTAATCAATCATCACTTAATTGGGTCTAGAGCTTCTACTTATAGGATATTTGGATGTTCGATTGTAATTTCTATGATTTTATGTCTAATTTTTCATTAATTGAATTTGATTCTTTGTAGGACTCAAAGTTGAACCAAGATCGAGTCTAACCAAGATTGATCCAATCCATTGACCCAAACTTCATGATCAAGACTCAAGTTTGATTTAAGTTAAACCCATGCAAATTGGAGTTGAACTAGACTGAATTGGAGCCAAATTAGAGCTGAACCGGAATTGAATCCGATTTAGTTCAAAAATCTGATTTTAAACAGAATTAGTGAGGAATGCACAGTAGTCGCGATTTTGTTACTATTCATCTTCGCTCTTCGTCTTCCCACACCGTTCTTCATTGTTCTCATGCGGCCAACCTCAGTTCTTCCCTTTCCCAACTTGGTTTCCAGATCCTATAGGATGATTACAAGTGAAGCTCGACAACAATTTCGATCGGGATCAACTAGTGAGGGTTTTGCCAGAGGATTTGTTTCCGCCGCGGATTCTTGACTTGAATTTGAAATCTAAGCTAATCGGAGTGATCTGGAGTAATCAGAGGGGTTCTTTGAAGATTCTGGATTGTTTTGACCTAGAATTGCAAGCATTCAACTTCGGATTTCAAGGATCGGCGTCGAATTGCATTTTCAGCTGCATTGGCTCTGTTTCGTGCTCATGAGAGGGTTTCATGCGATGCATTGGATTGGATCCAATTTCACTCATGTCGAGCTGAGCTGGTCAGATGTTGCTTGTGGGATTTCTGAGCTTCGATCAGCTCTTGTGTGACAGCAAGAAGGAGATCAATTTGGAAGGGGGGAGGCTAAGTTCTTTTTTTCTGATTACTATTTTGTTTCAATTCTGAAATTCTGTTTCATAGATCTGTTAAGGATTTTGATTTTCAAGTTGTTTGGTTAATGCATGAGTCGTGTTGTTTTTAAACGTGCATGATCTACATTCTTTACCTTGCATTTGAGGTCTGTTAATCTACAATTGTTGAATTTCTGCATTTGTTTGACTTGCAATTTCTGATTCCTGAAAATCTGAATTCTTGCATTTGTTTAGTTTCAGATTTCTTGCATTTGTTCTTAACTTAGAATTTTTGAAACCTTGCATTTGTTCCTTCTCATTATCAGCTCACGATATGAGAGAATTTCATGTATTTTGGCTCATGAATTAGTAGTGTTTTGCTATTTGAATGTGCTTAGTTTTCCATCATTGTTCTTGCATTAGTGATTTGAATTTGAATTTCTACATTTATTCCCTTTCATCATCAGTTCATTTGTAGTTTGTGGTTTTCGTATCAAGAATTTTGAAACAATAGGGAGTAGTTTTAGTTCAGCAATTTTTGAGTTTTAATCTTCCATTCCATGTTTGTGATGAATTAATTTGAACGTTCTATATGATTGGTTTAACTTTTGTGTAGTTTAGATAGCATACATTGCCTTATTTCATTCATTCACTAAATTTTTCTTTTACATTTCAAGAGTTAAAATTTGAAACACCAAAAAGATCAACACCATTTACTTTGAAAATCCAAAAAGAACGATTTCTAACTTGATTAGACACTCTTCTACTAGTCCTAGGAAAAATCTAACTTGAGACCCCTATCCTTGATTTGTTTTGTGAGCTAAGAGTTTTCGAATATAAATTTAATTTGAGATTCACTCATGACACTAGTTGTGGCCATATCATTCACCAAAACAAAATGCTAATTGAAAATATAGAAAATCCAAAAATTAAACTTACAGGAATTAAAAAAGAATAATATTTACAATATTGACCTATTATATCCTTTCGACCAAGTGTTTATTAACAAAGAGGTAACTAAGTTGTGGCACAAAAGATTGGGTCACACTCATGTTCAGATTATCTCAAAGATAAGTCAAAATAGCCTAGTAAGAGGATTACCTAAGTTAATACCACTAGAAAATAAAATTTATAATGTTTGCCAACAAGGTAAACAAACTAAGTAACAAATAAGGTAACCAATCAAAATCAAACTAACTTGTTAGATTGCGGAAACATCTTATCATATTAGAAATCCATATGTGATACTTAACACATTAAAAGCATGCAAAGATCGTCTAAGAAATTTCTAAGTTCAAACATAACCCACATAGCATCATGGTCTTAACAATAGTAAATAACTTAATTGTTTAGCATGCAGTGTTTAGATTTCTTTTCGTCGTTATGGTACCACCACACACATCTTTATTGGCCTTGTCCAGCTGCTTCCCGTTCCCTAACGACCTTGATGAGGTTCTGCAACATGAGAAAGAAAGACTGTAAGCACAAGGCTTAGTAAGCTCCTTTCCTACTCACCAAAACCAAGTCGTTAATCCGAGCATATACAAATCATGTAGTAAAAGCAAGCATAAACATTAGCATACCATTTCATAAACCTTGAGCACAATTAATTTCCTTAAACTTTACCTTGTCATAATATGCATAAGTGTAATGCACATGCTTTGAAAACTTATTACATAAATAAGTGAAATTAATCATCTTTCATTCTTTAGGGATCCCTGGCTTTGTACCCATTCATCTTTTGCGCGCCATTCCAAATAGTACGAGGTTGCAAGTCTCGACTATTCGGTTACTAATTATCATCTTATGTCATTGACATGAGATAAACTCACGTCATGAACTGACAGAATAAGACAATTTTATTATCCTACAATCTAAATCTTATCTGCATTGGAGCATAATTCAACAAAAAGGGTAACAAAAGCATAGGAGAAAGAAACATTTTAAGGTTGAGACTCTAGTTCCATGTTTGGTTTATTATGATTGATATTGCTCTTGGATCTGCTATTTCCTTCTGAAGTTGAGTCTAAGCAGGTTGATTGGGAGATCCCTTTACGTTTTGAGGCTATAGTTCTTTTTTGGGTTTGGATAGGTTTGACAAGCTTGAGCTTAATATTTTTACATGTATTTAAAGGTGTGTATCTCACTTACATTATGTGTGATAGAGAGTTCATGCAATCCTGATAAACAAAGAATGTTACAGGGAACATTCATAACAAAAATGTAATATCAAGTATTGTCATTGTAGTCTCCAATTTGAATAAGCACCAAACACCTTTCCATGCAAATATATGTGAATGAGGGCAAAGTTTAAGGTTTAGGGTTTAGGGTTTAGGATTGAGGTTCAGATGCCAATTGTATATCGTAATAAAGATTTAATCGAACTCACGGATATAAAATCTTCCTCTACTAATTTATCAACAGTGGCATTTGCCTATTATAATTTCTTCATGATAAAACTAATCGATTTTGAAATAAATTATCCTAGCCAACAAAATTAAACAAAACTTCATCAGCAACCTGCAAATAGGAAGCTTGTGCACACATACAAATAGAAAGCTTTAATAACCTAAGAACAAAAGATCTTTTGAGATTACAAATGGACAACGTAGAAGCATAGCAACACAGAAATCCAAACGCAACAATCACAACGAAGAGTATGAGCTAGCAAAATCAAGTACGTACTAATTTAGCTAAAGTACATTCATAAAGTTTGATTTAACAAAATACTGTCATTCAAATAGCAAACACTACAAAAAAAATTGGATTTACCGACAGAATTAGCGACGGAATAATATTCCGTCGCTAGTTTTAGTGACGGAATCTAAATTTCCGTCTCTAATGCGTCGTTAACATGACAGGACCGTAATACAGCGACGGAGTAGCGACGGAACTAATTTTCCGTCGCTATTTAACGACGGATATTATAATTTTCCATCGTTAAATAGCGACGGATAATAATCTTCCATCGCTACTTAACGACGGATAATTATTTCCATCGTTATTTAATGATGGAAAATTATTTCCGTCGCTAATCCGTCGTTAAAACGCTGGAACCCTAGTATAGAGACGGAATAGCGACGGAAATAATTTTCTATCATTAAACAGCGATGGAAATAATTATCCGTCGTTAATTAGCGATAAAAATTTATTATCCGTCGCTAATTAGCGACGAAATTAGGCAGCAGCACCACCAGGTGGCTGGACTGTATTGACAGTTGTTGGCGGGTGGTAAATAATGGTGTTATTAGTAATTTTTAATTCATAAATAATTGCATGTCATATGTATAACATTTATATGTTTTATAATGCAGTTTTACGCCTGAAGGTCATAAAGTTACAGTCTATATTTCTAGTAAATTTCGCGAGCGAGTATGTCGTTCAGGGCATACTTGGAGGCATGTCGATGAGGGCATTCGAACCTTCTGCTACGAGGAGTTTGTGGTAAGTCATTTTAAACACCTTATAATGAAGTTGTTTTTGTTTCTATTAATTTTTTTTTCTTGCAGAAAAAGTATACTTTTGAGCCAGGGCATGAACGACAGTTTCAAGACACCTGGAATGCTGCTGTAGCCAAATTATATAAAGATCTGCTATATAAATGCAGAAGAAAGGGCACCAGACCATCTTGGATCCCAAACGACATCTGGGTTGCATGGCAAGCCATATGACAAGCAAAAAGATGGCAGACAAATGCAGCGACAGCTCGGACCAACAGAAACACCGAGTTAGCTGGCCCTAGCACCGGATCCACAAAACATACAGCTGAATCTCGTTCTATTGTGAAGCATACCTTGGACTTAGTAAGTTTACAATTAATATATTTTTAATTAATTAGTAATGTCATAATTTTTATTTAATTGTAATTTTATTTTTCAGGAGCACGAGTTACAGTATTTTTCTACTTGTTAGGAGATTTTTACAAAGACACATAAGTCCAAGGATGGCACATTTATTGATTCTCACGCGCAGCCATTAGACGTAAGAAAATAATTTTTAAATTTATTTCACATTACCGCCATGTAATTATTTTTTCTAATCTTAAATTTTATAATAATTTAATTTTAAACAGGCTGAATAATCTGCTAGAGTTGCACAGGCGTCTGCGCCTGCAGTTGAGGGAGGAGAGAGGCAGGAGCTCTCAACCGACCAGTTGAATGAGATCTACTATGATGGGGTCGGTGGGAGGAAGAAGAGTTCCACCCTCTACAGTTTAGGGTCGTATATGACGGTGTGATGGCTCCTAAAGCCAAGGGTCGTCCCAGTGGATCATCTTCTACGATAGAAGCTCTACAAAAAGAAAATCAAGAATTAAAGGATCGACTCTCCGTATTAGAGGCGCAGCAAAATAGGCACGATCAACTTGCGCGGCAGATGGCGTCCTTCATGGAGGCCTTCGTCCAGACGCCACCCATGCCTACTTATCATGCGATGCGAGGTGCGGACCCTGATACGGAGACTCAAGATCCTAATGCTCCTGATAAGTAGCTGCCTGCAAGGTATGTTCACATTTCTATTACTTTTATTTTTTTAAAAATTATTACTTGTAAGCATGCATTTTTCAAATAGGTTGTTATAATTAAGTTATTACTAACCTTCTTATTATCTTTTTGTAGGATCTTTTATTTTGGTTGGGCTCGTTTAGATATAATTCTGATAGATTATCGTATTTTGACATTTGATACTGTTGGCGTTCTGGATCTCCGTCCTATGATCCGGATTCTATCCGCTCCGAAAAGCATAGAACCCCACAGGACAAAAATTTTATCCCGCCGGGATCAATTGACAAAGTCTACAAAAGACTAAGTAAATCGATCCTCAGGATCGCCGATTCCTAAATT
>NC_133869.1:28165-61412 GCF_044706935.1 Curcuma longa
TTTTGAGTGTTGTTAAAGACCGATTTTCTTGTAGTGCTTGGATAAATTATTTTTATCTAAGTATTTTATTTATTTATAAATTGCTTGGATTCAAACCCATTTATTTTGATTATGTCAAAGGGGTAGAGTAATATGAGATTTCAAGTTATTCAAAATTTCTAAGTTCAATTTTTTTTCAAAAATTAGTTTTTTCAAAAATAAAAAATGTTTTGAACTTATGTTTTTAAAATCAAAAAAAGTTTTTAAACTTATGTTTTTTTAAAATCAGAGTTATTTTGAAAAAGTTCAAAATCATTTTAAAGGTTATCAAAAGTTATTTTCAAAATATTTTTTTAAGGACTTGAATAGTTTTGTATCAATCTGATCAAAAGTAAATTATGTCAAGTTTAGGGGGAGTGAATAAAAAGGTTTTTCAAACTTTGTTTATTTTAAACAAGTATTAATTTAGGGGGAGTCCTGAAAGTAGGGAAGAAAGGTCATTGCACATTCATGCTACTCCATAATTATTTATGAAGCATGATTTAAATGTTTATCATAAATCATGAGTTAAATTCTTGTATATCATAAATGTTTTTCTTAACTTGAAACTCGAGTTGCCATAATGAAAAAGGGGGAGATTATTGGTGCAAGGAGCACCAGATGATTGAACATTGGTTTGGATGATGGCACGAGGTTCAAGTTAAGTGTCTGTTGTGTACTGATATGCTTATCTAGTGTGTAGGGAACACATGAAAGTCTAGTTGAGGCTAGGCAAAGTAAGTTCTAGTTGAGGCTAGGCAAAGCAAGTCCTAGTTGAGGCTAGACATAGACAAGTCCTGATTTGGAGGACCAGACAGAAGTCTTAGCACGATCAAGTGCACTAGGTGCTGAAATGATAAGGAACATTCATGATAAAAAGGAAATGAAAGCATGTACATTAATTTACTTTAATGAAAGGCTTGTACCGGAATCCTGAAAGGGATTCAAGGGATGGGCACCTAAGAACGCCCCTAGGTCGAAAGACAGAAGACCTAGTTACCAAGTAGTCGAGACTAGCTATCTCGTACTTACTTGAAGGAATGGCGCGCAAAGAATGAATGGGTACAAGCCGGGGACCCCAAATAATGATGATGATGATTATGTTTATCTATTATGATAATAAGTTTTCAAAGGCATTTTCATCATTTTATATGCATATGATTTCAATGTTAAGGTGAAGAAATGTTTATGTGCTTTATGCCATGATAATGTGCTTTTATGCTTATGTGTTTATCATATGATGTAAATGTTATGCTTGAAGTGACGATTGGTTTTTGGTGAGTAGGAAAGGAGCTTACTAAGCCTCGTGCTTATAGTTTTCTTTCTTATGTTGCAGAGCCAATTAGAAATCACTAAGCAATGGGAGGCAGCAGGACAAGGCTGACAATGATGTGTGTGATGGTGACGTGGCAGATGGTCCTGGCAATATGAAATTTTAATACTTGCATGTTGAATGTTTGGATTGTTTAAATGTTTGGTTTAAGACTTGATATGCTATGATGTTTGAATTAGAACTTAATAATCTAGACAATACATGCATATTATGTTTTTATTTATCATATATGAAATCCCTGTCATGTTATATATTTTATGTTTTTCCGCTGCAAAGTTTTGGGATTTTCGTATGTGATTATTATTATGAATGAATGAAAACAAACTGTAGCGTCCGTCAAGGCTCTCCAATGTAAGGGCGGGCGTTACAGAACAACCTCAATGGTCCTACTCAATACACACAAAGTGCACTAGTGTAATTCTACAGTCAAGACAGACAGTCACCGAATTACACTACAACCGTTCCCGATGTTTTGTCCAACGCCATCTTGGTTGTGAGCCTTAGTTTATAATTCACAAGGGACCGATAATCATGGGCTTCTGTGTCTCACAGACACCAAGTTATCTATAATATAAATTAAGAGGACTTTATTGTAAAATACACTATTGCAATCATTTGACCAAAACATGATACTTTATTTCATAAATATTTATATACAAAAGAGCTAGACTTTTCAGTATACTTCCTAACAATCAGTCGACTGCTGGCAGGGCCAGTCGACTGATGGCTTCAATCGGCAATAAAATCTTGCATTAAAGCGCAGTAAATGCTTGTCATCTTTCTTTAACGTTCAAATATCAGTCGACTGATCCAACACCAGTCGACTGGCATCAGTCGACTCCTGTCTTCGTCTGGCTCGACTGATTTTTCTACGTGCGTCTGATTTATGAGCAGTCGACTGCTGGCAGGGCCAGTCGACTGATGAAGCTGAAAAATCCCATTTCAGCTTCTCTTGACCTAGACCTCGGCCTTCAAACACCTCCTATAGCCTCGTGCCTCCCTTGGATGCTCCATCATCCTCGCACTAGCCTAAGATGCTTCCATCAGCTTCGTCATGTCAAGTCCTTGCCAAGACCAACCTTGGACTTTTCCTTGCCAAGACTACCCACTTGGACTTTTCCTTGCCAAGACTACCCACTTGGACTTTTCTTTTGCCAAGACTACCCACTTGGACTTTTCCTTGCCAAGACTTCCCACTTGGACTTTTCCTTTACCAAGACTTCCCACTTGGACTTTTCCTTTGCCAAGACTTCTCACTTGGACTTTTCTTTTACCAAGACCAACCTTGGACTTTCCTTTGCCAAGACATCCCACTTGGACTTTCCTTTGCCAAGACCACGCATGGACTTTTCTTTTGCCAAGTCTTCAACCTGGACTTTCCTGCAAACTTACATCACACATGTTAGATCACAAGTATTGCCTAACTTTAAACATGGTTTAGCTAAACATTGAAACTCAATGCACTTGGGGCAAAGATTGCACCAACAGTTATCCTCTGATGCAATCTTGACCATAGCGACAGAACTAAGTCCACCTGCAAGGTTTACATGATAATCCTTATGAGCTCCTCAAGGGGACATCATCAACCTAAATATTAAAACACAGTTTCTTCTATAATCAACAACACATCATATACATAGCATTATCTCCCAACTCATTGGGCCTTTTGATTTAACGAATAAATCTCACCCTTTGATGAATTAAAGAAATATATACTAAGTATATGTGCTTGTTATTATATAGGGATTAAGAGCATGCACATCCATAATAACAAAGATCTAGTTCGATTATATAGTTAGTATAAATCGAACGATCTCAAACAGTCCTGCTCAATACACACAAAGTGTACTAGTGTAATTTTATAGTCAAGATAGACTAATACAAATTACACTATAACCATTCCAATGGTTTGTCCCATCCATCTTGGTTGTGAGCTACTATTTATAATTTATAAGGAATTGATAACATGGTCTTCTATGTGGCACTACACACCATGTTATCTACAATATAAATTAAGTGGACAACTGCATTAACATATAAAATGCAGACATTTGACCAATGTGATTCTCATTTCAAAATATTGCAAAACAGATGTTCATACAAAAACTAGGCTTATAGTATACATCCCAATAGGACTTTCCTCCGATATCTGATTCTTGCTGACCTATCGATCTGCTAAATGTCTGGTCCATTGACCCTTCTAGACTTCCTACTTCGTGCTTTGATCTACCAAGTTTTCTTGCCGAGTCAACTTGACTAGGACTTTCTTGTTCGGTCCTACAGACTAAGACTTCTTTGCCTAACCTCAACTAGTACTTTTATTGTGCTCCCTACACACTCACTTTGGCTTATTAGTTTACCACATAATCTTAACTTGAACCATTTGCCATGATCAAAATATTAATTTGATTATTTGGTGTTTCTTGCACCAACACCGTCTACCCAATAATATCACTCCAAGCATAGATCCGCTTGAAGCTAAACTGTTAAAGATTGACTCGGATAAAGTGGCTTCTCTAAAGATATGCTCAATAACTTAGCAAAAATCAATGAGAGATCATAACTATTATATAGTTGTAGTAGCTATATAATATTGATCAATTTTAGTAGAGATAAATGTTTATATTATAATAATTATGAACTATAATCGTTATAATATAATATTATTAATATTGATTAAAATTGAAGTATTTATATTATAATAATTATGATTTTCAATTATTATAATTGATAATAGTATCGATATTTTTAAAAATAAAAATGAATTAGGATGAAATGAAATACTTTGATAAATGAAAAAGAACTATCTTTTTATTCTAATAAAAAAATCGCTCATTTATTTTTGTTTTTATCTAATATAAAATATATAAGCAAAGATGATGTCAAATGAGTGCTTATTCTTACTGCATGTTTGATATTTTATGAAATGTAGAGAGACAATAAAACCCTAGATAGTCTGCCTCATTTTATGGAAGAGATGTATTAAATGCGACTAGTGCTGCCTCATTTTGGTCACCCTCCCACCCCCTCCACAACCTTCCGAAACACCTATTTAGTTTTTGTTTTATTGTTTATTTATTTTTTTTACAATTGTAATAACACATGAAAATTTATGCTCTAATAATAATCTTTTAAAAGTAAAAGGAATTTTTCATCATCATAATTTTATCATTTGTTCCGAAAATAATAATATTGTGAAAAAGTCCTCATCGTGCATTAGTAAATACCTCGAAGACTTGGGCAAGATCAACCCTAAAAGACCGCCTCTTTGCCTGCTCGGAGAGAACCAGAGGAAAGAGCCATGTCGGGACAGGAGGAGGAGAAGAAGCCGGCCGATCAGAGCGCCCACATCAATCTTAAGGTCAAGGGACAGGTTCGATTTCTTCTCATTACTACTCCATCATTGATTCTCCGTGTCGAGGGTTCAGATCTATTGTCCTCTTTGTTCTTTCATGTAAAAGCTCCTCTTTTTCACTGCTGATAAGGGTTTTAATCCTAGATCGATGGATTTTGGCTTACTTCCCTCTTTTTTATGAATGTTTTGCATTTTGGAGTTATCATTTTTGTTCCTTTTTATTTCACGACGTTGATTGTATTTCCTGAGCTCGATCGAGATAATTTGGCAAATAGTGGCTTTATTTACGTTTCTTTAGTTGGATTCATGTTTACTAAAACGAAGTGGAGTAGATTAACAAATACTTTGTATTTGATAAAGGGTGATAGTATTTGCATTCTTCTTCAGCTAATTAGCCTACAAATCATTTTCTTACCGAAACGAAAATAACGCCTAAGCTCAATCATTTTTAAATTGTCTACTGAACTCGTCGAGCAAAATATTGAATACATGAAACGAAATAATTGTGTTATATCTATAATAAATATAGCATACATGCATTGGCAATCGCATAAATTGTTAGCAGCTGAGAGATGTTCTGGGTGTAGTATTTCCCTTCTCTTAATTTAGAACTAGAATTGCTAGTTTACTCTCACTTGTTTCTTTCCTGCTTCGTTGTATTCAAGATATGTATAAACAAGGTTGCTTATCCCAGAGTAATACAATCAACGTCTTGTTGTTTTACATGGTATCAAAGTTGTCTCTTTTTTGCTCCTTAGTTAGAAACACTTTGGCACTGCAGTCACATCCTCCCTTCCATTTTGATATCGTTTTCCTTCCATTGCTTCTCCTGCAAGTCCCTTCACCGAGCACAAGACTAAGTCCCACCCCTCTACTAGATCAGTCTCAAACTGAAGCTAGCCAACCTCTCCAACTATGACCATTCCTCCATGCAGATGAAGCCACCCAAACTTCTGCAGCTGCCTACAGTTGCAATGCTGAGATATACTGTTTGTTACCATATCTCTAGTTGCCACCAAATCTCCCCTTCACTCATATCTTAAATCATGCACCAGAGACACCATGCAAATCACTTCAATATTTGTACCAACTACCAGTCCTATCATTGTTAGGTGCTTAGTCTCTGCTTAGTGCATCGGTTAATTCTGCTGTCTTTAATCTTTTCCTGTCCCCTCTTCTTCCAGATCTTGTCACTACAACTTTTTTTCTGTTGGAACAGTACAACCTCTTTCTCTAGATGTTGCAACTGCAGAACTGCATCATCAAATGTGACCTGCTCTTTGATGTGATTCCACAACTAAGATCTGGTCTTCCTCATCTTCTTTTCTCCTTGCAAGCCTTCTTTAGTCATCATTTCCATCACATGCAACCTGTGTTGGCCATCACCTATTGCATCCCACCAAATTATCCTTCTCTAGATACAACAGAATCGGAATCTTATTATGATGGAGAGGATTCTCCTATTTGGGTGCTCATCTCTTGAGTATGAGAGATCATGTCATGCATTGATCTTCATCTTTGTTTTGGTCTTCTCAATGCATGTGCAAAGTCTGTGAACTTTATCAAAATCCACATAGATTGAAGAAAATTGGGCACCCTCACTTTGGTCTTTGGTATACAAAATTTGCCTGCAATTTATAACCCTCAAATTAATTAATTTCATGGTAAGGTCTCTTATGATGCACTAATTAATCAAAATTGTTTAGATGTTGTCTGCTATTGTCTCCATCTTGCCAGCTATTTTATCATTCCTTGTCTCAAATTGAAGTATCACTTGTTATCAGGGGCATTATTTGAGTTTATGTTTGTCCTCCCATTATCCTATGGAATATCATCCTATTGCTCGATGGGTTGACTGATATGACATTACACGTTAATCTGAAAATCCTTATATAGGCGGGCATGTTGTAGATATCTCTTCATTCTAAGTTTGTGTAAATCATCCTTTGGGCAAGGTGTGCTGTCTGATTAGACTTTAATTATCCAGGAACATTTGTGATGACAGATCATCCATCATCTTTGATCATGTGCAATGCAAACTGAAGATGCTTGCATCACCTTCAATTTAAATGAATGGTGAGGGTGGAGTCATTAGTTGTGGTATATTTTAGAACATTTTGTTTCCCTTAACTCATACCTATAACCACTAGAATTACATTTGCAAGGCATAATTTCATTTGCAGACAACCAAATGACATAATCACCCTTGCCCTTTGAACATTTACTGACCTACTTTACTAATTGAAGATAAGAAAGCACGGGCACCTCATAATATATAACACGCAATCCTAAGAGTTTGTAAGTTAATGTGCTCTTGGGATAAAGCCATGCAAGAAGACTTACGTTGCCATAAGGTTTATCAAGATACAAAACCTTTCTGATTCTTCCAATCTCTAGTCTGAGCCTGCGGCATTCCTATCAACTATCTGATTAAAACAGAATTTCATTCTTTGTAAAGTTAGATTCTTCAACTGTTATATAAAATATGAAAATGGTGAGGATTTACACTAAATTACATTCCTTTTTGCAATGATCTCAGACAACAGCTAAAACAGATATAAGATTTGCTCCATTTAAGATATTCACCATCATCATCATCAAGCCATATTACTTCAACTATTTGGAGTTTGCTTTTATATTTTATGCAATTGCTACTATGTTTAAATATCTTATAATTATATCAACTATTGTTTGCTATGTCAACTAGAGCGATTTGGTCTTCCTATACATCTCACATTTTAATCTTTAGCCTGTTTGACTTGTCCAGCTAAGCTTTGGCCATTAATTGGTTCTTAGAGTGTAACTTTTGAAAAGCACGGTTTACTTTTGAGACCAGGATGGTAATGTAAAATGCTATGTCATTCTGTGCAGGACTTCATTATTTTTCTAAAATTTTACATTCAGGGATTTTCAATGCATAGTAAGCTGTGTAAAATATCACCTGTATCGATTAACAAATGCAAAGTAATGTATGCCTAATTTATCTCACATTAGCAGGACATAAGTTAAGGGACCTTCCCAATGATTTTTCAAGTCAGATCTTCTGTTCATATCTGTACATGAGGCACTCTACTACTTCCAACAACCACTAAAATGGAAATTGGTGCCTAATATTATGATTCAAATTGTGTTTATTAATCTTACAACAGATCCTTAATAATAAACGATTTTTTTTTGAAAAAATGTTCGAGTGGTTTATTGCCTGTATCCTTTTGCTACAATTTTTCTACTGTTTCTGTTTTGTAGGATGGGAATGAGGTGTTCTTCAGGATCAAGCGCAGCACTCAGCTGCGGAAGCTAATGAATGCCTACTGCGATCGTCAGTCAGTGGATATCAATTCTATTGCTTTCCTGTTTGATGGTCGTCGGCTGCGAGGGGAGCAAACTCCAGACGAAGTAACCAAGCATTATTTTTATTTTTATTTTTTTGAAGTTTGTTTGCGATCTAGATTGTATTTCTGTTGTTTTCCAGCTTGAGATGGAAGAAGGGGACGAGATTGATGCAATGCTGCACCAAACAGGTGGTGGACTCGTGGCTTAAAGATCCCGTCAGGTGTTTGTAACACGAATTATTGATCGATCAGTTTGTATCGCCACAAGATGCTTTGCCTGTGAATTGACTATTTAAGACTGTTTTAGTTGGTAGATGGTGGTTATGAAATCGGAAGTCCATGTCTGAATTCCTAAAAGCAATTATTAGAAACTTATAAAATTTCAAAAATTACTCTAAATTCGATCATTATTGTTATTTCTTTTAAGTAAATATCAATTTCACCATTGGTTGGAGAATTATTTCGAAAATACTTTGAGCTCCGTTGCATTTTTTCCCCATCGATTGCATCTTTCTTTTTCCCAAGCGATAATTATTTAGAATTTCCTAGTTGAAGATTTTATTTAGGCAGGAGTGCTCTTGAGTAATGTATTTTATGTTACGCTTGAACGCTAAATTTGGAAGTCTCTGATATTATTAATTAAAGAAAATGGGAAACTTCTATAGCATGATAAACTTGATTGGCTCGAACAAAGAAAACAATTTAGAAAAACAGGATATTTTCTAACTCGAAATGCATCTTTTAATACAATTATTTTCTTCACATAATGACGGAAGAAGCTTGCTCTCGAGTTCAAATAAATGCACATTAAAAACAATGGATAAGTAATTTCAAAATAAAATTAGATCAGCAGTAGTCACGTCAAAAAAAAAATCATGTCAAATATCAAATTTCCAGGTCAAAAGATTGGTGCTAAATATTTTTTGGATAAACTTGCTATAAGTTTTAATAATTTTAAATAAAGTTATGATAATAATATTAAAATATAGATATTTTTTTAAAAATATGATAAAATATTATTTTAATTTTTTCCTAAATTAGAGCACCTTTTTAATAAAAATAAAATTAAAAAGACAAACAAGAAATATTAAATGTGTCTTATTCTATTTTTATTTATGATCCGGTAAAGATATTTAGCGATGACGTGGACGGTGAATACAATGAAAAATATGGGAGAAAATAAGTAAAAATAAGCATCTGTCAAGTCCCGATCTTTCCTCAACATTAGGCTGAGCTATATCAGGACTCGGGATGCGATCTTAAGTGTTGAGTTGACTCTCCTAGATATTGATGTTCTTCTGTAAGCCCATACCGAGCTCTCTCTGGTCTCAACCGGCCTCTTTAAGCAAATATTGAGCTCCTGCTACAACCTTTACAATATCTCTTGACCTCATGACTTAGTCCCGATATCATACATCGACCTCATGACTTGGTCCCGGTATCATATGCCGACCTCATGACTTGGTCCCGGTATCATACACCGACCTCATGGCTTAGTCCCAGCCTTATGAGTAGACCTCATGACTTGGTCCTAGCTTTACGAACCGACCTCATGACTTAGTCATAATATCACACAATAAGCTCAATCATACGCTCCGGAAAGCTCGGCCACACATATGAGAGCTCGGCCACATGATTAGTTCAACATGGCTACACATATAAGAGAGCTCGGTCACTCATTCAAGTTAGCTCGGGCATATATAGGAGAGCTAAGACGCATATTTAGTTCAGTTAAGCGATTCATATAAGCTCGAACAATGCCCGCACAACCCAGCCACTCATACAGATCGGTCACATTGTTAGTGTCAGCCCTTAGTGCCAATTTAGATTGAGTGAGACTCGAGTTGGACTCAAGTCAAATCGAATCCATCAAGAGGGTTACATGATCATCATGCATGAGATTAATAGGGTATTAATTCTCTCTCTCATCATTAAGAGGGTTGCATGAGCATCATTAAAAGGGTTGCATGATCATCATGCATGACATGCATGAGATTATTAAATGTATTAATTCCATGGAATTCCAAGAGCCAAAAACCTTTCATATTCCATGGTTGGATATAAAAAGGGATGAGAGGCTCTTGAGAGAGGACGATTGGTCTTCTTCCTCTTCCCTTCTACCTTGGCCGAACCTAGTATTGTGGCTAGCACCACGATCTGATTCTTCTTTATCTCAGTGTTCGTGTGGATACCGTGGAGGCGCGAAACACTGATCGTGCTGAGATCCATCAACCTTTGAAGGCAAAAGTTGCTGTCGGGATTGCGAAGGGCTCGCATCGAAGGTAACTTCGATTCCAGTAGATAGAATCGGTAAAACAAATATGGTTTCGCATGGATCTTCTGAAGGGATTCTTCTTCCGCTGCGTTTTATGCGGCTAAAATTATTTTTAGGCACATGCAGATCCCTACAGTGGTATCAAAGTCACTTGCGAAAGCATACTCATTTTAGTTCTATATGATATAACTTAGAACATGCATGTTTATTATGATCTGCGCATTGTTCATGAGATGATCTATCTTAACCGAGCAGACTAAGTTAGGCAGTTTGTCAGACAGACTTAGCCGGACAGACTAAGTCGAGTAGCCCGTCGGACAGACTTAGCCGAGTAGACTAAGTCGGGCAGTCTGTCAAATAGACTTAGTCGGGCAAACTAAGTCAGGCAGTATGTCAGACAGACTTAGCCGGACAGACTAAGTCAAGTAGCCCGCCCGACAGACTTAGCCGAGCAGACTAAGTCGGGCAGTCTATCAGACAGACTTAGCCGGGCAAACTAAGTCAGGCAGTGTGTCAGACAAACTTAGTCGGGCAAACTAAGTCAGGCAGTGTGTCAGACAGACTTAGCTAGACAAACTAAGTCGAGTAGCCCGTCGGACAGACTTAGCCGAGCAGACTAAGTCGGGCAGTCTGTCAGACAGACTTAGCCAGGCAAACTAAGTCAGGCAGTATGTCAGACAGACTTAGCCGGACAGACTAAGTCAAGTAGCCCGTCCGACAGACTTAGCCGAACAGACTAAGTCGGGCAGTCTGTCAGACAGACTTAGCAGGGCAAACTAAGTCAGGCAGTGTGTCAGACAGACTTAGCCGGGCAAACTAAGTCAGGCAGTGTGTCAGACAGACTTAGCCGAGAAAACTAAGTCGGGCAGTGTGTCGGACAGACTTAGCCGAGCAAACTAAGTCAGGCAGTGTGTTGGACAGGCTTAGCCGGGTAAATTAAGTCGGGCAGTCTGTTAG
Organism: Curcuma longa; assembly: GCF_044706935.1. Taxonomy (NCBI): domain Eukaryota; kingdom Viridiplantae; phylum Streptophyta; class Magnoliopsida; order Zingiberales; family Zingiberaceae; genus Curcuma; species Curcuma longa. The sequence goes on from NC_133869.1 coordinate 39,436, forward strand.
ACAGACTTAGCCGAGTAAATTTAGTCGGGCAGTATGTTAGATAGGCTTAGCCGGGTAAACTAAGTCGAGTAGTCTGTTAGACAAACTTAGCCCAGTAAACTAGACCCGACCACGGGCCGGGTCCAGCCCGGACCCGGCCCGGACCTCGGACCGGGTCAACGGGCCGGTTGGCCCGTTGACCCGGTTAGCCGGGCCAAACCGTAACCGGCCCGGCAGGATGCCGGGCCGGTTAAGGTTCAAGGCTGCTTGAACCGGCGGTTCAGCCGGTTAACCGGCGGTTTGAACCGCCGGTTCAAGGTTTTAAATTTTTTTTTTGGGGTAGCCGTTGGAACCGGCGGTTCCAACGGCTCCGAACCGCCGGTTAACCGGCGGTTCGGAGCCGTTGGAGGCTTTTTTTTCTTTTTTTTTTGATTTTTTTTTTCAACGGATGAGATCATTTGACCGTTTTTTGATCAATGGCTATGATTTAGTGTCCGTTATGATCCAAATTCTATAAATAGGGAGCTCATTTCATCATTTTTCACACACTTCTCTACTCTCTAACTCTCATTCTCAACTTCGTAAGTTCGCGTTCTTTCGTTTCCGAGCTCCGACTCCATCTTTCGACTACAATGGAAGGAGGCCGCGGTGGAAGTTCTTCACATCGATCTCGGAGGGGGAAAGAAATAGCGCACGAGGATCCCATCATCCAATCCACCGACGATGAGATCGAGGCCGCCCAACACCTTCCGACGCCCGAAACACAAGGAAGTAATGATGCAATTACTTCTAAGGTTCGGGAACCTCCTCCTCTTAAATCTACTATTTTTACAAAACATTTTGAGAAAGTCACTCTTCCATCGGGAGAAATGCGTGCAAAATGCAAGCATTGTAATGCTTCCTACAAATTCCAAGCCGGCGGCGGCTATGGGTCGTTAAAACGACATGTAGAAACGAAGCACCCGACAGAATATGGACTTGACTTATCTCAAACACAATTATCTAGATTTTCTACCGGTAGTAGTACTGATTCTGGTTTATTTTTATATTCTGATAATAAATTAAGAGAATCATTAGCTAAATTTGTTTCCGTAGAACATTTGTCTTTTAGTTTTGGATCTAAATGCACATTTGAAGATTTTTGTAAAGAATCTCTTAATCCTAGTGCTAAACGTGTTCCTAGGACTACACTTACCCGTACAATTAAAAAATTAGTAAAACAAGGAAAAAAGAATTTAATTGATGAATTTAGTAAATTAAATAATAAAGTTTCTTTATGTGCCGATATTTGGAGCGATCATTGGCAAACTCATTCCTATATGGGTGTGACTTGCCATTGGATTGATAGCTCTTGGATCCTCCAAAAACGGTTGATAGCTTATAGAGTTTTTGATGAATCACATACTGCTCATAACATTGCACAATTATTATGTTTAATTTTAGAAGAATATGGATTAACTCATAAAATTTTTTCAATATCATTAGATAATGCTAGTTCTAATACCGCTTCTATAGATGAATTAAAATTTGTTTGTCAACCTGTTATTGGCGGTTTATTTTTTCATATTCGTTGTGTTTGTCATGTTTTAAATTTATGTGTTCAAGATGGATTAAGACTTTTAGAAAATTATATTAAACCAATTAGAATTGCAATTTCTTATTTATGGTCCCATCCATCTATGATGAAACAATGGGGTAGATTTTGTAGAGCTAATGGAATGAGACCTAAAAAATTTCCACGTGATGTACCAACACGTTGGAATTCTACATATCAATTATTACAAGATTCATTTCAATATAAAGATTTATTATGTTTATTTTTTGCAGAAAATAGTAATACTAATATATATTTATTTTCACAACAATGGAATATTTGTAGTAGTATTTGTGAAATTTTAAAAGTTTTTAATGATGCAACCGAACAACTTTCCGGTGTTTATTATCCTACTGCTCATTTAGTTTTAGTGAATTTTTGTAGTATAGTATTAATTTTAAATGAACATATTAATAATGAAGCTTTAACTTCTTGTATAGTAGCTATGAAAATAAAATGGGAAAAATATTTTTATTTAATTCCTAAAATTTATTTAGTTGCATTTGCTTTAGATCCTAGATTTAAATTAGAAGTTTTACAAGAAATGCTAACTTTATATTATGACGCTTTAATTCCTGTTAAAGATTCTTCTTCTCCTAATCCCGCTAATATTATATATATTATTAGAAATTATTTATCTGATATTTATAATCAATATTATGTTAAATATGGAACACAAACTAATATTTCTGAAACACAACAACAAACTACTAATGTTAATTTAAAACTTTCAAAAGCACAACTTTTATTAAAAGAACGGACGAAACGTCCACGAGGATCCTCAAGTTCCACACAGGAACTTGAGAATTATTTTACCACTTCTTTTGATTTTAATGAAGCAGACATCGAAGATTTCGATATTTTGAAGTGGTGGTCACAGAAGGCTTCAGATTTTCCCATTCTCTCGGTAATTGTAAAAGAAATTTTAGCATGTCCAGTGTCAACTGTTGCTGTGAAGCAGACATTCAGTGCCGGCGGCAACATATTAGACGAACGACGATCAACTATGTCTCCCGACTCATTGGAAGCCCAAGCACTACTCGACGATTGGACCAGAGCCGAGAAGAGAATCCAAGGAATGCAACTTTCAGAAGACGAAGCCGAAGAATTTGATACGGAAGGAACGAATGCGACAGAAGGAACGGGAGGAAATGGAAGTGAGTGAATGAGTGATGTAAAAGGGTAAAAATGTAAAAGAACTACGTGGGCTTTGATTCCCCTATACCCTAAGGGGATACGTAGGCAACTTAATAAGTGCAAGCCCTTTTTTCAATAAATTTTAAATTTAATAAATTTTAAATTTTAATTTTTTTAATATAATAATCTCGAACCGTCGCGAACCGTGAACCGGCGGTTCCGAACCGTGAACCGTAATCGTCTTGGGCGGTTAAGGTTAAGGGTCGACCTGCCATGAACCGTCGAACCGGCGGTTCCGAACCGTCGAACCGTCGGTTCCGAACTGTGGTCGGGTCTAGGCGCTGCCCCCGAGACCCCCGCAAGGGGCGCTGCCCCTTGACCCCGCCCGCTAACCGCTTAGTCATAATATCACACAATAAGCTCAGTCATACGCTCCGGACAGCTCGGCCACACATATGAGAGCTCGGCCACATGATTAGTTCAACTTGGCTACACGTATAAGAGAGCTCGGTCACTCATTCAGGTTAGCTCGGGCATACATAGGAGAGCTCAGACGCATACTTAGTTCAGTTCAACGATTCATATAAGTTCGGACAATGCCCGCACAACCCAACCACTTATACAGATCGGTCACATTGTTAGTGTCAGCCCTTAGTGCCAATTTGGATTGAGTGAGACTCGAGTTGGACTCAAGTCAAATCGAATCCATCAAGAGGGTTACATGATCATCATGCAAGAGATTAATAGGGTATTAATTCTCTCTCTCATCATTAAGAAGGTTGCATGAGCATCATTAAATGGGTTGCATGATCATCATGCATGGCATGCATGAGATTATTAAATGTATTAATTCCATGGAATCCCAAGAGCCAAAAACCCTTCATATTCCATGGTTGGATATAAAAAGGGATGAGAGACTCTTGAGAGAGGACAATTGGTCTTCTTCCTCTTCCCTTCTACCTTGGCCGAACCTAGTATTGTGACTAACACCACGATCTGGTTCTTCTCCATCTCAGTGTTTGTGTGGATACCGTGGAGGCGTGAAACACTAATCGTGCTGAGATCCGTCAACCTTTGAACGCAAGAGTTGCTGTCGGGATTGCGAATGGCTCGCATCGAAAGTAACCTCGATTCCAGTAGATAGAATTGGTAAAACGAATATGGTTTCGCATGGATCTTCTGGAGGGATCATTCTTCCGCTGCATTTTATGCGGCTAAAATTATTTTTAGGCACATGCAGATCCCTACACACATATCTTCCGACCTCAGTCATCAGGTCAGCCATCAACGGACAATTATGCAGACTCTTTCGTCAGACTTATCAACTCATTCAAAAGGATAAGGATAGAGACCAAGTTCCCAGACTTGGTCCCCGACAATCCTAGCCGTCGAATAAAGGTAATCAACACCGTTAAGTCATTAGATGTTTGGAAACTATCAGAGATCGATCCATTGATGGCGCCGTCAGAGCCAATCGCAAGCAGTGAGATCCGAAGATCACGCTCCCGCTACATCTATATAAACCCCACAGGTATGAAAGAAAGCCAGCTTAAATTCTTTATGCATATTACCACTTCTATTTTTCCCTCTTCTGACTTGAATGTCGGAGTAGCCTCGCCGGGAATCCCAAGCGCCCTGCTAATTCGGTCGTTCAGTTCTTTCTTTCTCAGGTTCTTCTCATCGGTAGGTTAACGAAGATTGAGGTGACATTTTATTGACTAGTGGTTTGACTGTCGTCGGCATCGAGCCGGAACAATCTCAAAAATATCCTAATTCTGATATAAAACTACTACATGAATGATTATTAGTTAAGTTAAAATAATTTTGATTAGATTGAAATAAAATTATGTTTACATAATAATATTTTATATAAAATAATTTTAATTAAGTTAGAATAATTTTATTTTATATTATATTAATTTTAATTAAAATTAAAATAATAATATTGAAATAAAATTATTATTTGAAGAAAAATAGAATGAAATACACTTTTAATATATTTGAAAAAAAAACCTTTTCAATCTAGCGTACCTTTTGATTTTCACCAACTAGAGTTTATGGTTTAACAATTCCTTTTTTAGGTAGTAAGATGACTCTGAAAAAAAAATTTGACACGAGGAAGAAGAAGAATAGAAAATAAGATATCAATTGGTAAATATCATTTTCTGTAAAGGTGGAATTTATCACCTTAGTGGTCTCACATGGTTGACCTCTTTTACCCTCTTTTGTAAATCTGCTCCGTCGTAATCAACTCAGCTATGTCCAGGGAGCGGCAAATATTATCGATGCAAGTAAAAGATATTTTGTAAAGCAACATGATTAAGAACTTTGGAATAATAATGGCTGATTATCTTTATCTAAAATTGGCATAGCATGAAATTACTATGTGATAATACTTCATTATTAAATCTTTTTGGCATTTTAGCAAAAGATATATTCAATTTTACTTAATATGGAAAAGACATACTCTACGTTACTTTGATATTTAATAGAGTATCCATCTATTCTTTAAAATGCCCGTGTCTATCCAAATTGAAGCGTCAAATTGTTCACTGCGTGCTCCACCAAACCATTCTTTGCTAGGTTGAACATACAATTAGAACCCAATCCAGTGAACTATCCCAAATTGAATAAATCAATCTGTTTAGAATAATTGAGTAGATCGAATTTTGCAATTAAAATCAAACAAATCAAACATATATAAAATAGGTTCATTCGATTAGTAACCGAATTAACTGATTTTTTAAAAATTTAAAATTTAATAAAAATTAGAATTTTTAAATATTAACAAAATATCAGTTTAACTGATTTTTAAAAATTTTAATTTGAAAAACCTAACCGATTTAATTAAAATAATCGATATTTAAAAAAAATTAAATTTTTAAATAAATCAAATTGAATTTTCCGAATTAGTTTAACTTGGTTGGTTATTTCGATTTAATTGAAGTTTTTGCTCACCCCTGTTCTCCTATTTGAACTGAGTCGAACCTAATAAGAAGCCAAAGCATTAATTCTTTTATTAAGTATTGTTATCGAAAAGTATTTAATGACTTGGAAGGTTTAAGATTGTCCAATTGACACCATTTCACTCCAAGTGATCCTTTTGAATATGCCATTTTTTTTTAAGATTAGGAGTCTCTTAGGATCATTAAGTACTTTTATTTAAAAATATTTAATGACTTAGGTCTTATATTCATGCCAAATGGATTCTACTCTTGCACTTCTATTATCCTTTTGAATTTGATCATTTTTCCCTATATTTTAAGTCTTTTAGGGTTATCAAGCACTTTTGATCAAATGTCTAATATAACTATAAATCTTAAATTCATCTCAAATGGGCATGTTGCACTTTCAGTCCATGAGTTTGTCTTTTTTTTTATTATTAGATTTAAAGGTAAAGAGTTTGGCTTCATATCAGATTTTCATCATCGCACACTTAGTAATTCCTTAAATTTATTTATACTTTTTTCTCTCAATTTTTTTAACTCTTTGGTTAAAAGTACTTGATGACCTTATAAATCTTAGATTGTGCCAAATTGGACCTCTCTAGTGGCTTAAAAAAATCAAGAAAAGGGGGCATGAATGACTCAGAGAACCAGAGGGCAATTAGAAGTGCAATAATGGTGATTTAGCATGGATCCTATCTTTTTAGGATTATCAAATATTTATGGTCTTCTCCTCCTTTTACCGTGTCGTAGCATTAACCGAAATTTATTTGAGTGTCAAGGCAAAAAAGGAAAGATTTATTCAAAAAGATATAGTTTTAATGAAAACATGAAAATAGGGTTAGCATTTAGACCATAATTGAATGCCAAAATAGGTTAGAAACGAGAAGAAATTAATAGCTAAATCTGATCAAGGGATTTCGTCATCTAACCACAAAATATATTTTTATGTCAAAAAAAAATTAGAATCTAATTGGATAGTAACCGTAAAATAGTATTAATAGTCGTACAGAATTAAATGTTTTAAGTACCATTTTTTTGCCAAAATTCAATTGTACATTATTCCAACAATGAAAAGTATGCACATAAAAATAGTTGCATTAGGAAATAATAGAGACGGTTATAATTGAAAATGGGCAAAACTAAAACCCCCCTCCCCTTTACTTATTTATAATAATCACATTTTGACCAAAATTTAATTGAATATTAAAAAGGAGAAAAAATAGTGATTTGTAGCGTCCAAAACTCACCTTCTCGTTCGACGCTAGTGTTGAAGCTTTCTCCCGTGATGTGATGTGAATAGACCTGTATAGATTAATATGTGTTAAGGACATGATAGATATTCAACAATACTTATCCAATGCTTAAGATAGTCTATTGATAAGAGAGAAAGAGTAAAATATAGTGAGAGAAAGAGTTAGAGAGAATGATATGGCCTTGTTATTGTAGATCAAATTGAGCACTAAAAGGGAGGATAAATAAGATTTAATAGTACTCGCTTGTCTGGAATGTCAGTATGCAGTGTGGAAAAATAAAAAAAATACAATACAAATACACAAATAGAACACCCTAAATTTATGTGGTTTGAAATCCAATTTTCTACTCCATGACCTACTTTTAATGTGAGTCAACTATCTTCCTCCTTTCTGAAAACCCTATAGAGTTAGAAAAACCTATGTTCTTGTCTTAACGCACTACAACAATACAAAATATAATAAAAAATATTATAAATAAACTTTATAATCACTGATCTTTTGGAAACCCTGAATGCTATCTACACTCATTATGACACCTCTTAGATCACAAGAGCAACAAATTTGGGTAGACAAATATTTTTTTATATTGTCTGGAGTTGTATTTGAGCCTCACTCACAACATCCTTTTATAAGAGTTTTTCGATCGATCAGATCTTGATCCGGTGGACAAGACATTGAATTTTCCTTTGAACTATGGATAACATTTCCTTCTTTATTGTTTAACACTTATCCATACTCCGGTCGACTGAAACTCACTCACCTAGAATAGCTTTCGATCACTCAGACACAATTTTTTTTATTTTCTCATTGACTGATACTTATCTTGTTCTTCAGTTAATAGGACCTGCTTCTAGTCAATCGAAACTTTCGCTCGTCTGCGATTGATTGAAAATCATTTAGTTCACCCGGAATCCTTTCTTGCAACACAAATATTACCTAAAGTATCATAACATATATGAATGTGCCTAGTATCTGGTCTGCCTGATCTACTAGGCCTTCCTAGTATACCTACTAAAACTTTCTCTCTTTGTTTAAACTTCACTCCTTCATAACTTCCCTTTTATTTAGAATTCACTCTTCTATGATGTTTTCATTTCTAAACATCTAATCATCTTTAACTTACTTGGACTTTACAACTAACAATCAAGCACTTACTTTGATTTCCATTGCATGCTTGACATCCGATCTCCATGACCTACCAAGATTTTCCGTACTACTAAGTGTCCAGTCATCCATGATTCACTTGGACTTCTCCTTTGCCATCTCGCTGTTAGACTTCCAATCAACTACTAAACATTTGATCACTTTGACTTGTTTGAACTTCTCTTCTATCAATTTCTTGGTCAACCTTGACTAGAGATTGATTATATTAATAATCTTCCTCTTTACTAACATCTACCATAATATCATACTGATTAAATATCAAAATTCTATTTGCACTTAGTCAACCTTGATCATAAGTTGATTGCATCATTTTGATGTTTAACAATATGTTAAATTTGTTAGATTTGAGAGGTGTCCTAAGGTAATCGCCTTACGGTTATACTATTTATTGGATAAATAGCAATTCACTATTTGAGTGCACATTCCATATGTGTTTGATTGGATCTTAAACTCAAATACTGAATGTCCGCAATACGATTCATAGCGTGAGAGAATTTGTGATTGGATCACAACTAGTGAGCATCTCTACACGTGTAATTATGAATGTATTGGAATTATCCCTAGTCGAGGAATCGATGAGCATGGACGTCATCGATTTTGTCGAGACTAGCACATTTTGAACTCCTTGGTTAGCCAAGCAGCTGATCTCACTACTGTCAACATTAGATGTTGAGAGTTAAACGTGGATGCTGGTTAAAGGTAACCAGTTCATTGGAGTGACATGTCTTAAGACTTCATATGGTTCGATACAAATGTCAATGAAGATCTCAATGTAGCTTAAGTGCGAGTTTCCTTTGACTTGCGGTATTCATGTCATCTTGGTCATGAAGGCTTATACTTTAACGTCTTAAATAAGCATCTTCGAGGAGGTGTGGACCTGAGATGATTGGATATAAGACGAAATGACCGAAGGTGTTTGAATAGCCAACAGAGGATTCACCGCTCCTTGAAAAAGGAGACGTATACCCTGCGACCGCTTGTTAGGATTGTTACTAAAAGTCTTTGGCCAAAATATTACATGTTAAGAGTACGAGACTCTTGAACACATGTACAAGTAACTTGATTCGATAGGACAAGAAAGCAGCTTAGGCTAGGTGTGACGTAGTCAGCCTAATGGGGACCGACACATAGACCATGTCCTGAACCAAGCGGGTATAAGACGGTGAAAGGAATGAGACACAATTCATTGTAGCTACGTACTGAAGGGTTTAGAAGATATTCTGGAATCAATCGTTGATTTTTTGATCAATTGGGGATCATGATATACTACTAGGTGTCACTCATGATCGTTCTGTAATTAATAGTTAATTACGGACGACCAACATAATCGGGAACCTATTGGGTCACATGCACAACAAGTTCTCTGAACGACTTAAAACGAGTTTAAGAATTGGATTCTCAGAATGAGAGATATAAAATCTGGTTGGACCAGACAAAGGACAAAATGATGGAACTCATCTTGCGAAGATGAAATGAACGAAACTGATTTCATAGAAATCAGAGGTCGTTTAGTTAGTGAACCAAATGATTCGATCTTGAACCGAATTGAACCAACTTAGTTTGGTTCATGATAGAAAAGGTTTTGGAAAAACGGAAGAGATGAGAAGCTTCGTCTTGTGAAGACGAAATGAACAAAACTGGTTTGGATCAAATCGGAGATCGTTTGGTTATTGAACCAAACGAACCAAAAGTGAATCGGTTCGCTACAGTAACTTGATCAGGTTCAATCTGAATTAGGGTTTAGACTTTGATTTTCTGTTTTAATTCTCAAGCCAGCATGTTCAATACTAAAACCCTAATGTATCCAGTTTATAAGCATGTGCACTGTAGCTCCTTTCAAGAGAGATCGTGCGAAGGCTCCTGTAGCTCTTCTCCACCGCGACACCGCCCCTCCCCACAACGAGCATTGTACATCTTCTTCCTCCTTGCCTCTTGCTTCCCTTGTGCGTGCTGGTGTTGCTGCCCTCCGTCCGACCGATTCTCCATCCGCGATGCGCCTGCAACCTCCGGCGGATTCTCCAGCCGTGACAAAAATAGAGGTGTGAGCCCTTGTTCTTCTTGTTCCTTGTGATGGGAAAGTCTTGAAAAACCGTTCCGGTAGATTCTTGCAGAACAAAAATTTTCCCGGAAACGATCTCAAGTTGCCCTCATAGTCGATCAAACGAAGTTTAATCGACGCATTTAGATCATTGGGCTCTTGTGTTTGGTTTATGATAATGCCCTAAACTAGGTGTCACGATAGGGTTTCAAATTATAATTTATGAATTTATCAAAAACCCGCGAGAAATACAGAAAAAGAAAGTATAGGGGCCTCGAGTCGTATTTTTCCAAGGACTAGTAGAAACTTATTTAATTCGAGCTTGCGTGTCGTGTTTTTGGGGGTTTCTATAAAAATGGGGGTTTTGGTATTTTCGAATGAAATATAAATTTAAAATGTAATAAAGTAAAGAAATGCAATTGAAACTAAATTATCTCCTAATCAAAACTAAACCGAAATGCTTAAACCAAACAAATGGAATTCTAAATGCTTAAGTCAAACAAATAACAACAAATAGAAACCTTAACTGCTTAGAAACCTAAACCTAGCAAATCTGGTAAATAGCACAAATCACAGTTTGGCACGGCATGATTTAAACTTGGCACGAAACAGTCCACATTCAGGTTATCAGATCAGCAATCCAATTCAAACGGCAAGGAAGGGAAAAAGCTAAGCCAAACAAATTCTATGTAAATCTGAATCCACACCAAAACTAAACAATAAATGGTAACCAAATTGGCAAGGCTGTAAACACGAGATTAACAAAACACTGCTGAGAAATCAGAACCAGCTGAAACAAGAGTTTATCAGGAATTCAGAAGAACTAAAGAGCTAAGGAACGAGATTAAATCCAAACAACTAAACTAGAATTAAGAATCAACCAAATTATATAATTGACCAGCTAAAGAACCGAAACAACAATTCAAAGTATGATAAAAAGAAATAGCAGTGTTCAAAAACTGAAACTATCAGAAACTGTAAGAACTCCTTCAACCCTTCCCTTTTCCGATTGTTCTCCTCAACTTGGTTGTCGATCAAGCTGTTGAATCCACAATTGTGGGTTCAATGGTCCTTTGGAGGCTTTAACCTGATCGTTGTGTTGTTTGCTCGCATGCCCGAACCTTGAATTGCCCCGAAGAAACCTTCTGCGATGAAAACAGAGTCTCGGCCGTGGCTTCTTGAAGCTGCAAAAATCGGATTCCTCTCTTCTTCTTGCCCCAATCAATTCTGTGACAATTCCGGAGTGCTCGCCGAACCTCAGAGAACCCCTCTTCAGTTGGTGGCTTCGGATTTCACAGTGAATTGCCGGAACAAGCCGAAACAGAGAAAAACGCCGCCGGGGAAACCCTCTCCGCCGCGCGCTCTCCAGCTGCTGGATTTTTCCCAACGAATCAGCTTTGGACTTCTCGTGGATCAAGGAACGCAATGGAAAAGATTTGGGAAGGAGGGGGCCGCCGTTTGGTACGCCGATCAATAGGGGATCGGCGTCGGGAGAACTAAGAACAGTGGCGCCGCGCCCTGTTCATCCCTAAGCTTCGTTTAAATAGCCATCCCTGAAATCCTCGCCGTTCATTTTGATTTTAATGATCTGTACTTGATCTAGGCTTTTAGGGCAGCTTAGGACTTCCAAAAATTTGAGAGATCTTCATCGGGCTCGATCTAGGTCATGTCTTCCATGTTGGCTTGGTCAATTTGGGCAGATTTGCTCAAATTGATTGTGATTGAACTCGAACTGAACCGATTTGAGCCCTAAAATCAAATAAACTCAATTAATGTAAAATTTGCCATTAAATCATAGGAATTATAATCAAACCTTCAATTATACCACATGACACAAATATAATCAAATTAATTCATTTAACAATTATTTCATGCAAAAATCCAGAATTGAATTGATTAAAAAATGCATAAAAACCTTGACTCATCAGTTTACAGGATCCAATATAAAAAAAGGGATAATTTAACTTATGTGGAAACATTAAATTATACCTTTCTTCGGACTGTTGCGAAGGATGTGGATGACCCCTCGATCTTCTACTATATTCCTCTCCTTTTTCTCGAACGTTGTGTGGGCAACGATCCTTCGAGAATTTCTCCACCAGAATTCTCCTCTCCGATGGCTAGCAAGCTTTCCTTCCTTTTCTTTATCTTGGGAAAAGAGAAGAGGAAGAGGAGGTTGGCTGGCGAGAGTTTCGGCCACCAAAGGTTTAATTCGTGTGTCCAACCCCGTTGCAAGGGTCCTCTTTTATAGCCTTAGCCATCGGATAAACATGGTATGATTGAATCATAAACATGGTATAATTTGAATTATAAACATGGCATGATTCGAAACAATCAGATCTGAGAATTTTGGTATGATTTCGGAAGTTACCTATTCGAACCGAGGTGTTTAATCGATCAAGGAATCGATTAAACATCGCTATTTTTCCTCATTAACGCTGGTAATCGATCAGGTGATCGATTAGCAGGCTGGTAATCGATCACCTGATCGATTACCTGCCTTCATAATGGAAACTTTGGTAATCGATTAGGTGATCGATTACCAAGGTGTGTAATCGATTAGTTGATCGATTACACTGCTTTCTATTGGTTCGAATGCCTAGTTTCTTCACGAATTCATCCAAGGTGGTTTTGAGGATTTCCAGAGGCTACAGCAGGGACCTAGAGGAGGAATTGGTTTTGGTCTCCCGATGGGTTTAAACTTCCCATGTTCTTCACAGAACATATAGCTTAAGTCCATCAATAATAACTCATTCCACTAGAGAGTTATTATTGCATTACCGCATCAATCCCATATTACAATATGAGCTCCTTCTTACGATAAGTACATTAATCTCCCTGTGTTTAAGATATCATATGTCCGTCAATCAAATGAGTTACTGACAACTCGAATTTAATCAACTTCTAATCCAAGAGTAGTACCACTCAACCTTATTATCATGCGGATAAAGTCCACCTGCAGGGTTTACATGATAATCCTTATAAGCTCCTCAAGGGGACATCATCAGCCTAGATTATAGGACACAGTTTCCTTCTATAATTAACAACACACCATGTACATAATACTACTTTCCAACTCATCGGGCCTTTTGATCTATCGTTCTAAATCTCACCCTTTGATGAATCAAAGAAGTATATACTAAGTACATGTGTTTGTTATTATATCAGGATTAAGAGCATGTACATCTATAGTAACAAAGGTTTAGTTCGATTATATAGTCAGTATAAATCGAACAATCCTCAGATGGTCCTACTCAATACACACTTAGTGTACTAGTGTAATTCTATAGTCAAGACAGACTAAGACTAAATTACACTACAACCAATCTAATGGTTTGTCCAATCCATCTTGGTTGTGAACACTGTTCATAATCTATAAGGAACTGATAACATGGTCTTCTGTGTGTGACTCCGCACACCATGTTTATCTACAATATAGATTAAACGGACGCTTGCATAAAAACTAAATGCAAATATTGACCAAATGTAATTCTTATTTCAGAATATTTATTTACATAGCTAGGATTCTGGTATACATCCCAACACCTTGGAGCGCCGGCGTCTTGATCTCTGTCCGCGAGAGGATGTCGCCGGACTGAAGATCTCGCCATCCACTGGGAAGCAAGAAGTTGTTCTTCTTCTTTGCGTGAGGGAGCGTGGCACTGGAGACACTGCATCTCCATGGCGCCGCTTGGTGGTTGGTCTTTTCTTGAGTGCGGCATCGGCTGATGCTACCTGCCACCGCGAGCGTCGCCGGCGGCGGGGAGGAGAAGGCTGAGCACGAAAAATCCAACGCGCTTATTCCTTCTCCCCACCGCAAGCTCCCTATTATTCCTCTTCTCTGGAGTGCCGAAATCATGGTGACCTTCGATCCTGCCGACTGCGCGAGTGTTGAAAACCTAATCTTCCTTACTGAGAATTGGTGTGAGGTTTTCTTCCTTGCAATGTTTGCTTCTTGTTGCTGGATTGTTGCCGGAGAGAAGCATGGATTGTTACCATAGAGAAGAATCTTCCGGGAGATAAGCTTGTTGGCAGAAAGGGATTGCAGCCGAAAAGCATGCTGCCAGAAATTAAGGTTCGTCATCGAGACCTTATGAAGTGATCAAAGGATTATTCCATCGTGATCGGAAAAAGTTTTCAATTTTTGTCTTTATTGGTGGTCAAAGGTTGATTACCGAAACTTCACCAAGAATATGATTTTCAGTGATAGTTAGCAAAGCCTTGGAAACAATTACGACAAACATTGTTGCGTGGTTTTCGGAACAAGGCTTCTCTCGATTTGATCGTCATCGATCATCGGCTTGTACCGAAGATGATGACGCGACTCGTGGCTTCTGAAGCCGTCTAGATGGGAGCTTGGCTTGGATCACCAATAGAGGCGGGACTCCGACGAGGACCGCTCGATTGATACCAACACGGCTCAACATTGTCATCGCGAGGTACACGTTTAGAATAATCTTTTATTCTGCAAATTTTAATTGTGCAAGTAAAATAAACTTTATTCAAAAAATTTTAAATTCCTGTCATGCCTTGTACTTCTTATTACCTGCTATGTATGCGTGTGTTGTTTAATAATTAGATGTAATTATTTATTATATTTTCGCTACGCACGTTTATGAAACGTGTAGACACGCGCATTGCACCAAGACGATCCCAACAAAATTAACTACTCCTATCTTCTCATGTCATGAAGTTTTCTAACTTAAACATTTCCTTCTCCCTTTTTAGCATACATCAAAAGAAACTCTATAAAATTTTACAATTTACACCTTTGATTCTCCCTTTTAACTCTAATGGAGGTTTCATATTTAATCCTTCCATTCTCCTCCTTTATATTTTGAAGGAATCCTCCCTCTTGCTCTAGCATTCTTTTGGACCTAAGAAATTCTTTCTTAGTCATTGCACCAATAATGTCTTGAATCAAAACCTTTATAATATTCTAATATTTATGTTCCAACCTTCAAGGCTCCACCTTAAAATGTTTTGAAAGCTTCCCCCTTTTAAAAGAATTTAAATTTTTTTCTTTGTTTAAGATTTTCTTTTCAAAAGATTATCCTATTGGATTTCTACATGCATATCCTGGTGACTGGAAGGCCTTATAAAAGCGCGTTGAACAAAGAGTTCGAGACATCAATTCAAGCTATTCAAGAGCGAACCGATGACACCCTCAACGAGAAGGAACACCCGAGCAACTGTCGTAATGCCGGAGTCACGCTGAAAAGAGCAAGATCTTCATCTCCAATTTTGGTAACGGTTTAATTCTTGTATTATTTAATTATGATAAAGTTTTTTTCGTATTGGCTTTTGTAATCATTACAACTATTTTTCGTAAGGAAAAGAGTTCAATAGTGGATTTCCCATCGTAAACGATCAACGATCGTGGGCCTTAGAGTAGCAGCCATTGGCTGAGAACCAAGTAAAAACAAAATGTGTCATTGTGTGCTTATCTTAATTTTTGTCTTTACTATTCTACTGCATATTACTTTGTTTTACGAACAAGCATGATTGACGAGTTTTCAAAATCGAAGGAAAATCACTAAAAGATAGTGCTATTCACCCACCTTTAGCGCTTATTCGATCCTACAATTGGTATCAGAGCGGGGTTCTTGAATCTAGTACAACTACTGATCAAGAAGGTTTTTCCAAATTATTTTTGGATTTGTCAAAGTTTTTTAGATATTTTTAAATTTATTTTATCTTTTTATCCCGCACTACTAATCCAAGACCAAGTCTTGGAATGTTGTTTTTGCTTATCTTTCTATGTGCTAGATTAATGGATCACCAGGAAGGCTTTAGCACCGCAAGGCCACCTCTGTTCTCATGAGAGGACTTCACCTACTAGAAAGGTAGGATGGAATACCACCTTAAGACACAAGTGGATATGTGGATATTCATCCAGACGGGATTCACAATCCCAACTGACAATGATGGTCTACCATAAACTTGTGAGAAGTGGGACGCGATCATGAGAAGGAAAATCAAGACAGATGCAAAGCCACACAAACTCTGCAATGCGGGCTGACCAAGGATGAACTGAACTGGGTCAGGCCTTTTATCAGTGCGAAAGACTTGTGGAACAAGTTGATCGAACTGCATGAAGGTACCTCAGACACAAAGGTCAGTAAAAGAGACCTCCTGATGAACAAGCTTTACAATATCCGGATGATGGACAAGGAGTTAGCGAGCATGCTGCACACCAAAATCTCATACTCAACGGTCTACACAAAATTGGCCAACTGGTAGAAAATCAGGATATTATAACGTACGTGCTGAAAGTGTTTTCGAGGAACACTTTATGGGCATCTATGGTGGATGCTTACAAGGTATACAGGGACCTTTCAAAAATTAAACTAGATGAATTATTCTCTGAATTTGAATTACATGAACAGACTAACGCCGAATTGGAAGAGAAAGGTATTGCCCTTCTTATAGGTACAAATAAAGAAAAGAAATCGAAGAAGGTGGTAGAAGAATCAGATTCATCGGACTCTGAAAGCAATGTTGAAGTCACAACGGAGCTGGTGAGCCTTGTACGAAAGATGATTCAGAGAAAGTGCGGAGTCAAGAAGTCAGAAGTGAATAAGTTGGTAAACAAGATGAACAATCCATCTTTAATCGACAAAGCAGAGCTCAATGTTACGGGTGCAACAAAAAGGGCCACTTCAAGGCCGAGTGCATGAATCAAAAGAAGGACCAGAAATCCAAAAAGAAGGCGCTGAAGGCCACCTGGGATGAATCTTCGTCAGAGGACTCGGACGAAGAACAAACTACGAGTTTCCTCGTGCTTCCAGGAAGAGACGAGCTAATTGAAAACAACAGCGAATCGGATATCAACATTGTTAGTGTCAGCCCTTAGTGCCAATCATGAGATGATTGTTTAGAGAACACATGTATCATATTCATTAATAAAGGCAAGGTCTGCTTATTATATTTATTTGTTATCCATGCTATATGAATAAATATAATAGTGTCCTTAAGTAGTAGGTTTTTATCTACAGCATATTAATTGGTTGAATTGATAGTGAGAGTCTGTAGATATATATAGAATATTACTCTTAACTATTCCTAGTCGAGTATTAATATGCAAGGACAATATTAATGCATTGAGACTAGCATGTAGGTCAATTGATGACTTAATCTCACAAGTCATGGATATGTGATATCACGTTGACACATGGGTACATATTAGAGACTATGTACTGAATTGACCCACCATGAGAATGTTTCATGGATCATTATATGGGTGCCATAAACATTCTCATGTGACTATTGGTATGAATAGTTCTTAGACCTGAAGTCACTACAGTTCCCTACATAATAAGTTGTATACTTTGGCTTTGTCAAACGTCACCTGTAACAGGGTGACTATAAAGGCAATCACTGGGTATGCACTAAGTTATGCGGAGGGATATGAGTGATGTAGATGGGATCTATCCCTTCCATATGATAAAGTGAAATCTATGGGCCCCTTGATAGAGTAGGACTGCAAAAATGCATGATCATGCTCAAATAAGTCAATATGAGATATTGAGCTTATTTGATTGAGTAATCTACTTGGAGATCAAGAAATACATGATTGATAAGAGGATGACACGGTCTATGCCTCATTGATCAATCTAGATATCAGGGATAGAAGGACTGAGTCATATAAAATAATAGTCATGAAAAGGTTGTGCCGGATCTCGATATTCTCGTCACTTGGGTAGCAATGATGTATTACTAGATGCCGCTCATTGCTTATGCCTCTAAAATGGTTTTAAAGACATTGCCAATGTTACGAGAACCTATTGGGTCACACACTTAGAATATGTGATTTGGAGATGGTTCATGTGATGAATCATTGGGCCATTGGGTTGAGTCTAATGTAGATTATACTTATTGAGTGGGACTCAAGGTAGACTCATTGAATTAGACTCGAGTTGGATCCAAGTCAATTCAGATTGAGTGAGACTCAAGTTGGACTCAAGTCAATTCGGATTGAGTGAGACACGAGTTGGACTCAAGTCAATTCAGATTGAGTGAGACTTGAGTTGGACTCAAATCAATTCAAATCCATTAAGAGGGTTGCATGATCACTTAAGAAGGGATTAATAGGGTATTAATTCCATGAAATACCAAAAGTCAAAACCCTTGATATTCCATGGTGATATATAAAAGGGATGAGAGGCTTTTTCTTCCACTTGGATGGTTGCATGATCTTCTTCCTCTTATCTTCTACCTCCTTGGCCGAACCTTATTTTGTGGCTATCACCGCAATTTGGTTCTTCTCTATCTCGGTGTTCGTGTGGATACCGTGGAGGCACGAACACACTGATCATGCTGAGATCCACCAACCTTTGAAGGCAAAAGTTGCTGTCAGGATTGCGAAGGGCTCGCATCGAAGGTAATCTCGATTCCAGTAGATAGAATCAATAAACGAGTATGGTTTTCGCATGGATCTTCTGGAGGGATTCTTTTTCGCTGCGTTTATGCCGTTAAAAATTATTTTTTTTACGCATATAGATCCCTACAGACATACTACAAGCCATGGATCCGTTGTAGGATCTTGTAATGCACTAGGGGGGGGGGTGAATAGCACAATCTTCACTTTTTGTTCATTCGTTCTATCAGAAAACTATGCAGCGAAATATTAGAAAAATAACACAATGACACGCGGATTTTACTTGGTTCCTAACCTCCAGGGTTAGTGCATCCAAGGCCTATGTACGGGAGACACCCATCCACTAGTGGTCTCCTTTTCGAACGTTCATTCGGAGGCAGAGAAATCCATCTTACAGTCAAATAAACAATAACAACAAACACAAAGTAAGACAAGTAAGAAAGAATATACCAAACACTTGTTCGCTGATTTGAAAGTCCTAAGCGTCGCACACTTCTCCTGGATCTTCACCGGTTGCAAGAATCTAGCCTCGTTCACGTTTAGAGTCACCACTAGAAGAAGGAGATGGCTTGTATATTGATTGCATTGGTTGTGCACGTTTACCCTTCTTTTATAACACCTTTCGGTCAACTAGAATGCCTATTCAGGTCGATCCCACGGAGACCGCGATCCACTTTCTCTGCAGCTGACTCGGCCTTTAGGTCGATTGAAACCACCATTTAGGTTGACTCCAATCTGATGTGGAGGATGTTAGGAAGTATACTGAAAAGACTTGCTTTTTTGTATATAAACATTTATGAAATAAAGTATCATGTTTTGGTCAAATGATTGTAATAGTGTATTTTACAATAAAGTCCTCTTAATTTACATTGTAGATAACTTGGTGTCTGTGAGACACAGAAGACCATGATTATCGGTCCCTTGTGAATTATAAACTAAGGCTCACAACCAAGATGACTTTGGACAAACCATCGGGAACGGTTGTAGTGTAATTCGGTGACTGTCTGTCTTGACTGTAGAATTACACTAGTGCACTTTGTGTGTATTGAGTAGGACCATTGAGGTTGTTCGATTTACACTGACTCGCAAATTGAACAAGACCTCTGTTATTATAATTATGCACTCTTAATCCCGATGTAATAAATGGACACCTATACTTAGTAATTATTGCTTTGATTTACCAAAGGGTGAGATCTTTCCGTCAGATCAAATATTCTCGGTAAGTTGGGTGATGTTACTATTTATACGGTGTGCCATTAATTATAGAAGGAATCCGTGTCCCAGTAGGGCTGATGATGTCCCCTTGGAGAGCTCATAAGGATTGTCAAGTCAAATCTTGCAAGTGGACTTAGTCCGGCTGACAATAAGGATGAGTGGTACTATTCAAGGTCTTAGATGTCGATTATTGAGTTGTCAGTGAACTCAGATAATTGACGGACATACGATATCTTAAACACGGGGAGCAATGCATAAAATAATAAGAAGGAACCCATAACGTAATTTGGGGATTGGATTGGTAGTGCAACAATGATCCTCTAGTGGAATGGATCGTTGTTGATGGATGTAGGTGTGTATTCGGGGTTGAATACGGGATCCGAAACCCATCAGAAGGCCAGATCCAATACCTCCTCGAGGTCCCCACTGTAGCCTAAAGACATCTTCAAAAGGATGCAATCAAACGGATGAGATTAGTTCTCAGCCGTCGGATGAGATTTAATCTCAACCGTTGGATGAGATTAGTTCTCGACCGTAGGATGAGTTAATGGATGAGATCAGCTTGTATCCGTGGGATTAGATCAAGTTGCATCCATTGGATCAAAATAAATAAAGAAGATTAGAAGAGAATAGATTAGAACCGTTGGATGAGATTAAGTCGCGTCCGATGGACGAGATCTCTCCGGTTCGGTTTTAATTCTCTTTGGAAGGAAGAACCGGTTCACGAGGTGAACCAAGCATGGTTCAATGAACCACACGCCCAAATGGATTAATCATGGCCATTGGATCGAAGAGATCAAGTTATATTAAAGGAGATTATATCGTAACCGTTAGATGAGATTAAGTTGCGACGGATGAGATCTCTTCGGTTCGGTTTTATTTAACTTTTTAATATAAAGTTGGTTCACGGATTGAACCAAGCCTATCCATATGGCCGGCCACTTATAGATAAGGTTGGAATTATTTTTTTAACTAATTTCGAAAAGATCTAACGGCTGGAAACCAAGCAAGCTAATCCAAAGGCCTAGATTTGAGATATTTCTATAATTTAGAATTGATTCACGGAATCAATCAAAATTAAATAAATATTTTGAATGGGTGGCGAAGACTTGGTTTGGTCGTGAGAGCTATAAAAGGAGAGGAGGGGTGGGCGGCATGGAGATCAAGAAATCGAAGGGAGAAAGGATGCCGAGATCGAACTCTTCTCCTCCTTCTCTTCTAGTCGTCGCCGCCCCTTCCCTCTTCTTCTTCCGCCTTTTCTTTTTCTTCTTCTTCTTCAACCGCCCCTTCTCCTTCTTCTCTTGAGGTGGCCGAACCTCCTTGTCCAAGGTGGTAGCCGGATCCTAGCAAGGAGACGAGACAAGGCGAAACTGCTGCTGGTTTGGCTAACCAGGTTGAATTGAGCTTGCAGAAAACAGGTTAAGTCCTAGTGCTGCTAGGCATGAAGTCTTGGCAGAGTCAAAGTGCACTAGGCAGAAGTCTGGACTTGGTCAGGAGGACCAAGTTGCAGAAGGACTGGACTTGGTCAGGATGACCAAGTTGCAGTAGAAGAATGGACTGATCAGGAGGATCAGTTGCATTTCAAGTCCTGGGGGGCAACGACAGAGCCGAGCACAAGTCCAACGGGTCAGGAGGACTCGGTTGGCATAAGGTCGCTCAATTGCACACATAATCAATGGAAGAAGTTCCTGCATCCATATGGAATAACCAATTTAATCGAGCATTTCAAGATAGTGACAATGCAAAAAGATCCAATTTGAACCTCACGATAGCTGATCAGAACGTAAGGAACAATCTTAGGTAACGCATCTGAAAGAATTTGGATGGTCTCCATTGCCTAGCAAGAAAGAAGTCACCTTTGATGAACAAACCTTCCACAAAATGAAAACTAGTAATGCTAGCACCATACAAACATGTATTTCCCAGTATTACCATCTTTTCAGCAGTTCTTTCCATCTTGAGACTCCCAGGATTTTGGTTTGATACATCATTCTGGGATTGTGAATCAGAAATGAGATTATAAGCATCGTCTTGATATTCAACAATATTGTTACAAGAAACTATTGTTGAGTCAGTAACATAATGTTTGACATTCCCATTCTCATCCGACTTGGTAGATGTTGATTCAACAGAATTTGATACAACAGCAACTTGATTGATCTCAACTACTTTTTCCTCTGTCTGTGCATCCTTGCTGACAAATATAGTAGCTTCTGGGATTCTTGATGTAGAATCAACATTCTAGACTTATGCTTGTATTGTTGGCGAT
>NC_133869.1:61512-69981 GCF_044706935.1 Curcuma longa
AGAGGCATGTGATGAGTCAAGGTTTCCTATGCATTTTTATCAATTCAATTCTGGATTTTTACCTGAAAATAATAATTAAATGAATTAATTTGAGTATATTTGTGTCATATGGTATAATTGAAGATGATATTATAATTTCTATAATTTAATGGCAAATTTTACATTAATTGGGTTTATTTGATTTTAGGGCTCAAATCGGGTCAAGTTCGAGCTCAACCAAGATCAAATCAAGTCAAAATTGCCAAATTGATCAAGCCAACATGGAGGACATGATCTAGATCGAGCCCAGTCAAAATTTCAGAATTTTTTGCAAACCCTAAAGCCCTAGATCAAGTCAGATCATCGAAATCAAAATGGACGGCCAGGATGCATTGATTAATCAATGGGAAACTATATAAACAGATTTTAATTGAGGAATTCGGCGCCGCTACTGTGCTTCGTTCCCGAGCGCCTCCCCTGCCCTGCGACGTAGCAATCGGCCAAGCCCCATCCGAAAAACCTAATTCCATTGCAAACTTCGGTCCTCGTGGAAGCTAAAGGTGGTCCATTGGGTGTGAATCGGCGACCGGAAGCAGCTGCGTCGGAGAGGGTTTCACCGGCGCAGAATCCTCTGTTCCTTGCATCTCCGGAGAGGTGCTGAGCAATCCAAGCCGTGCGTCGACGAAGGGGTTCTCCGAAGGCCACGAAATACGTCCAAGCCCTCAGCAAACTCATCGGCGCAAGGAAGAGGAGCGACTTCCGTTTTTGCCATCTGAAAACTTGTTTCTGCCGAACTCTGCCGCGCCGGAGAGGGTGTCTTCGGTTTGTCTGGGTTCGGGCATGCGAGAAGAAGCAACCAAAGACCAAATTGAAGTTTCTAACGGGACAGCCAAACCACATTGTTGGATTAGGCTGTTGTTGACACCAAATCGAAGAAACAATCTGAAAAGGGAAGGATTGGATGTGTTTAGCTTAATTTCTGTTTCTGAATTCAGTTAGCATTTCTGATTTCTGCATTTTGTGTTTCAGTTTGTTAAGCAGTTCTAAAACACTAAATTCAATTCCTGTGGTTAGTTATATTTGTTAGTTAACCTTGTTTGGATTTAATCTAGTTTTCTTTGTTTCAATTACTTGCTTGGTTTGAATTCCTGATAACTAGAGCACTGTTCGTGCCAATTCTTTCAGCTCCGTGCCAAAGAGAATCCCACGTATCAGATTTTGTGTTTGATTGATCTAAGCTTAGGTTTTATCTGTTTATTAAGTGAATTTGGATAAATAAAGTGCAAGATAGGCTCGTTATTTGCAAATCAGTTGTCACTAGTGTAGTTAGATTTCTTTTCCTTGGTCCTTATAACCACATTTCATGTTTCATGTGGAATCCGAGCTTTGCATTAGGATCTAACAAGAAATAAATTTCAATTCTGATTCCTTATGATTTGAAGAAATTGAATTTACACCTTTCAATTAGATATGGCATGTTTCATGGCTAGATTCATATGTTTGATACTTTGAATTGAATTTCATTGCTAGATTAGGAGTTAAATTCATTTAAATAGCATTCTGACTTCATTAAATCATTGCATTTTCATTGCATTTTATTTTATTTTATTTTACTCATTTTAAAAACCCCAAAATCCCATTTTCATAGAAAACCCAAAAATACGACACCAAAGCTCAAATTAAGCAATTATCTACTAGTCCTTGGAAAAATACGACTCGAGGCCCCTATACTTCGTTTATCTGTATTCGTTGTGGGTTTTTTCGATAAATTATAAATTCTAATTTGAAGCCCTATCGTGACACCTAGTTTAGGGCTTGTCATGGGGTTCTATGCTTTTCGGAGCGGATAGAATCCGGAACATAGGACGGAGATCCAGATCGCCAACAATGCTATGCACGAGACCAGATATCTGCTTTGCAGTAGGTATGGTCAGCAGATATCTAAGTAATTCAGGACAGGGATATTGGACTGCGGTAAAGCATATTTTCAAGGACCTGAGAAGGACTAGGGATTATATGCTAGTTTACCAGTCAGCCAATTTAGTCCCTGTGGGTTACACAGATTCAGACTTCCAATCAGATAGGGACAGTAGTAAGTCTACCTAAGGGTTTTGTGATTACTTTAGGGAAGTTGGGTCAAAGTATGGAAGCTGAATAGCTTCTAAGGCAGCCAAAGAGGCTGTATGACCCAGAAACTTCTTGATGGACTCAAAGGTGATTCCTGGTTTGCACGAAGCTATCACAATTTGTTAGGATCGGTTGGTTCGCTAGAGGGGGGGTGAATAGCGTTTCTCGATTTTTCTTGATCTTTCTCTGCACAGAGATTAGCGGAAGCAAAAATATAAAAGAGAAAACAAGAGATCAACGCTAACCCGGTTTGTTTACTTGGTATCCACCTCCGCAGAGGTGACTAATCCAAGGATCCACACGCACGCACACACCCGATGCACTATGAATCTTCTCCTTCTCGAAAACCCTCGAAGGCGGAGAAACCTTTACAACTCTTTTGATCTCCTCAAAAATGATATGAAAGAATGTCCAGGAGGAGAGAAAGTAAGCAGAGAATAGAGAACAAACACGTTCTCAACAGAAGCGCAAAGAGACAGAAAATGGTGAAGATTCTTGATCAATTCTCGAGCAGGCTTCTTTTATAACTCTGCAACATCAGTCGACTGCTGGCAGGGCCAGTCGACTGATGCCTTCAATCGGCAACAAAATCTCGCATTAAAGTGCATTAAATGCTTGCCAATTTTCTGCAACGTTCAAATCACAGTCGACTGTTCCAAGACCAGTCGACTGGCAACAGTCGACTCACCATAACACCAGTCGACTGCCCAGTCGACTCCTGTCTTCCTCTGGCTCGACTGATTTCTCTGTGTGCGTCTGATTTATGAGCAGTCGACTGCTGGCAGGGCCAGTCGACTGGTGAAGCTGAAAAATCACATTTCAGCTTCTCTTGACCTAGACCTCGGCCTTCAAACATCTCCCACAGCCTCATGCCTTCCCTGCACTAGCTTGAGATGCTTCCATCAGCTTCGTCATGTCAAGTCCTTGCCAAGACTACCCACTTGGACTTTTCCTTGCCAAGACTACCCACTTGGACTTTTCCTTGCCAAGACTTCCCACTTGGACTTTTCCTTGCCAAGACTTCCCACTTGGACTTTTCCTTGCCAAGACTACCCACTTGGACTTTTCTTTGCCAAGACTACCCACTTGGACTTTTGCTTTGCCAAGACTACCCACTTGGACTTTTCTTTGCCAAGACTACCCACTTGGACTTTTGCTTTGCCAAGACTACGCTTGGACTTTCCTGCAAACTTGCATCACACATGTTAGATCACAAGTATTGCCTAACTTCAAACATAGTTTAGCCAAACATTGAAACTCAATGCACTTGGGGCAAAGATTGCACCAACAATCTCCCCCTTTTTGATGTTTGGCAAAACTTTGTTTAAGTTAGGTCTTTAAATCATGGTGCAATCTTTGCCCCAAGTGCATTGAGTTTCAATGTTTGGCTAAACTATGTTTGAAGTTAGGCAATACTTGTGATCTAACATGTGTGATGCAAGTTTGCAGGAAAGTCCAAGCGTAGTCTTGGCAAGCAAAAGTCCAAGTGGGTAGTCTTGGCAAAGCAAAAGTCCAAGTGGGTAGTCTTGGCAAAGCAAAAGTCCAAGTGGGTAGTCTTGGCAAAGCAAAAGTCCAAGTCCAAGTGGGAAGTCTTGGCAAGGAAAAGTCCAAGTGGGAAGTCTTGGCAAGGAAAAGTCCAAGTGGGAAGTCTTGGCAAGGAAAAGTCCAAGTGGGTAGTCTTGGCAAGGAAAAGTCCAAGTGGGTAGTCTTGGCAAGGACTTGACATGACGAAGCTGATGGAAGCATCTCAAGCTAGTGCAGGGAAGGCATGAGGCTGTGGGAGATGTTTGAAGGCCGAGGTCTAGGTCAAGAGAAGCTGAAATGTGATTTTTCAGCTTCACCAGTCGACTGGCCCTGCCAGCAGTCGACTGCTCATAAATCAGACGCACACAGAGAAATCAGTCGAGCCAGAGGAAGACAGGAGTCGACTGGGCAGTCGACTGGTGTTATGGTGAGTCGACTGTTGCCAGTCGACTGGTCTTGGAACAGTCGACTGTGATTTGAACGTTGCAGAAAATTGGCAAGCATTTAATGCACTTTAATGCGAGATTTTGTTGCCGATTGAAGGCATCAGTCGACTGGCCCTGCCAGCAGTCGACTGATGTTGCAGAGTTATAAAAGAAGCCTGCTCGAGAATTGATCAAGAATCTTCACCATTTTCTGTCTCTTTGCGCTTCTGTTGAGAACGTGTTTGTTCTCTATTCTCTGCTTACTTTCTCTCCTCCTGGACATTCTTTCATATCATTTTTGAGGAGATCAAAAGAGTTGTAAAGGTTTCTCCGCCTTCGAGGGTTTTCGAAAAGGAGAAGATTCACCTTGGATTAGTCACCTCTACGGAGGTGGATACCAAGTAAACAAACCGGGTTAGCGTTGATCTCTTGTTTTCTCTTTATATATTTTTGCTTCACCCCCCTCTAGCGAACCAACCGATCCTAATCTCTGTGCAGAGAAAGATTGCAATCATTTGACCAAAACATGATATTTTATTTCATAAATGTTTATATATAAAAGAGTAAGTCTTTTCAGTATTCTAACCTCCCCTTATACTAAAAGACTATGCTGTCTTTTTCTGTCATCCACTAAAAGGCTATGCTGTTTTCTCCTGCCATACATCTGATTCCCATCCCCTCAACATGCCGAAGGGCCTTGGTGAAAGGATCTGCCAGGTAATCTACCGATGCAATCTTGGCGACAACGTTTTCTCCTCTACCTACGATTTCTCGTACAGGGTGGTACTTGCGCTCTATGTGTTTACTTGCTTTGTGGGCTCATGGTTCCTTCGAGTTTGCTACTGCACCTCTGTTATCACAATAAATTGTGATAGCTTCGTGCAAACCAGGAATCACCTTTGAGTCCATCAAGAAGTTTCTGGGTCATACAGCCTCTTTGGCTGCCTTAGAAGCTGTTCAGCTTCCATACTTTGACCCAACTTCCCTAAAGTAATCACAAAACCCTTAGGTAGACTTACTACTGTCCCTATCTGATTGGAAGTCTGAATCTGTGTAACCCACAGGGACTAAATTGGCTGACTGGTAAACTAGCATATATGCAAAGCAGATATCCCTAGTCCTTCTCGGATTCTATCCGTCCGAAAAGCATAGAACCCCATGACAAGCCCTAAACTAGGTGTCACGATAGGGCTTCAAATTAGAATTTAGAAATTTATTGGTTATAAGGACCAAGGAAAAGAAATCTAACTACACTAGTGACAACTGATTTGCAAATAACGAGCCTATCTTGCACTTTATTTATCCAAATTCACTTAATAAACAGATAAAACCTAAGCTTAGATCAATCAAACACAAAATCTGATACGTGGGATTCTCTTTGGCACGGAGCTGAAAGAATTGGCACGAACAGTGCTCTAGTTATCAGGAATTCAAACCAAGCAAGTAATTGAAACAAAGAAAACTAGATTAAATCCAAACAAGGTTAACTAACAAATATAACTAACCACAGGAATTGAATTTAGTGTTTTAGAACTGCTTAACAAACTGAAACATAAAATGCAGAAATCAGAAATGCTAACTGAATTCAGAAACAGAAATTAAGCTAAACACATCCAATCCTTCCCTTTTCAGATTGTTTCTTCGATTTGGTGTCAACAACAGCCTAATCCAACAATGTGGTTTGGCTGTCCCGTTAAAAACTTCAATTTGGTCTTTGGTTGCTTCTTCTCGCATGCTCGAACCCAGACAAACCGAAGACACCCTCTCCGGCGCGGCAGAGTTCGGCAGAAACAAGTTTTCAGATGGCAAAAACGGAAGTCGCTCCTCTTCCTTGCGCCGATGAGTTTGCTGAGGGCTTGGACGTATTTCGTGGCCTTCGGAGAACCCCCTCGTCAACGCACGGCTTGGATTGCTCAGCACCTCTCCGGAGATGCAAGGAACAGAGGATTCTGCGCCGGTGAAACCCTCTCCGACGCAGCTGCTTCCGGTCGCCGATTCACACCCAATGGACCACCTTTAGCTTCCACGAGGACCGAAGTTTGCAATGGAATTAGGTTTTTCGGATGGGGCTTGGCCGATTGCTACGTCGCAGGGCAGGGGAGGCGCTCGGGAACGAAGCACAGTAGCGGCGCCGAATTCCTCAATTAAAATCTGTTTATATAGTTTCCCATTGATTAATGGATGCGTCCTGGCCGTCCATTTTTGATTTCGATGGTCTGTATAAAAATGGGGTTTTGGGGATTTTTGAAATGAAATGCAGATGAAAATGAACAAATAAATCAAAAATGCAAGTCTAATCTAAAAATGAAACTATTGAATTAAAATATCAAACAAATCCTAGGGTGCAATTCAAATCAATTTCGAGAGGTTAAAACGATGGTAGAGATTTAGGAATCGAAACCTATGATCATGAAACCCTAATTCAAAACTCTACTCGAAATTATTGAAATAAAAGCTAAAACCTAAAATGCAATTAGAAAACAAAAAAAAACAAACAACGACTAGATTGAAATATCCGATTGCAATTCTAGCATGTGGAGCAATTGTGCCATGTAACTATCCACTTAAACCTAGTTAGCAACAAAACCCACACTCAACCTAGCCTATCCTAGAAAACCGGCACTGAACAGTAACAAGCCTTTGCACGGAACAGTGCCAATTGCACACAAACCCGTGTTCAGAACTCAACTCACATCAAATGGGGTGGGCTTAAATTGTAAAGGTTCTAACAAACTGATACATGTCACTCAAATGGCACAGAACATTTAATGAACGATTGAAACAAACTAAGACAAGCCAAAAAGAAACTGAGCTAATCAGACTCTAAGCCTATCAAAACAAAACAGCAACAACAAACCGAAATTCACTGAGCTAATTAAATTCTAAAACAATTCCAAATCTAAAAACAAGCTAAGCATTGACTAGTTAAATGTAATTGACAAGGGTTTAATTAGAAACACTGGAAACATTCAGAGTTTGGAACTGCAGAAATGAACTATTGCTGTAAAACCAGAAACGCAGAAATGCATCCATCCCTTTCTTCTTCGATTGATTCTCCCAAGCTGGGTGTCAAACCAACTTCTGAATCCATTTGGAGCCTTCCACGCGGTCCTCAGGTGGTTTGCTAGCTGCTCGACGCCCAGAAACGTCGAAGAAACCCTCTCCGGCATTGAACAGATGCTGCACAGACAGGTTTGAGATGGCAAAAACCGGAATCCGTAGCTTCCACTTGCTCCACTCGATGTGCTGATGATTCCCGAATGCTTCACGAACCTCAGAGAACCCCTCAGAGGATCGCAGCTTCGGTATTGTGCCGTAGATGGCCGGAACGAGCGAAAACAAGGATTTGGCCGCCGGTGAAACCCTCTCCGTCGAGCCAATTCCAGCTGCCAAAATATACCCAATCGGCCGGTTTCGGACTCCTCGTGGATCAAGGATTGCAATGGAGAGATTTGGGAAGAAGGGGACGCCTGTGGACGTACGTCGCCGAGCAGAGGAGGCCGTTCGGGACGATGAACAGTGGCGGAGCCACTGTTCATCCCTTAATTTTCTATTTTTATACCGCTGATTAATTCGTTGAATCTGAGCCGTCCACTATTGATCCTACGATGATGCTTTGATCTGGGGTTTAGGGCTTCTTAGGGTTTCCAAAAAATTGTGAAATTTTGACCAAGCTCGATCTAAGTCATTTCCTTCGTGTTGGCGCGATCGGTTTGACAAATTTGACTTGATTTGACCGCGATTGAGTTCGAGTCGGATCCGATTTAACCCTAAAATCAATAAAAATCAAATTAATACCAAAAATTGCCATAAAATCATGAAAATTAGAATCAAACCTCAGATTATGCAATATAGAACAATTAAGATCAAATTGATCCATTTCATAATTTATTTTCATATAAAAGTCCAAAAATAAATCGATTAAAATCATAAAAACCCTAACTCATCAGTCGTGAGGTCGACGCATGATGCTGGAGGCGTGCAGAAACTGAGTCGTAAGGTCCGGCACATGATGTTGAGACCGAGTGATCAGGTAGGCACATGATGCTGAGACCGAATCATGAGGTCGGCGCGTGATGCTAAGACCAAGTCATGAGATCGGCACGGGATGCAGAAGGCGTACAGAGACCAAGAGGTCGAGGTTTCATTTGGTTTCAACAATTAATCGATACTTAAATTTACTCAATTTTCTTCATGTCTCCTTATACCGTGACATCCATTTAATCAATAAATAACTTCACCGGATCTTACATATATAAGAATCTTTGCTTATGAAATTTAACTACGTACTTTAGATCCCTATAATAATTTTAAAAATACTAGTACATACACCTATACTTATCTAAATAGAAAATTAAAGATATAAAACAACTAGAGTCTAGAGGGTTAAAAAAATACAAAGAAGTGATTGTTT
>NC_133869.1:70016-72507 GCF_044706935.1 Curcuma longa
ACTCATCCCACAACCCCTTCAGAATAGCAAAATAATTTGTGACAGACATAGAGCCTTGATCAAGTTTAAAAATTTGACTACTTAGCTGATAAGTACGCAGCATGTCATGCTTGCGTCCGTACATTTGCTCCAGTGTCTTCCACATGTCAAAAGCGGTTTTGTTATGAAGAATAACTTGTTTGATGCCAGAACTGACGGAATTAAGTATCCAAGTCATCAGCTGAATATTGTCACGCCTCCAAATACGAAAGTTTGGGTCTTTTTCATCTGGTTTCACTTTAGTACCATGAAGGACATCAAGTTTATCATGGCCTTCAATATAAAGTTCAACAGCAACTGCCCAAGATGCATAGTTTGTCTCTGTCAACTTCTCTGAGGTTATCTGAAGACCGGATCCTCCATTTCCTGACATTGTGAAAAAAGGTTGTACCTGTCCAGAAGAAGTCACAGGTTGTACCGGATCTACAGAAATACCAGAAGTTTCACCAGAGGTGTCTGCCATAAAACAAGATTGTGGTGTCAAGGTAGCAAGGAGGCTAGGGCTTAAAGTCACCGAAACGGATGACGACGAGAGGCCGCAGCGTGGAACAAAGAAGCGCTGAGCTCCCTAATGATCTGCGGCAACAGAAGACCAGACGCTACGGCCGAGTTTGCGATCGATTTTTCGTCCTGGTGGCTGTGTGAAGACGCTGGCAGTGGCAGCAGAAGCAAGGCAGTAGAGGAGGTTGCGACGTCTGCAGCGGGAAGTGGAGAAGGTCACGCGATGGGTGTTCTCCGGTGTCTACGAGGACAAGAAGCTGCAGTGGCGAATGGGAAGTAGGAGCTGGAGCCCTTATGAGAAGCAGGAAGCGAGAAGCTGCTGTAGAGGCGGAGCCGGAGCAGGAGGGAGGTGGAGCAAGAGAGAGGTGGCTGCCGAGCGGCGGCTGCGGAAGCAGAGAGCAGCGGTTGCGGAATCTAGAGCAGTGGTTGCGGAAGCAGAGGGAGACACGAAGCAAGCGTCAGCGCGAAGCAGGCGACGCTTACTTCTTTGGATCTACGGTGACGGCCTGCAATCACAGAGACTAGACCGAAAAAAGGTGGCAGCCAACCTTACGTCGACGCCTTCCGCTTGCTTCCGCCGTTTCTGGTGTTATTCCGCTCGCGATTTCACCGAAGCACCGGAGAATCGCGACTTCAAGGAAAGAAGCGGCGGCGGCGATCGTTGTTGCGCACGAGAGAGAGATCCGGGCATCGGCTCGGGAAGAAACCTGCAAACAACAAGCTCCAGAGGGTGGCTAGGACTTCGAGCCTCCTCCACGTGGCTGGCGGCGTCGAATGCTGGCGGCGGAAGGATTAGCCGAGCGGATCGCGATGCTCGGACAGAGTCACTCGCGCGAAGGGATCAGCCGAGCGGATCGCGAGGTGAAGCGGCGCCAAGTAGAGAAGAGAAGAGAAGAGGGGTCGCGGGGAATTGGCCGATCGTAGGGGGGAACCGGCGCCGCGTGACAGAGGAGAGGAACGAAAAATTAGGGTTTTGGAGAACCTCGCTCTGATACCATGTTAAAACTTTCTTAACTCCAAAAGAATACTTGTACAAAGTTTATATAGCCAACATAACCCTAAGATCATAAGAGAAAAAAGACATGTCTACCCCTGCTTCTCACAACACAATGTATCTTACTTGCACGATCTACCTCAATCAACCAAATATACCACTTTGATATAATTGGCGAATTTTGCTTCGTCGGCTTGGTTGACAAGTATGACTCATCTAAATTGACTAACTCGATTGAATTATTTGGCCCGTGACATGATTGGTTCAGGCCAATAGGACCGCCCAAATAGAGTGGTTTGGATTTATTTGACCACCTGGCTCGATTGGCCCATCTTGGACCACTAGCCCAACAAGTTTGTTCGGGACAACTAGCTCAATTAGTCATCCAGGATTATTGATCTGACCTGCTTCATTCAGCACAATTGGCTTGAATGGACCATTGGAGACATTTAACCTGACTTGCTCATTTGGGACAACTTTCTTAATTGGCCTGCCTAACTCATTTAGGATGAGTAGCTAGATCTACCTATTTAGGACAATCGACTAGACTAGAATGTATGACGTATTTGTTTGGTTAGGACTTTTAAATTGTTCAGTTGGGTGAGATTGCCCAACCTGCCCGAACTGATCAACTTGTTAGGACTAATAGGCCTGTCCATGCTAGTGGATTAAAGTAATTGAATAGATATGTGATGGATGAAATAGACAAGGAACAATTATTCCAAGAATAGGATAAGGAATAACTGTATTCCTTATGAATTTATAATAACTATTCCATCATTTTTTTTACAACCATAGGAATAGGAATAGGTAGTCCATAGAAATATATGAACTAAAGTCACCATAATTGAATTTATAAAGCAAAATTAAATCTTAAAAGAATTAAACTTTAAGTTAATAAACTTTAACTTTTTAGCTATGATTCTTTTACGAAAAATAGTAAGAGTTTGATTATAT
>NC_133869.1:72607-84724 GCF_044706935.1 Curcuma longa
GTTCAAAATTTTTTAAAAAGAATATGATATAATTGTATTTTCATAAAAAAAATAAAAGTATAAGTTATTAATTATAAATAATACAGAGGTGAAAATAAAATATTAATAGAGCTTCAAATATTATTTTTTTAATGAAAAATGTCATTTGAATTTGATACAAAAATTTAAGATAAATATGGTGTAATTAGAATATAATAAGTATTTATATAAATAATTATATAATTATTTTGATTATAGAATTGTTTTTGAAAAAATATGCTCTAATTATTCTTCTAGTATTACTAAGTACTATAATATTGATATTAGTTATAATAAATATCTTTTTGTTTACCTATATTCTGGATGGTGGGAATCACTATTTTTGTCTTATTTTTCCTATGTGATATTGTATAAGAGATTTTTTTTTTTGGTGGCTTCATTGGGATCTCTTGTGTATGTATTCATAGGTAACAGTATATTACTTGGATTTTACCTTAGATATATGCTGAAATTAAAGCTATTCAAGGTGATGGCAAAGTAAGTCTTGAAGCTGTTCAAAAATTCTCTCATAAGATAGATGAGAAGGTAAGTTTGTGAATATGTTTGCTTTTCTCAAAAGTACTATTGCATTACACTTTCCGCCCCACTATATTTCAACATTATTTGTCAATTGATATAGTTTCAAAACATTGTAGGCTATCTAAGATGTTAATCCTGTATAGTAATGTTATCTTTTTCCAGCTTTGCCAACTGGAGCAGAATGTTGAAGAATATCTGGACATGGTTGTTTCCAAGTGCAGGTACAATATTATCTTTCTGATATTCTAGACATTATATTTGTTTTTCAAAACTACTAATAAAGGATACATATTTAAGAAAGGACTCACTTAGCGTTTATAGCTCGCTTGGATTGAATAAATCAGAAGTTCAACCAATGTTAAAGAAGAGTCGTCCTGAGAGTTCTCAATGCCAATTTTATATAGTTGAGATAGAGAAGTTGAAATTTCACTTATTTTATAGTGTTGAGATTGAACATGGCAGTAAAAGCCGTGAGGGCCATGTAGATCTGACATATGGCATTTTTTTTGTTCAATAAAGTCACCCACTTTCAAACTTTTTGCTCCGCTGATCAAGAAAGATGATTATGATTGGGAGTCACTGTTTGTTGCCTAGGATTTTTGGAGGTGGTTGTGAGGGACTAAAAGGCAGATTTGCAAAGGGGGGAAATGCGTGCAGGAGCATCTATAAAATCTTTGTGCAGTCTGACACAAATTGCACCCATTAGATCGAGTAAGAAAATGTGTCAGTAGCATCTACAAAATATTTGTGCAATTGACACCATTAATCATTAGATAGTACATAGCCCTACCAGGTAACAAAAATCTAGCTAAGTCAATAGTTCAACATCCAATACTATTTATTTTCTAACATGATTGTGCCATTTCAAGTACAGATATAAGTTTTGACAAATATTTCAACTATTGTTATATTTTACTTATTTTTAATTTATTTTATTCAACAATTTTTTGTTGACTTTTTTTATTAATATGGCTTGAGAGAGATAATCATCCAATGGTTAGATTAAACAATGAGGATATGATATTTCATTAAATTAGTAAACTAGCAATTTACTTATTAATGACCATGAAAATAATTTTCACAGCATGCGAATACACACACACACACACACAATATTACTTCGATAAAATTATTTGATACTTCTCTTTAATCTAAAGCTACTTGAGTGATCACAATCACATGCATTTTAAAATTAGGTCAATAGATCTCAATATCCATGAAAGCTAACTCTACATGGTAATTGTGGATTTGTTGGCATAGCTTAGTTTAGCTTAACTCAATGAGGTGAGAATACAAACAAGAAGAACAACTTTCTGAATTCTACTTGGTTGTATGCTGTCATGTTTATCTTTTTACAATTTTGTTGCATATTACTAAAAATTATATTGATAGATGAAATTGATCCCATAAACTACAGCTTCGATTGAAGCTTCAATTGAATGGTTTATACTTGTATAATTACCATTTGACATGTATTTGACAATAGTTCAACATTTTTTAAACAATATGATGTATAAATAATACATACACTAAATACGACGTACTAGATTTTGCTGTGTACAATGTTAAGAACTTCAGATATAACTCATTTTTTGTCAATGAGATCATTTTTGAACAATTAACTTTCCCTCATGGATCCTTGGGTCCTTAAAGTTTTCATTGGGCTAATGGATAAGGTAGTGTAGAAATAGGTATAGAACGCCGTGCAAATGGTCACTGACAATGACAACAACTTCAACAAGTCCAATGAACTGTTGAAGCTAGAACATGTACATTATTTTGGACACCATGTGTTGATTTGATGATAGTGCATATTGACAATCTTGATCTTGTACAGCAAAAAACAAGCAAGTGTTGAGTGAATTCCTCCCTCCTGAACCATCATTTGTTTCACGAATTAATGAGGAAGGGTATAAATCAAATCAAGCTCATGATTATTAGGATACAAGGGAGAGCCTAGTTCAAGTTGATTATGACCAAAGTTAATCCTAATCATAGCCTTCATATTACTTTGGTTTTGGCATATTATACAGTGATCAAACACATTAGAGTTGCTTCAGGTCCACCTTTGTAGTTGAAACCAGCTTCCAATGATGTGGTGTATTAATGGCCATGTGAAGGAACCAGTTTGAATACCAAATACCATTTAATGGGCCATTGAAACTTGTAAATATTGATGTTCCCATCCAATGCATGAAATTATTTTTGGTATTAGTAAGGTTTATGATTAACTGAAATGCTTATAAAAATTTAATTTCACTTTTGAATTGATAATTTATTTTTTGTTCTTTTGGAAGTAAACAAACAAAGTGAAGGAGATTAAAGGTTAAAAACTCTTAGAATTCCTCTCACCCAAAACCTAAGTCATTTTCTTCCTTCTGTAAAAACAATAAGACCATAAGTATCTAATGTAAAATAATGACTAATACATTTTTTATTAAAATATTATAAAAATACATCAATATATTTTTACAATATTTTAATTGAAAAAAAATAAAGATATATATTGTATTAAAAGTAAGAATAATAATGCATATATCGTATATTAATAATATAATCAAAATACAGGTAAAATAAAATAAACAAATAACAATAAATAATTCATATTGAAAGTAAAAGATGATAAAAATCTTCTGTAGTATAATACCAAAATGGCAAAAATAAAATATCAAACGAGTCAATTGATAACAAATATAGAATGAAAGTAAAAAAATTATGAATTAAATAGTAAGATTCTGGTATAACAAAGTGGAATTGCTGATAAATATTTTTGTTTAAAAATATATATATTATAATAATAAATATAAAAATGCCAATAATTTATTTTCAGAAAATAATAATAAATAAAGTGGTAATAATCATTAAAAATTTTATAAATAATAAGTTTAAAATGTTTTTTTGTAGTGAAATATTTTAAAATCTTAGGAATATATAAAAGTCTATTTTAAAAAAATGTGATGTCTCATTAGCAAGTGAACATAGAAATAATTTAGAATGATGAACGACCAAATACAGAAAAATGAGTTGCTTGGAATATACTTCACAGTATCTTCCTGTGGAAAATATCGTGCAATAAATGGAGCTTAACTCATCTAGATAGTTACTAGGTTTCCAAGTTTCCTATTGTATACTAGTCATGTGTATGAGAAATTCTAAATAGTGCTTCTTGCATGGCATTTTGCTAGTTTTTTATAATGGAGCATTTGTTTTATCCTCAAGTTTTGTTTTCATATTCAATTATTTTTCCTGAAAAATCATGTGGATAGTTTGTTAAGATTTGTCCATTCCATACATTGTGTTATGGTTTAGTTGTCTAGCTACTTTTCCTGTTTCAGTAATTACATTATATTCTGACATAGTGTTTATTGAATCATCTTAGTCTTTTTATAAGCTTCATGCATGAAAATGTATCTGCTAACTTTTTTTTTTTTTTAACAATTCTCTCTAGTATTATTCACTTGTTCAAATGCAGTTGGGGAGGGTGCCTAAAATTTCTTGCGCAATTTGCAGAGTTATGACACTAGCTGAGAAGCGGCAACTTGGTAGAAAGATCCAGAAGCTTCCAGGGAAGGCGCTCGATCGGGTGGTAGAAATCCTCCAATGTAGTAACTCTTCAAGAAGCAGTCTTGCAGACACAATCTCTGTGAATCTTGAAGAGCTGGTAAAAAAGATAGCATGACCCTTTTTTCAATTTATTTTTCTTGCTGGTAAAACAATCAATTTAATTATGACTTGCCAGGATGATGTGATCCTGTGGAGATTGTACTACTTTGTGCAATCTTTAGGGAAAGCAAATGAGTCTGATGGAGAAGCCAGTTTGGAAGTAGAAAGGGAGTCTGCTAGTTGTTCATGAGCCTGGTTCATTACAAATTTTCACTTATTGATGACCCACATTGGTCATTGTGAGCTCCCAGGGGATTAGTTTCAATCCCAGTGTCAAGACTACGCCATTGTGGCAGCATCCGAGATCCTTGTGCCATATCGTGGATTATTGGTTCATTGAAAACCCAAGGGGCCCCCATCCAGTAGATTCAAAATCTTGGTGGTGAGAGTTGTATTCCTTTTTCTTGTAGATGAGTACAAATTTTATCCCGAGGTTATTTTCAAATTCACCATGTATTTCATTCTGCATTTCATCCGATGCTAAATGTTTGGACATGTTACCACATGTCGACTGTCATACACCATGACATCCCGCATCAACTTATGCAATTTTCTATGTTGGTCCCCAATCTTTTTGCTTGAAATATATGCAGTTTTGAGATGCACGGTTATAAAATTGGCAAAAATTAAAGGTGTTGGTTTTGAAAGTTCAGTATCACAGTGATATTGATTTTTAAATGTCAGCATCAAGGTGTTGGTTCTAATCACACTGTGGTATTGGTTCATCATCATAGTATTTTAGAAACTTTAAATCATTTTGAGTATTGTTGGAAGAGTTTTAAAACTGTGAAGAAAGACTTATTTGGACTTAGGTTTATTTAATAAGTTTGAATGAGTTCGATCGGAATTTTTTTAATTCTATTAATAAATTTTGATTGAAATCCATTGATAGATATAGATGATTTAGATTTTTGAAACTTTATAATGAGATGGAATTGTGAAATGTGTAGATAGATATAGTGAGAAATTTTGCTCATGAGTCTCTTATATGAAATTATAAGTGTATTAATTGATACAAAGTTTGAAACTTTTTAAATCTTTTGAACAATGTTAGGAATCCTTTATGATGATAATGGAGGTCACATTTGGACTCTCGAGCATTGCATAAATCTATATGAGTTGAAATAAATTCGACCAAAGCTCTCTAAATCTATCAATAAATTTTGATTGAAATTCATTGATGGATTTAAGAGATTTGAATTCTGAAAACTTGCAATGAGATGAGAAAGGTTAATGTGTAGTATATATGATATTCAATCTTGGTCCTAAGATATGTAGATAAAGTTATGATCATATGCCAATTAGTACAGATTATGGTGATGATTTCTGAAGACTAGTATCATAGTGGTGTTAATCTTCAGAAACCAACACATACACTGTGGTATTGATCTTCGGAAAACATCACTACGTGTTCTAAAAATTTCAAATCATTTTAAGCACTACTAGAAAGATTTTAAAATAGTAAATGATGGCTTATTTAGACTCAGATTTACTTAATAAATCTATAGGAGTTTGAATGAGTTTGATCAAAGCTCTCTTGGTCTATTAATGAGTTTCGATCAAAATTCATTTATGAACCTAGGGTATTAGGATTTCTGAAATTTTACCATGAGATAGAAGATGTGAGTGTGTAGAAGGTATATATGATGTCCATGTCTGGCTCTAACATCTCTACGATAAGTTGTGTATATGTTAAATGTCTACTTCCGAAGACAATAACTTTTGATTCGGATAATAGAATGAGGTGTTCTAGAGCCAAATCGAAGCTCGTTCAAAGATTTACATTGGTTATTAGGGTGGATGCAACGGGTCATATTTTGACTCCAAAAAATATCATTTAAATTTTTTTCGGAGGTTAAAAAAATTATCTTTTTAAATTAATTTTTATCCATAACTTATTATAGAAATGTCAAAATCAATGATGAACATCATAAATACTTTCATCGTATTATCTTCTTTCATTTCATGATAAATTTTTAAAAATTCAAAACCTCTAGGTTCATCAATGGATTTTGATTAACATTCATTGATAGATTTAAAGAATTTTGGTTGAATTCATTCAAAGTGTTATAGTTTTTTGAAGCTCCTCGTAGTCATGTACCTGAGATATTAATTTGAAGTTATTAATAATAGTAATCAGAAATTTTAAAGTTTCATACTTTAAAGTAATTGACAAATATACATAATTTATTGTAGGGATGTTAGAGTCAGAATTAAATATCGTACATAACTCTACTGGATTACTCTCTTCCATTGCATGTCATTTTTAAAAAAATTTAAGTCGTTTAGGTCCATCAATGGATATCGGTCAAAATCCATTGATGGACTTAAAGAGCTCCGATTGGACTCATTCCAACTTCTGTAGATTTATTAGGTGAATTTGAGACTTATTCGATCACTACGTTTATTGTTTTAAGACCCTTCCAACAGTGCTTAAAATGATTTAAAATTTTTAAAATACTATAGTGGCGACTTTCGAATATCAACACTACAATATGTGATCCAAATCAACACTATAATATTAATTTTCAAAAATCAACATTACTATAGTGTTGATCTTCATAAATCAGCACTACAACGATATATTTAAGTTGTTGTATTGATTTTTAAAAATTAATACCAAAGTAATTTTCTTGTTATTAATTTTATTTTTTTATCCTTTTATAATTAGATATTAAAAATAAAACATATTAGAAAATAAAAAAAATATTTTTAATTTTTTATATTTTTTAATTTTTTTATTTAAAATAAATATAAATAAATTTAGAGAATTATTTATTAAAATTTAAAGATATTTAAATTTATTTAATTTAATTTGAGAGGAAAGAGAAGAAAAAAATATTACATGCATATAAAGAAAAGAAAAGAAAAAAATAATTTTAATTAAATGTCTTTTAAGAATTTTGAAATTTTAATGTCTTTTGAGAATTTCAAAATATTAAATCCACCGCTCGAGAATTTACCGTTATAAAATAAAATTACATTCAATTTAGATGTTCCAAATAGGAATAAAATCAAAGTCTATTTGAAAAGATTTGGAACCAAATTGAATGGTACCCGTTCGGTTTAAATTGGAAATAGAAAGTGGTTAATATAATAAGGGAGGTCAGATAAAATTCTACATGTTTTCAGTGTGTACAACATGACAAACCAATACACTATATATACATGTGTTAACGAGAGCGTTAAAATTGATGATTTAGGTACATACATCTACAATATCATAACTGAATTAGAGTCTATAGCTTTGCCTCTATAAATGAAATCAAATCAAATCAAAATCAACTTCACTACAAAAGAATTGTTTCTGAAAGCCATTGCCATTTTCAGATAGTGAAGTGCATCGGACAGCTCAACCGATAACTTGTGAGTTGATCGAATTCAGCCTGGTTGATGGAGAGGTTACACTTACACCAGATTTTGACGCAATCGATCCGGTCTTACTAACCAAGCCACTTGTTTCCTCTCCATTCAGATTATCAAACATAAAGAGATTGCATCATTTCTCAGCAAGTTGTTAGTAAATGAAGACGCTGGACAGAAGCTGATAGCGATAGATTATTATATACGTGGCGATAGAGTATTATATACAAGTTTCCTGCAACAGAAAACTAGATAGATTTTGCCTGTGCATAGCATTGAAGCCATTTTTTGATGCTGTATATCCATTCCAAAAATAACTTCAAACCCATTTACTGAAAATTTATGATCATGCATCTTCGTATAACTTCATCCTTTGCTAGCATCTCCATGACTCCAGGCTCTTTATCAAAAACGATTCCTGATCATCTACTCTTGGTGATTTTCCCTGCATCACCAAAATCTCCTGTCCAGACTATTCGTGAAGAAGGGATGCCCAAGAGCTTCACGAGCCGTCCATCGGGTTGCAGGGTCATATGTAAGAAGGCGAAGTAGGAGATCAATAAGGTCCCCTGCTGAATGATCCACATGCTGCATTACTACATCCTGCAGCAGTTGACAGCAAACCCACTCATCAAAAACCTCATTTAAGTCATTTATTATGTTGGCAATCACTAGTGTCAAATCTATCAGCAGACATGTTACAATGAACGACACCTGCAGACGAGTTAACTTTTGGACAGCTCTTATGCTCTCACTTGTAGATGCACCTTCGGGCCAGTTCAATCTGCCTCTTCTAATATACTTCTCAGCACGTTGGCTATTTACACCAAGATAACAATTACTATTGCAACAAAGTTAGAAATAATCCAATTAATTCAAACAAGTTAGTTCGGTTATATGGATTTTATCCTTACATTGAGCTTTATCATGCAAGGTTAAGCCACTAGTAAATTTCAAACAAATTAACCACTACATTAAAAGGGAAAAAAAAAGTTGCCTTCAACTAACTGAATCAACAAAGAAAGATTAATCCATGGTTACCCTGCTTTCTTCAACATTTGTGGGGGCAAAGGACCTAATACCCTCTCCATCATAGCCATGTGTTCCAGGTTTTCATGCGTCTGAAATAAAGCTTCCCCCTAGAAGCAACAAAATGGCCAAGTTCCAATCACTCATCCACTCATGTAAAACACAAGATAGAAGAAAAAGGAAAAAACCAATACCGAGCATAATTCCACAAGAATGCACCCAATGCTCCATATATCACAAGGATAACCCCATTCCATACCTGAATATCAACCCAATAAAATTCACCATTTTGCGGAGTAGTATTTAACCAATATTAAATCAACTGCCCACCCAAAATAACCTCAGGAGCTCTATAATGCCTCGTCGATACAATATAATTGTGGTCCTGATGTTTGTAGGTTGCGCTGCCAAAATCAATTAACTTGATAGCACTAGATTTGGGCAATCTCTTGGAAATTGTACCGGCCTTAATCAAATAAAGAAAAACAGTTGGTCAGCCAAACCTATCAGTACGACAGGCATCTCAAGTAAAAGAATAGCTACCACAGGTTTATGGAAATAAAATAAATGAGAAAAATTCCAGAATATATATATACAGATACCCTGTTTCCAGATACATTTTTGTAGTCAGATGATACGAGAAGAATATTTTCTGGCTTTAGATCAGTATGAATGAGCTGTAAATCATGCATAACTGCAAGTTGATGACCAAATGATGTAGATCAGCACAAATTAAGCATTGCCCATGTAAAACTATGAAATATCTTATTAAGAAAAAGCTAGCAAATAACTACAGAAACCAAAAATAAAGAATAGCCCACACTATAAAAGGAAATTAAAGAAACAGAGCCTTGCATCAAACAAAGAAGTGTCGATTGAAAAAAAAGAAAGAAAATAAACTAAAT
Source organism: Curcuma longa (assembly GCF_044706935.1). Classification (NCBI taxonomy): domain Eukaryota; kingdom Viridiplantae; phylum Streptophyta; class Magnoliopsida; order Zingiberales; family Zingiberaceae; genus Curcuma; species Curcuma longa. The sequence goes on from NC_133869.1 coordinate 82,126, forward strand.
ATAATTTGAAGAATCATTTACACACATGCAGCAGATTCCAATAGTTGTCTGCCAATCTCACGAACTAGATCAATTGGAAATGGCTGATAACCATTTTTCCAAAGAAAATCATATAAGCTTGGCCCAAGCTTCTCAAATACCTGTGAAATCATTTAGATGTACAAAAATTCAAACCCTAAAGGGATCTGGCAAGTTAGGAAAATTATTATGTCATTCATATACTTACAATACAGATATGGTTTCTATAGTCAAACCAGTTCCGTATTTGCACACAGCTGCAAAAGTAGACCCATACATAGATGTAACTGTAAAAACAAATAAAAGAAAAACATATTCGGCTATTCCAAGAAAAGAAAATGCAATCTCACTGATTGCTTCTGTCATATTTGGCAAGGTATTGAAGAACTTCAATCTCAATCATAGCAGCCTCACGATACTTCTTGATGGAATGGACAATTTTAATTGCTACCATTTCTTTCCTATTTCGATCCCAACATTCCAAAACTTGACCAAATGTACCTGAAAACGCAGATGATTTTTTTTTAAATCCTAGAGAATATATGTGAAATTGAAATACACCTGGTCCTTGGCAACTAGAGATAGGACTAGGAGTTGAAATGGTTAAACTTCAACAAAGATTTTCAACACCATAAAAAACTGACCTTCACCCATTTTGCTGTATATTTTATCTGCACAAAAGAAAAGAAGGAGAACATATAGTAAGAATCTTGTGATGTGATGCGAGATTAACTGCAATATAAAAGATTAGAACAGTGCCTACATAAAATAAAAGGAAATAGTTTCATATAGTATAATAAAAGAAATTCTCAGATGTTTAAATATATTTGTAATTCAAAACAGATTCACTCATTACAAAAATGATGGAAAGCTCTGAACCAATACTTCAAAATGTTATAATAAAGAATAGAACTAACAAAGCTGGGGAAAATGTACGAAGATATTGCAGGGGTTGAACAATTTTGAAAATCTCTAATTCCCCAAACTAGAGCTCAACTAAAAAATAAATAATGTAAGTCATGTCTGTGTTCATACAGAGACAAAATATTGCAGGTCTAAATTATTAAAACACTAAAATGATTTAAATTTTAGAACTTATCATCCAAAATTACACATTGCTAGAATTAAATTTTAGAACTTTTCATCCAACATTTTATTTTCAAGAACTATATGAACTATAAAGAACGAAGCAATAAAAGATTAATATTATACACTGCAGAACAATCCTAAACCAAATTACAACAAAATAAAGAAACCAGCAACACCGGACTAACACCATGCACTCACAAAATATAACATTTAAATAAAGATAGACAAGTGTGATTACAGCGAGAGGTCAAATTCTCTCCGACAGCAAATATGTAATGTCCATCTTTATCATCTTCTCTTCCATGGAGGGGAAGCATTTCGAGCAACACCCTTTGTGTATAGAGAAGAAGAAGTGGGATCAAAACTTGCCATTGATGACACCAAGCTGATCAAACCTCCCACTTCTTGCCCACACAACAATCCTATCTGAGCCTACACACAGTCATCCATTCATTTTTCCCACTAAAATATAAGGCTATTTAAATTGCCCTATTTGCATCATTCAAAAAAGATTCCGTATAAGACACATGTAAGAAATGTGCATACTCCATTCCAGTGCCACAGACCCAAAAAATCACAAAAAAAATAAGGATGTCATAATAGACTAGTAAAACATTCATGAAAGCAATAGTCGTCCTCTGGATAATGACAAAATTTCAACTAAAAAAGAGATTTAAGTTTCATCAATAGAAAAATTAGCATTAAAGGTTGACTATAACAAAAAAACTAATTACCTAAGACATAAGATTTTTTAAAAAAACGCTATAGTAACTAGGGATGTAAAGCATCCCCAGTTTCACATAGTTATCCGTAACAAAGGAAACATCGGAATCCAAAATAGACTTGGAACAAAAAGACAGTTTTCAAACTCTTTATGATATGAAGAAAGCAGCGGAACGAGTCGGATTTGAATTCGTAATAACTCGATCATCTAGAAATAATCTTGAAGGCAGCAGGTGATAGATAAGCAAAAGCATCTGCCTTATCGACTTTTCACGACAAGTTACCTATTTATAAAATTTTTGCAAATCAACTTCAGACAAAACACTGATAATATCAAACAAATCATGAGAAACAAGGGTTTATAAAAAGATTGCAGAGGAAAGATCGAAAAAACACAAAACCTTAGGAGGCTGAGGTTCGTCGCAGCCAATCCGTGGACGCTTCTTGGGCGCCGGCCAATTTGGGGTTGGGAGAAGGGGAGCTCGGCGATGCATTCCATCTCCATATCCAGTCAGAAAGGCATAAAGAAGAGCATCGATGCCCGCGTGAGAAACAAAACCCTAACAGTGATCGTGGCGGAAAAAGGGGCATAAAGAAGCAGATGCGATGGCGCAGTGCTGTTTTTTTAATTTATTATTTAGTATAATAAGAAAAAAAAATTACTTAATAAAGATATGTAATTAATCAAGAAAAGATAAAAGCTTTCTTTTGAGCAAATTGACTTTTAGGAAAATACCTAAGGGCATTTTTTTATTTTCTTAAAAGATAT
>NC_133869.1:84824-99567 GCF_044706935.1 Curcuma longa
CCAAATATGTTATTACTGCGATTTGTAGTGCCTTTCCTATAAGGTCAACGGAGACTATGAGGCTTATTGTTTCAGCCATCATTGGAGTTGCTATAGGATACTTAGTAGGCATTTCATTTCCCACAGTTAACATAACCAAGGTATAAAGGAATGATTCTCTTGCTACATTGTTTTTATTTGAATTTGATGCTATGGGATAAAGTCATAGAATATTTGCTGCCTAAATTTGCAGCTTACCTTTCCCTTCCAATATTATATCCTACATTGAAGACAGGAATTCAGGCCTGACAACTCAAGCTTTGTTAAACCATGCTTGGAATTCAGCTAATAATAATCAAAATAGAAAGAATTCTACATCAACTACAACAGATAGCTTAAAGGTAACTTTTTTTTTGATAAAAAAATAAAAAATTAAAGGTAACTTGCTTCTTTAGCTGGTCATTGGTGCATTTGTATTTTGTTGATTTGATGTTTTCTGTACTTATCTTTCTATTGAGTATTTCTTTATTGGCAATCTTCGTATATACAATGCATGAAGGAAATAGGAAGTATGTGTTTTTTTACTTCGTTCTACAAGTTGGATAAAACATATATTCTTTGAGGAGTTTTAGCTTTGTTTGTTTTTAGGAACAAATGAGAGATGATGTAACACATGAAAATGCATAAATAGTCAGACTACATTTCTGTTTGTTGGTTTATTAACTGCAGAAAAATGCATAAATGGTCAGACTGAATTTTCTGTCTGTTGGTTTACTAAATGCATGCAAAGCACAACATAATAGAAATAGTTAGCTTATTATTTTTTAAAGAAAATTACGATTGGAAGGATTTATAAGCAATCCAATCTAAAACTCGATGACACTTATGCAGGAAATTTCTTGATACTTCAGCACAAACTTCACTTGATCATGTGGAGATAACAATGGCATTTAGGCAGGAAATTTCTTAAGACTTTAGCACAGACTTCACTTGACCATGTGGAGTTAATGAGTATAAAGTGATATAACTTATAATGTCATTTTAATTATATTTAATTATGCAAAGAAATTACTAAAATATATAGTGAACAATGTGCATTTTGCAAGAAATATATAATAGTAATCCATAAATTCTGGTTTTGATATTGCAATATAACAAATTCATCTACATACAAATCTAATAACAAGTTATTATAACTTATTATTAACTATGATACTTCAATACATATATTTCAATGGAAGTGATGAGGGATGCAACTGATTATGAAGTTGGTTAGATCAAATCCAGCTTGAGTTTAAAAAAAGGTTGATGAATTTGTGAGGTTTAAGGACAAACTCGTGAAAAAGTATCTTAAACCGAGGAAGGGGAGCCTTGGCGCAATGGTAAAATTGTTGTCGTGTGATCTTGTGGTCACGGATTTGAGTTGCGGAAATAGCTTTTTGCAATGCAGGATAAGGTTGTATACAATAGACCCAATATAGTTTGACTCTTCCTTAGGACTCCGCATTTGTAGGAACTTCGTGCACCGGGCTATCTTTTTTTTAAATTGAGGATAATAATTTCTTGATGAATTGAGATTAATATTTATTCTTTTTCTATCACGAAAAAGCTGATGAGTTAAATTCACATACAAGTACAACTACTAAGTTTTCATAACCATATCATGTAATAGTTATTTTCCCTCAACTAAACTGGGAATAATATACCTTTTCCCATCAACCAGAAGGAGAATGAATCTGCTAAAGCTTATCAAAGTTGATGTTGTTTGTGGTATTACTATGGCTTCCTATAGTTATTCTGTAATTTGAAGGATAGTAGAGTTTGCTACATCCCACTTATGCATATGTGAGGCAGATTTGGGGAACCATAACAATCAATTATATAAATAATTAGGATTAATTACAAAGATATTTGATTATGCAATTGACATCTTTTTTTGTTTGTGCGTTTCGTTTTTAAATTTACACACTTCATTAGGTAGTAAATATGAACAATTTTTTTTTTTCCAATTGCAATCTCTATGTAGGAGTGAAGGAAAACTAAGTCCAAATCAAATTAATTTCTAACATTTTATTCTTGCTTTGAAATTATCTCAGATTTATGTTCCTTCAAATCCGAGAGGTGCAGAAAGATTACCGCCTAAGATTTTGGTGCGAGAATCAGATTTTTATTTGCGCAGATTGTGGGGAAATCCAGAAGAGGTAGGCAGTTATCTCTGAATCACTCTTAAAATATTTTTTTGTGCATATCCTTGTTATTTAGATTTTTTTCCTCTAGGTATCCACCATGTTTAGACAAAGAGCTTAATTGGATTGTCTTACAACGATTCCACTTATATCTAGTTCTCCCAATAAGTGTGAACACTTTGTGGCTAAAGTCTTACTAACTCTATGGAATGAGTAATTTATAAGAAGTTAATGATAGGATTTGATCATCCTTCTATAATCACAAATAGAAAAAACTAAGATAAAACACATGTAAATTGAGAACATATAAGATCAAACAGGAGAACTCAGAAATGCTACATGGTTTAGTAACAACGTCTTCATCCACGATCTCATAGAAAAAAGATATGATTAGGTTGCCTAAATAATATCATATATGAGGCCATTCCCTTTTTATACATACACATAGACACAACCAATATGGAAATGCTACAAGGTTCAGGTAGATGAGTGAAACAATGTCAGAGCATGGAAAACTATAGACCCATATACACTCTTGGTAAAAATGTCCTTGGGCTAAGGTGTTGTTGCTACAACCATGGGAGGGGCATTTCCTTAGTATAGTATAGTAGCGTGCCACCCTTGAACCCCTGACAAGCTCATTGGGAGTTTAACCCATGTATGCATGGGCTTTTTGTAAATGTTATTTAGTTATATCAAGATATTCTATCCAAAATATGATAAACTTATCACCCTTACCTTTTCTTTGTATTATCATTATCTTCTGTTAGTATAAATGAAATAATTTTACTAAAGAAAATAGTTGAAGACCTAATTATTGTTTGAATAAGAATGATAAATTGAATTTTTAGAAAGAGTAAATATGAATCACCATAGTTTTAAAAAGTGGCTTAGGTGGTTACTTAGGCAGTTTTGCCAATGAGTTGCTTTGTATATTTGGTAGTTAGTTACTAGGTTGCCCTTTTAAAAAGTAGCAAAGGTGGGGCCATCTATGAAATCTTGGTAGTTCATGTGGTCCGCTTAGGTTGTCCATGTGGGGTTGAAGAAAAAACATCCATTATAAACTATATTTATAACTTTTTATAAGTTGCTTGGTTAGTTATATTTGATATTAGGATGACACTAATTATAAACTATTTATGTGCTTTCTTATAATTTAAATTTATGATTATGAATTATTGTATTTTATATTTTGTTATGATTTTCATTTTCTTAGTTGCATTATGAAATTTAAAATATTTCATTATTTCAATGCTCTATCTTTATTTGTGATTGTAAACAAGGATAAACTTATTATATAATATTAGTCATGCTTAATTTAATTTTCTTTTTTTTTCTATTTAAATACTATTTTAATGCCGACAGCCTAAACTTCCACCTAGGTGCCCACATATAGCCTAGGTGCTAAGCAGTGGGCCAACTAGCTACCACTTGGAACTTCCTTTTAATAGAAGTATAATTTGTGAAAACTAATTTACAACCCATACATTACAATATAGCTCAAGAGATTTAGCTTAAACAGATTGCTATAGACCTCCATCCTAGGACTTATTTCATGACCTCCAGGTACACTGAGTGAATAAGATAAATAGCTGTGGTTGATGGTGATGATATAGATTTTTATACTTGTTATGCGACAACTGGATAGTAGGGTAGGTTAGCGCCAAATCCTGAACAAACAATTTTTAGTAGATGTTGAATGTCTGCATGATAGCAAAGTAGATGATTCTAGATCTTGTAGCATGCATTGCCTATAACACAAACTGCGCTAAATTTGAGAGGTTTCATGGTCTTGCATTGCTAGTCAGCTCTCTTGAGAGCTTGTCTGTCATTAGTAGCCATTAGCAAAATGGGATCTTTAAGGGTACTTTGCAGGTCAAATTAATGTAGGTCCAAATTGATGAATGCTGCATTTAGATTGTTTCGTATGTTTCCCTTATTCATGTTATCTATTTCATAATTTTGTTATACAATTGGTATTTTTTATACTTAAATCTCTATTTTTTTTTCACAAATAGCACTCTGCTTTTGCATATCCTGTTGCATGTATATGATAAGCATGCCCCTGATTCTTGTCCAAAGGTAATAATTAACCTTCCATTATATCTGAAGACTTATTGATTTGGTGCAGGATCTCTGATTTCAATATTCTTCATTGTTAAAATACAATTGTTCACCTCTTCTCCAAGATCATTAATGACTTCTGTAGACTTCTCATTTTCATTGTCATTATTGCATAGCTCTCTCAATGGAAGCTGTTTATGTTGTGTAAATGAAATGTGCAGGATCTTATCATTCAGCCAAAATATCTTGTGACATTCACAGTTGGATATGATCAGAAAAAGAATATTGATGCTGCAGTTAAGAAAGTGAGTAATCATTCATGACCTTAGAGGCTTGGGAAGAAGGTTTTCAGCAATTGTGCATCTTTAACAATCATTTGCATTTCCATGCAGCAAAATAGCTTGTTATTTGGTGATTTCTAATAAGTTATTTAAAATTTCTTATTTGCATTTTTATCCCACAATGGGTGCTTTCTTATATGAATTCTCTACGTAATTGGTTGACTAAATAGCTTATGTTGATAGTTGCAGATTCTTGACACAGGATTATTCTTGTTATCATACATGAGGAGTCATCAATTGTAGAAAATCATGTGATTCCTATTTTAAGAGCTAGTACTACACACAGTCACATGCTGCCTTTTGAATCAAGGTGGGGTTTTGGATTACTTTTTAAAAATGTGTATGGGATTTTGGATTCACTTTTTCAAAATGTGCATTGAATATCCAATCCCAGTTTATAAAAAAAAACTTGAATCCTAGTAAACTAAATTCCAGCTTGATGTAACTTTCTAGGGTTGTAGATTAATATTGTTGGAGGGAGAGTGAGATGAGGAGAGAAAAGAAGAAAAAACAAGTTATACAATGAAAAGACATAGGGCAATGTTAGTGGAGAATCATGGATGGTGATACGCATAGAAGGGTACGATAAAGAAAAGATAGAGCGAGATTGCTAGTAAAATGCTATGAATGTGTTGAAAGAAGTTAGTGTAGGATCAAATAACGCAGCTAGAGGGGAGTTGAATAGTTGATAATCATTAAATTAAGGTTCTATTTTCTTGCAAGTACTCCTAAAGTAAATGCTAGACTTATCAAAAATTTCATCTTTGTTTATTAGAATCAAGGATATGAATATGAACACAAAGAAAATAATAAAAGAAACAAATACAAGTAAGAACAATGCTAACAAAAGAATTTAACATGGTTTGGATCTCTTGGTCCTATTCCACAGTCTATTGATTTAGTAGGTGAATCATCCTACTCTGGATGGTAGCATATGGAGGCTCCCTATGAGATCCAGATAGGAGTACCTAGAGGACTCGAGCTACACTTTTTGTGGGTTTCAGGAGGAGACACAAGAGCACCTCTTCTTAGACTGTGCCCTCTATTGTGGAGATATGGCAGTGGATCAGGGAGTGACTATATATGCATCATGACATGCCCACCTACAGGAGGATGCTTCGAGTCTTCAAGTATTCCTACCGTGGACCTGGGTTTTGGTGAAGGCTCGTCGTCTTGCTGTTTCTTCTATGATACACTATGTATGGCTGGCAAGGAATAATTGGTTGTTTGAGGGGGTTCGGATAGACGTTGAGAGTATCTATAGGAGGGTATAGGTGCATGCGTTTCTGTCTTTGACTGTCTACTCGGACCTAATGCTGTATGAATAGACACCTAAGACCTACATTGTACATTTTGACGCATATACACATTCACATATTTATCGATCAAAATAAAAGTAGGTGAATCATCCTTTGAAAAACCACTATAAATATCTCCTTTGCAAAAGACATAAACATCTCCTTTGCAAAAGGCCGAGAAAGCATATAGTTAGTTCTTGATAGAAGATAATAATGTAAATTTAAAAGAAAATAACAATATTTTTCTTTTCTCTACGGATTATATAATAAGCACAAGAGAAACTTACTAGACTTCAAGCTTAGTTGATTTCAAGCTCTTAGAGGCATTGGAAGCTCTTAGGTACCAAGAGAATTAGATAATTTCTTAAAAATATTGTTATAGTTTTGTACTTGTTTTATTTTGAGGTCCCCTTGTAGACTAATTTATATATGTGCCCAACCCCAAATATGTGGATAAGACAATTTAAATGATTACTTTTTCTTGACTTTAGTCAACTTAAATCAATTTTATTCGATTGAAACATAGATTAAGAGGCCTTATCAGCCAATAGTTCAATGCTAATTAACTCAAATGCTAGTTCAATTGACCCAAACCAAGTTCAAACAACTAAAACGACTAAAACAAGAAGTTTATTTGCTTACGTTTAGATTTTCATTTGGCTAAAAACTTCTCTAGTTGACTTTAATTTTCCATCAACTCCAACAACTAAAATAACAAACTTAATTTCTAATAGATAGTTTTTCAGTTGACTATCATATGAAGATTTCTCTAGTTGACTCGAGCTCAACAAAGAGCACTCTATTTCAAAGAGTTGACTATCCAGCCAACTCAAATAACTTTAGTTGATTGAGTCCTCCCTCTAATGGACCAGAGCCAAAACAAAACTTTTCTCTTATGAGAAAAACATTTATAGCTGACTCCTTAGCTAACTCAACATTTTAATTGACCTCTAATTGATTGAATTTGCTTGAAGATCTTGACTTAATTGGTTGAGTCCTCCCTCTAATGGATTGGAGCCAAAACAAAACTTTTCTATTATGAGAAAAACATTTACGACTGACTCTTTAGCTAACTCAACATTTTATTTGACCTCTAATCGATTGGATTTGCTCGAAGATCTTGACTTAATTGGATCTCAAACGTTGGCTACGAATAGAACTTACTATTCATTGGTCATATAAACCATTAGGTTCTCAAAAATACAAACCCATATTACATCTTATAATCTCTCACAACTCACATATTTTAATGTCTTTGATGCTATTGATGCTTCTTGTCCATGAATGTATCGCGCCGGGCCTTTAGTTCCTCAAATGGATCAAGCCCTCCAAGTTTACTCAATGCTATTCTTCACATTGCCTTTGAGGTTACCTTGTTTTGGGCCTTTAAAACATTGAACCAGCAATAACTTGATAATGTGAGCATAACTCGACCCTATCAAGTTTCAATCTTTTCTACTCCATGAGTAACCTACTAAGTTCGTGGTCGACATCGACCTCTTAGTCTAACAATCTACTAACTTAGCTATGGATTTAAATTTCGTGCTATGTTGGCTGTTATAGGCGGAATTTATCATTTCACCCGCTGAACGACAATGACACCATGTCGGCACCACAAGGTTGTTGTGACCTTGCAAGGTCGGGGAGGGTGCCACGACCCCCACGACGGTCCTTCGTGAGGGTGTGGAGTGTGCCATAATTTTTTTTAAGGTTATTTTTTTATTTTTTAAATAGGCATTTTTATTATAAATAAATTGTTAATTATAAGATTGTTATATAGCTGCTAATTATATATAATAGTTATAAACATAATATATTATTAATAATACTTGTAAAATATTAAGAATTATTTTATCTAAATTTTTTCCAAAATATAATTCCTAAATATTTCAAATAAAATTTTAAAATAAAAAATTTACAAATACATTTAAAAAATAATTTAAGATCATCAAATAATTTTATAATTAACTTTGAGTTTTTCAAATAATTTTATAATTTTAAATTTAGTTTTGAATTTTGAGAATTATTTATTTTTTAAAATAAATTTTAAATTTATTACTTTTAGTTGTAAAAATTTAATAGACATTATCTTATGAGAAAATATTGAAAAATGAACTCAACACCTAAAATATAACATCAATAATAAGCATATATAATAATTAAATATGAATAAAATTAATTTTTAATTAATATACAGTTATATTTAAAAATTAAAAAAAGTATCGAAATCGTATCAGCATGACACAATATGATACCAAAATCATATCATTCCGATTGTGAATCGAAACACCAACACGATTCAAAATTTTAAAAATTTAATAGACATTATCTTATGAGAAAATATTGAAATATGAATTCAACACCTAAAATATAATGTCAATAATAAGCATATATAATAATTAAATATGAATAAAATTAATTTTTAATTAATATACAGTTATATTTAAAAATTAAAAAAGTATCGTAATCGTATCAGCATGACACAATACGATACCAAAATCATATCATTCCGATTGTGAATTGAAACACCGACACGATTCAAAATTTTATACCTTGAACTCAACCTCATCGAATTAGGAGTTTTTTAAACATCATGTGCAATCCGTCAAGCTCCTATACACACTTGATGCACATGTTAGAAACACAAGATAAATCTAAATTGAAACCCTTTGCCAATCACTTCAAAACAGCCTAGTTAAACTTGAACTCTTGGGGCATGATTGCACCAACAAGTAGTGGTGGTGAAATGGTGAAGTGGGGTAGGTAACGTTCTATAGTAAAAGGACGGTGAGGGAATAAAAGAGGCACATGAGGAAGAAGGGGATGGAGAGAGGAAAGGACATGAGTATAATGATGGAGGATCCCCCCTTGTAGGCGTGGTTTGAGGATGAGCTAAGTGGAAACTAGTGGGCCTATTGTGACTTGGTGGTTTGATGAGGTTGAAGAGTGATTGTCGAGTTGAGAACTTGGTCAGGATATAACTCCCTTCTAGGATGTTAAGGGGCAGGAAAGAATCAAAGAATATCTTAAATAGATAAGTCTATGCTTGAGTTTGCCATAAGAACTTCGTAGCTAAATGTGCTCATCATGGAGAAATTTATTAATGGGTGACCATTTGAGAAGCTCTCCTAAGTCAAATTTCACTTCATAGACAAAACTATAAGGTCAATAGGATGGGATATCTATCAAAGTGGACAATCCTTTTAATGTTAATTGAGTACACGATATAAGAGGAATGGAGTTTTGGCCTTTATGGGTCTATTTGTTTAAATATGTAGCTCTAATAATTGATAAAATGAAAAATTGAGCAAAAAGTTAAATTAAGATGCTATCAGCATATTTAAAGATGCAGATTAAATTGATTAATCTTGAAGGATGAGTGGGTGATGAAAGAAAACTCTATTTCATATAATTAAATGTTGTAGGCGCCACCTTAAATATGTTTGGTGTAGGTGTCTTCTTGTAATTTTTATATCTTTGATGATGATCTACCTAGGGTTTGATGTGTGGAATGATTTCCCTCAACATAATATTTGATCCATCAATACATGTAATCAGTGATGATGATCTTCCATAGTGAGTGTGTTATCTGTGCAAGTATTCCCCTTTAATTCTATCTTTTGATGTTTGGCAATGCGTGTCTATGTCAGCACCATCACCAAGAGCTATCTCCCCTTCTTTTTCTGGCAATGCGAACATTGGGAGCTCCTTTGCAACATAAAGCCAGGCATTTGTCTCTATCTCCATCTTTTTATTGTGTAACAAGCCCTAAGGGAGTTTAGATCCTCTATTGATACCAATCTTTGCTTTGTTTGTGCATGCCATCTCATGAAAGTTTTCAGTTGATACATAACTCCTCTCTTGATGCCTTCATCTTATGCGCATCTTTGAGTTTCTAGTCGTACATTTCTCTAGTGTCATAGAGTGTGAGCAATTTGTGAGTTCTTCCTTTGACATCACTTCGTTCTATTTCTTTCATCAGCAAAATCTTCTCTAGTCTTCATCTTCGCTACTAGAGTCTAGATTACTGCTTTTCTTCCATGTGATCAAGAGGAGATTGAGTACTTCATTTCTCTCTTAACTAGCTCCCAAGTGAGTCCTCCCATGGGAATACCTAGCACCAATCCAATCTACTATAGTAGCTAGATTAGGACTTTGGCCATCATCATTTCTAGCTCACTATTTCTCTTAGGTTGACAAGTAGTTTTCTTTCCAATAAACAGTTTTCTTTCCAATAAACATCAAAGGAGTAACAAAATTTTATAAAAGGGGGGGAAAATATTGGATTCCACCTTCACTCAACCACCTTAGTCTAATTCCATTATTGTTCCAATAGAGTTGTATATAAAGCTTTATGCTTGCAAAAGTAGCTTTACTTCGTGTCTATCTTGTACTTCTAGGTTGCCTCATGGATTCTAGACATGGTGTTTCTTAACATAAATTGTAAAATTGTTTTATGCTCTTATAGCATCAACTCATCCTATCAATTTTATGATAGCCAATGAGCCTTGCTTATTAGTTAAATGTATTAGAGGTGATTTCCTGTCACCTATATTATATTTATCTTTTGTGTTTCATATTCATGAGTTTCTATCGAACTTATCATTATTAATAAACACACTAGGGTATTGAATTATTCTATTATCTTTGATGCTACTTCTATTTCTATTTAAGATGCAAGGAGAGACAAGTAAATTGGTGTCAAGCATGTTTCTCATGAGTTGTATTAGCTAAATGTGCCTCCATTGTCTGTCTCTAGCTACACGTTTACTCTAGATTCATTATTGTCTTTGATCATCTTTTTTTTTTTTCAAAACTTGAAGTAAATGTTTTTCAATGTACCTAATTATTAAGTTCTTGAATGTGAATAGTAAGTCCCCTTTCTCTAGCAGTGTTTATACGCATACTTTTGCACCCTTAGGCATAGTTGATTAAGATGTTTAGGGTTCAAGCCGAGGTAACTTTACCTTTAATTTAAAGTATTTTGTCATTTTCATCTATGATTATTCTCGAATAGTGCCGCCTTTTTGAATGAAAGATCATTTTAAACTTTTGCCTCCCCCTCCCTCCCTTTTATGAAAAATTAATTTGGCATCTCTATCAAGTATCTATTTAGTGAATGCTAGGAAATACATGCCTCACTCTTTTTTCTCATTTCTATTAACTCATGGTTATGCCCACATGCACTCCAGTAAAGTGGTGTAGAAAAACAAAAGAACCGACATCTTATTGAGATTGTTTGAATTTTATTCTATGGATGCACGTGCCTTTTCCTTTTGAAGAGGTACTATTCTTAGTACATGTTACCTTATTAACCATATGCCATTATCCACTTTTCACATTCTTTCCACAAAAGGTTATATATTATCTTTCATTATAAGTCTTTGGATATACTTATTTTGTTCACCTTGTGTCGTATGGCTGCGATAAATTATCTTCATGAAGCATTAAGTGCATTTTCTTAAAATATTGTTGTGTTAAAAAAAGTTATTGTTGTTATTCTTTTGAGACACATTGTGCCCATAGTTTAAAATTTTGAGCCGTATCGGAGTTTTGATTTATGATCGGAACGATATAGTTTCGGTATCGTATTGTGCTGATATGATTTTGGTACTTTTTAAATATAAAATATATTAATTAAAAAAATATTATTATAATATTTGATAATATAAATATTTACTATTAGATTAAACTAATATTTTAAAAATTAGAATTGAGTAAAAATTAATTTAGGATTAATTAAAATCTAGATAGAACGATTAGGATTAAGTAAGTTTAAATTAAATTCATATTTAATTTATTTTAATCAGTTAAGAAATTTTTTTGAGAAAAGAAATAAGATTTTTTTAAAAATGAAATACGAGAAAGAAGGAGAAATAAATTAAGAGAGGAAAGAATTAATCATTAAAAATATAAAAAAATAAAATTGGAAAAAATTGTTTGTTAAAGAAAAAATAAATTAAAAAAGCCTTGCGCGAGCCACGAGTATGGCGGTGATGGGGCTCGCGTGGCCATTGTAGCGGTCACGGACCTCGCACGAGGCCTTTGCGGTAGTCGCGGTGACTCACGCAGCCACAGGCCTCGCGGATGCCTCGCGCGAGGCCTTGCATGGGGAGGCGTAGGGTGTGCTGGTGTAGTTGTTGGTTGGTAGAATGAGATGTTTCGCTCATGTCATTGGGTATGATACAAGATTTTAAACCATGGTTGTGTCTATATCTTTCCTAATTCTAATGTGTTGTTTTTCAAGTTAACTCCCTTCTTTTATCCTTTATACCATTTCCGAGTGTCGCTGTAAGAATCTGTGCAAGAAGTTCTTCTATTTTATATCTACTCTATTTTATTTTGTACCTTAATCTTGTGACCTTTCTCTTCCTCCTTTTGTTGTTGATCCGCCACCTAAGGTACCTTGCTTACAAGTATATAGTGGATATCCGAACCATAAAGACACACCAACACCTCACTAAGACTCTCCCACTCTCCATCCACCACTCTTCATTTTGGATCCTTCTTCAGATTTGGGCATCCCATTTTCTTTTACAAAAGTACTCATGAGTCTTTCACTTCCCATCCATTATGTATCTCTATGACTTAAATACTCTTTCTTCGTGTCTTCTTTATCCTCATGGGCAGTTTTTATGAATGTTTCAAAGGAACTTTCTAAATCAAGGTGGTGATAGATTACGATTGGTGTTCCAGAGGCACTTAGGAACTAATCTCTAGGGATGCCCTCCGTGCATTGTAGATCGGCTTTCTTACTTAAGTGTCCACTAGATGCTACTATTGATCGACTTGAAACTTAGTAGCCAAAGTCTACATGTAGATTTATAGTGTAAACTAGCCAAGAATAGTGAATTTTGTTGCTTTTTCTCTCCAGTTGTTGTCTTTCATTAGCCTCTTCATCAATTTGACATCAAGAATGCTTTTCTTTATGTTTTTTTTGAGGTTTATGTGGAGCAACCTATGAATTTATTGCTTAAGGGAGACTAGACTAGAGTGTAAGCTAAAGAAGTGTTTGTATGAGCTAAAGCAATCTTCGAGGCTTGGTTTGAGAAATTTGGTTTAGCTCTTTAATAGTATGACATGATCAAGAGTATTATAACTCATTTAGTGTTCTACCTCATTTCATAGTTTGGAAAATATAATTCTTATTGCTCATATAGATGATATTATCATCATAAGCGACGACTCTTACATGATTACAAAATTGAAAGATTAGCTCCATTAGTACAGAATAAAGATTTGGGTAACTTTAAGTACTTCCTTGGTATAGAGATTGCTTGCTTAAAAGAAGATATTTATATCTTACAATATATCTAGGAGACTCACATTCTAGGAACTAAATCTATAGATGCTCCTATGCATCCTAGTGTTTGATTATTATCAAGACAAGGGAGCCATTAACAGATCAAGGGGAAAAAAAAGGATTGTAGAAAACTGAACTATCTTATAGTCACTAGACCTGACATCCTATTTGCTTATTTAATAAATCAATTTTTATAAAATTTGTATTATGATCCTTGGCTGGTAGCTACGAGATCCTATGTTACTTGAAAGGTGTTTCCAAGGAAACTGTTTTATTTCATGGCAGAGGCCATCTTTAAATTGTTGGCTATTTGATGCAAATTGAGCATGTTCGCCTTTTGATTAATTATCTGTGTAGTTATAGGCATGGTTTGAAGTCTCATCGAAATGTATCATTCTGATAGATTACAGAAACTAAATACTACTTGGCACTAAGACAATGTCTCCTGTGTCGTAGCGTTAATCATGTCAACGAGTATCAATTCATGTCAATATTTGACACCCCTTAGCATATTAAAATTGAGATAATATTTTATTTTTATAGCTTATTTCCATACAAGATAATGTCAAAATTATAACATTACAAATGGAAAACAAATATTGAACTTAATTATGTAGTTGTTTATTTTTTTTCTTTTTCTTCATCTCTTTCCTCCTCCCACCTCCAATTTACTACTGGCACCATGCATCATAACGTCGGCACAATATATATTTAGATAAAGCTCATTGGTGGTGGTCTATGTGGTCAATTCTAAGTAGTTAGGACCCATAAAAGTTGTTGTCTTTGTTCAGTTGAAGTTTAATTTCTAAATGTAAATACGTTGGCTGGGGTTTTTTTAGGTCAACGCTGACCATAGATTTTATAGGGAAATTACATGAGTCTCAATTCGGGAGCCCCTTTAGACCTTATATTTCAGGATATAAAGCTCAATGATGGTTGTCCATGTGGTAACAATAAGTAGTTAGGACTTAGGACACATGATTTGTTGTTTGGTTTACTTTTTATTTCTGAATGCAAATTGGTTGGCTAGGGCGTTTTTTAGGTTTTCATTGACCTTAGATTTTATGGTAACATAAGTGATGAGTCTCAACCCGGACCCTCTAGACCTTAGATTTCAAGCTGAGGTAGAGCCCTTGTTTCCTAGTAAAGTGGGACAGTGTTTTTCCCACCCGTAGTAACAATTGAGTTTAAGCATATGCTTGCATTAAACCATCATATTCCTTGTGAATGACTTGTGGGCATAGCTGTCAGCACTAAGATTGCAATAACAGGATAATAGCAATAAAGAGTGGATACTTTGTACAGGAAGGTATAACACTGTCCAAATTGAATGAATGAATTGATATTGAATCTCCTGGTTGATATTTTGTACAGGAAGGTATAACACTGATCATTTCCGAGCAGTATGGATGGCATTTCCAATGTGCAACAAAAGTGGACTATGTACTGGGCATCAGTACTTAGTAATGGAAATGCAAATCTTGTTTGGCCCTGTTCTTGAAACCATTGGCACTCTATTGAAATTCAATCCAGGTTTATTTCTTTGATATAATGGAAGTGTTATCAGTTGGA